>NC_141685.1:1120315263-1120877763 GCF_964263255.1 Lissotriton vulgaris | reverse complement strand
AAAACTATTCTATAAGATCTGCCTTGCTTTAAAACAGGGAAAAAGAGGAGTATTCATTGGTAAATTACAAGGCACTATAATGCCTTAAAATTATAATTGATTTAATATTGCTTTTATATTGCACTTTGCTTTTGGCTTCATTGGATATTATATGGGGCTCACTACACAAGGGAATATCATGAGTAATAAAGCATTTATCCCACCACTTGGTTGGAGATTGCTTTACAGCATGTCAATAGCTTCAGAAAAATGCTTCCAGAATACTGCTTTAATGATTCACCATATATCGCCCTCAGTTTGTACATCTAAATTATAAATCATATCTGAAGGATTTAAGTGTTTATCTGGACTCTCAATCTGTATGAGTTTGTCAGTTTAACTTGCCTCCAGAATCTCCTGGAGAGTCTGAGGCACTATCATTACTTCTGCTGCGCTGTCTGGAAGTGCTTTTCCCCATGTCTGGTTCCGCAGAAGTCAGGCCCGGACTGGCCGTTGCGGGCACAAGGCAATCCCCCGGTTGGGCCGCATGGGAGGCGGGCGGTTTTGGGCCCCTAGGGGCCGTTTTTTTGTTACAGGGCTGTTGGTCCTGTAACAAAATCGGCCGAAAACTGGCCCTGGCAAAGAGGGCGGTCGCACCCCCAACCCCCCCCTCCCCTTCTAAGCCCCCCCCCCCCACCCCCACCCGCCCCCGGGGCGGCCAAGCACTTTGCCAGGGCCGGTTTTGGTTCCCAGTCCGGCCCTGGCAGAAGTATACATAGTTGTTATGGCATTCTTCATATTGCCACTTTCTTATTTTTACATTTTAGTCTTGGGGTCAAAACCTTTCCCTTTTTTCTTTACACTAAAATCAGTCTCTCATCCTGATTGTACTTTTTATATTCCTCTCTTCTTCAAAACTCAGTCCGACCTCTCTCCCTCCCTACACGTTTATTGTCAGAGTCCTGGAAAGAGCCTGGAAGATCAGCTATCAGAATATTGATACAGCCCATATTTTCTCTCTTCTCCTCCATTTATTTTTACCTTCAGTTGCAGGGTTTTCCTTATTGGACCTGTCTCGCCTTTCGGTTTGAGATCTGGTTTAACAACTAATGTAACTAAAGTGTCATGGCACCTAGAGGTATAAACCTCGAATATTTTTTGTAATTCCTGTGAACAATCTTAAACACGTCTGGGAGAACTTCTAATGAGGATATGCCATTGTCTGTGGTTATAGATGCATGGAAATACACTTCCCCAGGTCATGCACTCATCTTGGGGTGGCACCATTCCAAGGGGAAGGGGAAGACACGTCAGTATTCTATGCTTATGTTGAAGTGTTTTGTGAGCGTAAATCCCTTTTAACTGTTTGGTCTTGTGAGCAACCCAGAAGGCAGTTTCATCACACTTCTTGGACATCTTTCCCATAATGCTGTTTATTGCCTATAGGCTGATTGCCTGTACCACAACCTTTCCCTGTACTACTTTTTCTATTAGGACTTGTCTAGCATTCATTGTTTGTAATACACATTATATGAATTTCCTGTACAAGGAGATGGTATAATATAAGAATCCTACTATATCATCAATTGGTAGGTTCTCAGGATGTGGAAATGGTGTATATCCAGCTAACACAGGCTATGTAGCCCCTTCATTACTCATGGGACCCAATCTAACATTCCCGTTTGTGTGTGGTAGTTCTCCAAAGGAGTTTACAGTTACTGGTATGCCCCATTGTGTACAGGTGAATCTGCTGGTTTGTATCGGTGAAACTGCCCTGAGGTAGCATCTATCGCTGCTTACTCAACCCATAAGTAAAATGTTTCAAAGGCACACGCTGCATGTGCTGCTATTGCAAATGTAACTGCCTCCCAATATCTGGGACATCTATATTTTTGAGATGTGTAACCACCAATCAGTAATGTACTCCTATCACAACAGAAGCTGCCATTTTTATTGAACAGAGTCTATAAAACTTCAGATTCAAAACCTAGAAAATCACAGATGGAAAATACCCTTTTAAGAGTCAAGCGTGACAATCCTACAATAAATAGATATTCCATTATTTTATCTGTAAGAGGTAACCATGATTACAACTGACATCTCTGTATATTTGTAATGCTATTTCTTTTGAGAATGCGTATTCAAAGGCTACTGAAAAGTTTTTTTAAAAATCCAACGCTAACGTCTGGCACCATGTTGCATTACCTGGGGTCTAGCGCACAGGTCTACACCATTTGGATTCCCAATACATGGGTGCAGGGTCTTAGTTTAGTGGACCATCGCTGAGCAGGAAAACTCAGCTCACTGTAGCCACCCACAACCTCCCGAGCATCCCTGCTGGTGTGGTGCCTGTGTTTTTTGGGAAACTAATAGTCCCTTAAAGGGCTCAGGGATGCAGTGGTAATCCAAAACCCAATTACGTTCTTAGAATACCACACTTAAACACTGTACTGAGAAAAGAAACTATCACTCTAAAAGTGTTTTATTTCAACAGTTTCATCCTGTTGCTTAGCACATGAGTAATACCCAACCAGAGTATAATTAAAAGAGCACTTATTCATGTTGCTAGAAGCAAAATTAAAATATAAACAGTCCTAACATATTTAAGAATGTTCCTAGCAGCCTACTACCCCAAAACAACTTCTATGTACTGCACTATGACAGCATGGCATTGCTATCGTGCCCATAGAGCTTCTTTGGACACACTCTATTGCATACCTGTTCACAGATCAGTTGTGGTTCTCAGACTCCAGAAGGGAGACAGAGTTTGATCAGAGTGAAAAACAAGCATTTGCAATGCAATGGTCTCGGCATCATTAAAGATAGAGCTATTGGCATTGCTCATGACATTTTTTTTCTTTAAATCAAAAATAAAACTCTGCACTCACCACTCTGCACTCACCACTCTGCACTCACCACCACTCTGCACTCACCACCACTCTGCACTCACCACCACTCTGCACTCACCACCACTCTGCACTCACCACTCTGCACTCTGCACTCACCACTCTGCACTCTGCCCTCACCACTCTGCCCTCACCACCACTCTGCCCTCACCACCACTCTGCACTCACCACCACTCTGCACTCACCACTCTGCACTCACCACCACTCTGCACTCACCACCACTCTGCACTCACCACCACTCTGCACTCACCACCACTCTGCACTCACCACCACTCTGCACTCACCACTCTGCACTCTGCACTCACCACTCTGCACTCTGCCCTCACCACTCTGCCCTCACCACCACTCTGCCCTCACCACCACTCTGCCCTCACCACCACTCTGCACTCACCACCACTCTGCACTCACCACCACTCTGCACTCACCACCACTCTGCACTCACCACCACTCTGCCCTCACCACCACTCTGCACTCACCACCACTCTGCACTCACCACTCTGCCTTCACCACTCTGCCCTCACCACCACTCTGCACTCACCACCACTCTGCACTCACCACCACTCTGCACTCACCACCACTCTGCACTCACCACCACTCTGCACTCACCACCACTCTGCACTCACCACTCTGCCCTCACCACTCTGCACTCACCACTCTGCACTCACCACTCTGCACTCACCACTCTGCACTCACCACTCTGCACCACTCACCACTCTGCACCACTCACCACTCTGCACCACTCACCACTCTGCACCACTCACCACTCTGCACTCACCACTCTGCTTGGTCTCTGTGGAAGTTTGTACTCCCTCTCAGACAGCACACAGCATAAACTTATAGACACTGTTGGCTGATAAATCGGCATGGTGTGTATCACTTTCACCTACCGAATTAAGTGATTTCTATGGTCTTTTCTCTTTCTGTTGCACGAACCGGTGATACTAAGTGTCATCTTTCAACCTTCCGTGAAGTGAGGGGCGCTAGGTGATGGCCGCACTGTAGTGAGGCTCCCGCTGTACTCCGAGAAACACGCATCATAAACCCCATCCCGGCAGCAAAACTTGGACCCCCGACATCACCGATCGAAGCAGGATACTGGGCTGCATCTGTCCCCCGACATTGACGCCGATCAAAGATAGCGGAGGGAAGCGACGAGCAGCGGAGTCTGGTGGCGAGGTGAGGGGAGGATTGACTGGAGCGCCCGCCTGGGAACATCACGCGAGCCCGAGGAGGTGTAGGCCGTGCCACGAGGCAACCTGCGGCCTGGTGTGCCCATCGGGTGAAGTCGGAGCTGCTCGCTGAGGTTGGTGTTTCTCCCCCCCACCCCCCCGTGGGGCACAGAGACCTACCCGCAAGCCCTGAAAGAACTGCCCAGGGTGCCGATTGCAAATTCGGCCCGAACTGGTAGATGGAGCACGAAGCTAGCTGAGGCCTACTCTGCAAAGGAGGTGAGAAGTGGCGGCCGCTAGGCGTGTGGAGAGAGCCATAAAGCGAGGCAAGCTACCGCGAGTGGGTTGGGCATGGCGAGTGGTGGCACGAAATAAGGACCTGCTACAGGCCCCTGGGACCGGACATCAGCAGCGCAGCTTTGAACTCGCGGCCGCCCCGGAAGTCAGGCACGGTCGCCTGTGACGGGGGCGGGGCCACGTTCACACCGGAAGAGGAGGCAGGCGGAGTCGTAGCGTCTCGCGGCCCGGGGCTCCTGTGAGCGGTGTAGAGCCCCGGGGCCGCGCCAGCAGGAGGTTGGGCGCCGCGTGCTGAGGTAAGGTAAGTTCTGGAGCGCGATTGGTGCACTTGTGTGTGTGTATGCTCGTGTGTGTGTGTGTATGTATGTGTGCGACGGTGACGGAGGGGGAGGGGGGGCCTCGGTGCACTTGTGTGTGTGCGCGCGTGTGTGTATGAGTCAGGGGTGGTGTCTCTGTATGTATGTATGTGCGTGCGTGCATGGGCGCTTGTGTGTGTGTGTATGCGCATGCGTGTGTGGTGCTTGCGCTTCCCAGGAGACAGCGCCTGGCCACAGCGCTCGTTCCAGTTACAAATCGCCTGGAAGGATGCGCGTGGCCAGGACTGTCTCCTGGGAATGATAGTCGGTGACAAAAGATCTTGGCGGAGACGCGCTTCCGCGCGTTGACGCCGAGACCTAAAAATACATTCTGCGGAGCTCAGCTCCCCTAGAGCACGAGTACTCATAGTACGGCTGCGCGGGCGGGGGCGTGGCTCCTTATCCGCCACGATCCTGCAGCCTGAACGAGTTTTGTTGCCCTACGCCACCTCCATATCGTCAGTGGAAGTGTGGGAATTACCTGTGTTCTTCTCAACTGCCTCCGACATTGCTGAGCTGCTGATCGGACTCCGGGCTGGTGCCTGGCCCGCACCGCCTCTCTCCCAGAGCACCGGGGATGACGTCGTACCTGGTCCGTGGTGCTTGGTGAGGCGCCGCTACGGTGCACCGGCTGTCTGGCGGTGAGTGGTATCCTGCGGCGGGCGGCTGCTGGTGGTGGGCTGGGGGCTCCTGACTGCCTGGCCTGCGCGTGCGGAGCTGCGGCCTAGTTGGGGCCTGGCTACCGCCTCGGCTGCAGCCCTGGTGGGGGGGCCGTGTCCCGGGTGGCACGCTAGCCCGCCGGGATTGGTGCGGCGGTGCGGGGGCCCTAGCCGGTCCTCTCGGGTACGCCTCCCTCTGTGGGGCGCGGGCTCCTGCTCCCTTTGGGCCTCGGTCGGGTCTAGCCTGGGTGATCGCCCCCTCTTCCATCCGGCGGCGTGGGGCCTGGGTGCGGCTCTGGCTGGGGGGGTGCCGCGTTGCACGGTCGCTGGGAGGCCTTTCTTCCACTGGGCCATGCTCCTGCCTTGAAGAGGTCGGGCGACCCGGTGGACAGCTCTGGTTTGGTGCCTCCTCCTGCGACTGTCTGTCCTCAAGCCTAGGCTCTTCCGCCTGCTGATTGCTACGGCACGGGTCCGGTAATTCCTCCCCTGACCCCCGGCCTTGCCCTGTCCTGTGAGTGGTACAAAAGGGGGTGGTAATGGACAGAGCATCTGAACCAATCAAACACTCACACCCAGTCAAAAGATCTGGGTTTAATCCATCACCGTTCTTTAGCCCACTCTGCCACCCCCGTTCAGACATGGCTATATGCAAATCAGTCTGACCCTGTGCCTCATGGGAACAGTCCAGCCCGAACTGCCAAGCCATGCCTTCCCTGGACCGGAAACAAGCTTCCGAGGACCGGTTTCTGGCATTCCAGCCGTCTTCAGCCCGGCTTGCTTGAATCCAGTGGCAAAGTGAGCTAGGGACTCACGTCTGAGCATACCCTGCCACACTTATGGCGGCCAAAAGCGGTACAAAAGGGGGTGGTAATGGACGGAGCATCCGAACCAATCAAACACTCACACCCAGTCAAAAGATCTGGGTTTAATCCATCACCGTTCTTTAGCCCACTCTGCCACCCCAGTTCAGACATGGCTATATGCAAATCAGTCTGACCCTGTGCCTCATGGGAACAGTCCAGCCCGAACTGCCAAGCCATGCCTTCCCTGGACCGGAAACAAGCTTCCGAGGACCGGTTTCTGGCATTCCAGCCGTCTTCAGCCTGGCTTGCTTGAATCCAGTGGCAAAGTGAGCAAGGGACTCACGTCTGAGCAAACCCTGCCACACTTATGGTGGCCAAAAGCGGTACAAAAGGGGGTGGTAATGGACGGAGCATCCGAACCAATCAAACACTCACACCCAGTCAAAAGATCTGGGTTAAATCCATCACCGTTCTTTAGCCCACTCTGCCACCCCAGTTCAGACATGGCTATATGCAAATCAGTCTGACCCTGTGCCTCATGGGAACAGTCCAGCCCGAACTGCCAAGCCATGCCTTCCCTGGACCGGAAACAAGTTTCCGAGGACCGGTTTCTGGCATTCCAGCCGTCTTCAGCCCGGCTTGCTTGAATCCAGTGGCAAAGTGAGCAAGGGACTCACGTCTGAGCATACCCTGCCACACTTATGGCGGCCAAAAGCGGTACAAAAGGGGATGATAATGGACGGAGCATCCGAACCAATCAAACACTCACACCCAGTCAAAAGATCTGGGTTTAATCCATCACCGTTCTTTAGCCCACTCTGCCACCCCAGTTCAGACATGGCTATATGCAAATCAGTCTGACCCTGTGCCTCATGGGAACAGTCCAGCCCGAACTGCCAAGCCATGCCTTCCCTGGACCGGAAAAAAGCTTCCGAGGACCGGTTTCTGGCATTCCAGCCGTCTTCAGCCTGGCTTGCTTGAATCCAGTGGCAAAGTAAGCAAGGGACTCACATCTGAGCATACCCTGCCACACTTATGGTGGCCAAAAGCGGTACAAAAGGGGGTGGTAATGGACGGAGCATCCGAACCAATCAAACACTCACACCCAGTCAAAAGATCTGGGTTTAATCCATCACTGTTCTTTAGCCCACTCTGCCACCCCAGTTCAGACATGGCTATATGCAAATCAGTCTGACCCTGTGCCTCATGGGAATAGTCCAGCCCGAACTGCCAAGCCATGCCTTCCCTGGACCGGAAAAAAGCTTCCGAGGACCGGTGTCTGGCATTCCAGCCGTCTTCAGCCAGGCTTGCTTGAATCCATTGGCAAAGTCCTGTGAGTGGCCTGCCCATGCTGCTGGTGCTTTTCGTGGCCTGTTACTCCCTGCCCGGACCTCTTGCACTGCTGAGCATCTGGCCACCACTGCAGCCCCATCCTCGCCTGTGAGTCCTAAATTGGCGGCTGGCCCCTTCTACTTTTGGACTTTCTTTCTAATCAAGAGTGCCCCTGACTGTGGGACCAAGTGCTGGGCCGCCTGTGACTATTCGCCCCGCAACCTCCAGGGCTTACCGCGTGCGCGGCTGTCCCCCTGCCGGAGTCCTGCTGTGTCTTGAGGGCCGGAATCCTGAGCACTGTGCCGCCTGCGGTCGGAGGGGTCACTGACCGAGCCATCTAACTTGACCCCTGGTACAAAACTATCGAACTTATACCTTGGCTTGACATTCCTCCTACTCACCTGCTTGGTCACACCACGTTGCGTGGCTCGGCGGTCTGTTGCCCAGCTCGTCCTCCTGATACCCTGACCACTGGTGGGCTCCAGCCGCACTCTTCTCTCGTGCCCTGGATTGCTCCTCCGCTGGTCGACTCTGCAGCAAACCACATCACTATGGGGAAGTCGGACCCCAAGCAGCCCAAGATAGCTTTCGAGCTCCGCAGGTCTTCCCGTTAAGACGGTGCGGGCTCGGAGGTGGCGGACTCTGCCGGAGCCCCCGACGCTCTCCCTGGCCGCAACGACGATCTCAAGGCTATAATGTTGGAGGTGAAATCGGCGGTCTCTGGGATCGCCTCTCAATTGGAACAGCTTTCGGCTCGCCTCGACTCGGTGAAGGCCCGGGTGGACTCCCACGACAATAGGCTCCTTCATGTTGAAACCAGGGTCTCCGACGCCGAGGACGCGGCAACTCAAGATCGATAGAAGCTGCTCCAAATGGACAAAATCCTGGCGGTCATTCGTGAAAAGAATGAGGACTTGGAGGCGTTCTCCCGCCGGAGCAACCTCCACCTTACGGGCCTTCCCGAGTCCACCAGCATCTCCAAAATGGAGGATTATCTGGAGGACCTACTCAGGGAACTCTTCTGGGATGTCCTCTCATCTTTCTTCGTGGTGGAACGCACGCACCGGTCCCTGGGCCCCCGCCCTTGCCCTGGCATGCCCCCTCCCCCCATCGTTGCCAAGATGTTGAACTTCCGCGACCGAGATGCCATCCTCCGGGCCGCCAGGGACAGGGGCACCATCACGCACCAAGGGAATACTCTCTCCTTCTACCCCGATTAAACCTTGTCCGTGCACGCCGCGAGGAGAGAATTTCTGCCGTCCAAGCGCATCCTTCAAAAACATGAAGTGTCTTACTCCCTGGCATATCCGGCGAAACTGAGAGTCCGCCAGGGCACCAAGACGCTGGTATTCCCCGACCCGAGGGAAGCGCTTGCCTTTGCCAAACGCCTTGACAAAGACTCCAGGAATTCCCCCTCGGGGTCATCCCATGAAGCCACCACTCAGCTAAGTGACAATGACTAACTGTCAAGGCTGTTCACTTTGTATTTCTCATTATTTACTGGGATTGATATCGGACCTCCCTATCCATGCTGTTTAGCACTCGCAACTCTTAGCCCTTTATTGTCTGAGAGTGCCTTAATGCATGCGAACTGCAGATTTTACATATGTGTTTTACTAATTCCCGCAGCTGGTATTGTGCCATGTACTCTCCCTCTCTCTTCCTGGCTGTTTTGGGGCTCCCCTTCAGGCCCGCTGGGCACGTGAAATGTTCGCTCTATACTTTATTTTTCAGGAGGCTGCTTTTTTACTTTTCGCTTGGCCACCCTGCTGTCTCGCAAGGGTGTCCGCCGAGCCCTGCCACGCCCTACATGGGATGATTCCCACATCTTTGTTTTTGATTCCCGATCCAAGTGTGGGGTTTCTGGGGTGGGGTGGGTGGTATTCTCAGCCTGATTGCGGGTTTGGAGTGGGCGGTGGGAGGCAGGGTGTGGGGTGTTCTGGGTCAGGTCCACTAAATATGGACCTCGTTTTTCTGGTGGGATGGGGGAGTGGGGGTGTTCTCCACATGATGTTGCGGTGTTGTTGCATTGTTATCTTAGCGATGGTTTGTTCTTTCTTTGTATGCTCCAATGCTTATATTGCGCTACGTCTGATACTCTGCATTCCTGTGCCCGGCGAGTTACTTGCTGCTCCTTTGAACCTGCTTAGCCATGTTTATCCCACCCCAAGCAATGCGCCCTAGCTGCAACCCTGTCTTATCACCTCAGTGACGGAGTGCATTTTTTCAGCCCTGGCGCTTGTCTCCTGCTGCCTCTGTATGCCCTCCACCCCCTATCGGCTGTGTCACGGCGGTGCGCCTCTCGTACCACCGATCCTCTTGCTACCTGGCACAAGTGTCTACCCTCCCTGATCTGGATTCAGCATCCTTCGGGCGCCACCTGTCCTCCTTGCCCCGGGGGTTCCCTTTCCCTCCTGCGGATTGGGGGTGGGATGCGATTGACTGCCTGGCGGTTTCTCCCGCGGTCTACTGTCTCTGTTTCTTCCCTAAATGGCTAATGTAACGATCTGGACTTGGAATGTCCGTGGCCTTAATGACTTCCGTAAGGCCCGCCTGACCCATGCCCACTTGCAGCGCCACTGCGTAGATATTTGCTTAATGCAGGAAACTCACCTGCTCCCAACTCGATCTCCAGGCTGCATGCGCGCTACTGGGGGGAGGCCCTTTCCTCTACTTACTCCTCCTATGCCAGGGGGTCTCAATCTGCTGCGCCGAGGCCTCCCCTGGCAGACTTCCAATGCCCTAATTGATCCAGAGGGTAGATACGTGGTTTTGCACGGCCTCCTATATGCCCAGCCGGTTTCAATCGCTGGGGTCTATGGCCCGAACTCTGATGACCCCAAATTTTTTCATCATGTGTGGCATCTGATCTCCTCCTGTGGCCCTGCTGCGGTGATCTGGGGTGGGGATTTTAATGTAGCTTTTTCCGCCGCGCTGGACCGCTCGGCGGCCCACCGGTTCCACCCACGTGCTACCAGTGCCCTATCCTCTATCCTGACTGATAATTCGCTCTTTGACGTTTGGCGTCATCTCCGCCCGGAGGCCCGTGAGGGGACTTGTGTGACGGGTGCGCGTGGCTGCTGGTCAAGAATTGACCTTTGGATAACTTCACCTGATGTTTTGTCTTGGACGTTCGATGCCACTCACATGGCCCGAACCCTATCGGATCATGCACCGGTTCAACTTACCATCAAACCCCCCTTCTCTCAACGCCGGGCCTTCTCCTGGCGCCTTTCTCCCAATGCCCTCAGAGACACACCGTATTCTGCGATGAAATTCAGTCCTCCATCACTAAATTTTTCGAGCTCAACATGGGATCAGTGGATTCAGGTTCCGTCCTCTGGGAGAGTTTTAAGGCATACATAAGGGGGGAATGCATATCTAAACAATCGGGTGTTCTCCGGTCCATTCGGTCTACGCTAGCTAGGCTGGAGGGGGAAATACGTGACCTTGATGCTCCTCTGCTATTGAATCCTGGTCCTGATATGCTGGTGCTCCTAAGTCAGAAACATACTGAATTTTCTGACGAAGCTGGCCGCAAACTCTCCTTCTTGAGCAGGAAGGGTCGGGCACGTCGATTCGGGGAGGGGGACCGCCCGGGGCGCACCCTTGCCAACCTACTGCGCCCTCCTCGGGCTGCTTCCTATATCACCGCCCTCTGTGACAGAGGTCCAAATCGCACCACGTCCACTGGGGAGATTTGCGCCCGGTTTGCTGCATTCTATTCTGATCTTTACTCCGCCGGCCCTCCTCCCACCTCGGTGGAGTTTGACCAATACTTTGAGCCTATTGCCCTGGTTTGGTTAGCGGATTACCATCGGAAATTCCTTGATGAGCCTTTTTTTTCGAAGGAGGAGATACTGGCAGCAATAAACAGCCTCCCCAGTGATAAGGCACCGGGCCTTGACGGTCTGCCAGCTTCCTTTTATAAGACTTTTGGCGCTTCTCTAGTTCCGCATCTGGCCGCCATGTTCAACGAATCCTTCGAGACGGGCACGCTCCCACCATCCCTTCGCGAAGCCTCGCTGACCCTCCTTCTCAAGCCCGATAAGCCGGCGGATCGGTGTGATTCGTGTCGCCCCCTTTCCCTTATTAATATAGACAACAAGATCTTCGCCAAATTAATTGCCTCTTGTCTTTTACTTTTAATGCCCACGATCGCCCTACCGGATCAATCTGGCTTTTTTCCCGGCAGGGCCACCTCACACAACCTCCGAACCATTTTCTCCTTTCTACACCAAATTAACCCTGAGCTCCCAGCCGTGGCGGCATTGCTTGATGCCACAAAGGCGTTTGATACCCTGGAGTGGCCGTTCTTATTCTATGTTTTATCGCGCATGGGCTTCAGTGCCCATTGCTTGCAGAACATTTGTCTTCTATATACTAACCCCACGGCCCGGCTCTGTATAAACGGACTGGTGTCTGATCCCATCGCCATTTCTGGCAGAACTAGGCAAGGGTGTCCTTTGTCGCCCATGCTTTTCGCGATCGAAATGGAACCTCTAGCTACCCGGCTGCGGCAGCACCACACCCACAGGGGCATTGGTTTTTCATCTCGCTCTCTCCTAGTATCAATGTACGCGGACGACGTCACTCTTTATGTTCGCCACCCTCAGGACAACCTTAGCCCCCTGGTTCGGGAGGTCATTCGATTTGGCGGACTAGCTGGCGTCCAGATCAATTGGAATAAATCTGTGCTTTTTCCCCTAACTGACGCCACCCGGTCATTTGCGCCTGATTATCCCTTTGAGTGGGCTTCCGGCCCCAAACGTTCTCTAGGGATTTGGCTAAGCAGGGACCCGGACTAGCTCTGGCGCTCTAACTTTGGCCACGCGGTGGATTGGTTTGAGTCCAAGATCCCTCAATGGAGCCGGCTACCGCTGTCCCTGGCGGGCCGGGTTGCTATAGCCAAGATGGTAGTCCTCCCCAAATTTCTCTATTTATTTTCCAATATACGTATCCCCCTGACAGCTTATTTCCTCCGTCGACTCCGCTCGTTGGCGGTGTCGTTGGTGTGGGCCGGGCGGCAACCCCGAAGCGCGTATGAACTTCTGACACTTCAAATTTCGTCCTGATATTCTAATATCGAATACGCAAATATCGTACTGAAGGGACTGTTGCCTGAAGCTCTGTGCATGCTCCTTCGAAACTAATTTATGCGGAATTATTACCTGATGAATATCAGGACGACACCTGATCTCTAAAGAGTATGAAAGGAAGTCTACACTCTGAAATTGTTGAGGTTTGAAGACAACAGAGTGTAATCGGAAGTACCCGCACTTGAAGTCTCTGCGACAGTGACAAGGTTTCAATCCTTGAAATTCCGGAAGGGTCATTGTTGTAATGCAGATCAATTTTGTCCTGAAGAAGGTCTGAAGGATTCGCACGATAGAAGACCGAAACGTCAACTAGATTATCCAACTCCTTATGTATTAATTTACATTAAGTGACTGTATTATTCAGTGAAAATATTGGTCGCTTTTATGACTTTATTAGGGGAGGACTTTTACTTTTGAAATGAGGTGTGATTAAGATGTACCTTTTTTCATTAGTTTGCATTTGTTATCAACCGTAGTGTTGAATGTACCCTACCAATTTTCCACAAAAAGAAAATATATTTTTTCAAAAGATATCCTGTTGTTTGTTCTCTGTTCCTGATTTATTCGTTTTTGCAATAATTGCCCAACTTGATGATTGAGACATAGATAACTAAAGTATCTGGCTTTGAATATGAAGAATCCTTGGAAAGAACTGTACTGTTTAAATAAAATCCCTTGCAGGCATCTTAACCTATACAGATGGAAAGAGGGCACAGAAATACAGGGAAAAAACGAGTGGCACAGAAGGCAAAAAGGGCACAAGAATAGAGGGGCAGGTGAGAGACAGAAGGTAAAAATGGGCAGAGAGGCACGGGGGCAGCGAGGGGAACAGAAGGGAAAACCGGGCTGAGAGACACGGGGGCAGCGAGGGGAACAGAAGGGAAAACCGGGCAGAGACACAGGGGCAGTGAGGGGTACAGAAGGAAAAACCAGTCAGAGACGCAGGGACAGCGAGAGGAAAAGAGGGAGGAAAATGGGCACGTACCACAAACAGGCAGCGGGGGAAAACAGAACAACAGCAGTCACAGACACAACAATGATATACAGGTAATTGTGAGAAGTTGGCGTGATATATGATGTTCACTAGTTCTAGTGATCACCTTGTATCAGTCCAAACAACCCTTATGGTGATTGGTTGTAAAGTCAACCTTATAGACCAGCTATCCTAGTAGCGTGGACAAGAGCAGTCTTTAGGCTAAACTCTTTTGGCATGTGAAGCCAGCTGTTTTGCCACATATAACCCCTTGAATATCAAATGAAAGGACACCACACAGGTTGTTATGAAAATAAACAAGATATTTATTAACTAACATACACCTCTGAACTCTTTATGAGATCAGAGGGCTAAGCACATGACAATACTAAAAACGAAATACGAGTTACCACAATATTTACACGAGTGCCTTAGGGGCACGACAAACCATATACTTGAAACAATGGAATGCGAGGAAAGAAAATACTGTAAGGAGATCCAGAGGCTGGAGGATCGCAGGGACTACGCTACAAACTAGGTAAGTAAGCAGCAGGAGGCCCACGGGACTCACGTGCAGAGGGGAAACTCTCACGCGGGATGCGTACCAACGTCTATGGATGCTACAGTTTACAAAGTTACGGATTCCGGACGAACCCGGCTGGATGGAGGGAAAACAACAGTGAACCTGAACACTAGGATAGTGAACACAGACTTCAGCACCTAGAAGCTTTAGTTACCTAACCCACAGGCTGTGGGTGCATAGGGCTGAAGTTGTGTCGGGTTTGCTGCGTTGATCCCAGTGATGCCTGAAACAAGTAGTTGCTGGCAGGCGGCCAGGTGGAGGAGTCCGGTGGTTCCAAGGGTGGAACTAGGAAGAAGAAGTCCTGAAAGGGAAGGGGACAGAGTCTCGGTCACTAGCCAGTGACGGTGCTGGAACCAGGAGGGAACCAGATGCTGTCGCCGCGTTCAGATGGAAGAAGGGGCACTTCTCTCTGTAGCTGCGCGGACCAGGAACTGTTCTCTACGACCAGGCTGGAGGCACGAGCTGTCCTACGTAGTCTGCGGTGTTGGATCCTCGACCTGGTCAACAGGCCTTGGCAAGTGCAAGCCACGCGGTGGAACAAAGATGGCGTCTGGTGCGGACCAGGAGGGTCCGGGGTGCTCCTCTCTTGTAAGGAAGCAAGGGCCAGTCTGGGGCACCAGACCAGCAGTGGTGAATTCTTCGGGTCGTCGTCTCAGAGGTCACTAGCAAGCCGGCGAGTGACCAGACAACAGGATAAGCAGCAACCGGGCAAAAGGGCCCCACGCAGATCACGTGGATGCTGGGGGGCTGGTCTTTGGGGCAGGAGCTGCGTCGGTGTGGGGGTTCTCAGACCCCGGTGCACTCACTCGATGATCCCTCGGCGGTCGTGCTGGAAGCGCTGTGCAGGTTTTGTCAAGATGGCTGTCTCCAAGTTGCTCGTCACACCCACGGGTCCCAGCTGTGCTGTGGATGTAGGTTGAGGTCAGAGGAGTCTGGAGGTCCGGGTCTCGTCGAGCTGGGTCATCAGATTCCAGGATGGAAGGACTTGCAGCAAACCGCACAGGAGCTTGATGGTACCCGCAAAGCAAGATGGTCACTCCCTGACCATAGGGGAGATTCTTCAGTCTTCTGATGTTCAGGAGGTAGAAGGTCAAGAGTTCTTCGTGGAAGTTGTCAAGATTAATCTAAAGGGGAATGGGACCAGCTCCTACCTTTATTCGGCTAAAGGGGGCTGAACTACGACTTGGTCCCTCCTCTGGGTGGGACCAGGAAGGGGGGTGGTTACACCCCCTTTCCTTTGTCCGGTCTTGCGCCAGCTCTGGGGCTGGAGTGCCCCAGAAACTGGTTCTGACCGGTGTATGCACAGTGACACCTTGTGTGCCCCAGGCATGTCTCATTCCTTTCAGCCCTGGCCTACCTAATACACAAAATCCTGTCTGGGGTGGTGCCAGCACCTCCCAAGGCTGGAAACCCTTTGTCCGAGCCTCCCTCGCTGGAAGGACTCCCAGCAGCAGGAGGTCAGACTTGTGTCTGTGGTGGCAGCATCCATTTTGTGATGCTGAGGCTCGAGTTAACTTTAACCGGGGTTCACAGTTACATACATGTCGTGTCCCTCTAGAAGGGTGGAATGCTACCCCTGTCGCCAGAATTGGCGAGGGGGTAGTATTCCAATTCGTATGACACCTTACTCAACATGTTTTGATAATGCTATACCAAAGTTAGCATTTGACCGCGAGGTTCATAATGCACTTAAGAGTGTATGGTATAGCGTTATCATGGAACAGCTATTAGGACTTGGTTCTGCAAGCTGCAAACGGGCTCAGCTCATGCCAGAGCACCATCTCACATAATTCCAGGCACTCTGCCTTCAGGATTGATAAGGCCTGCCATAGGAGTGACTGATAGGAATATATGTGTCCATTTTAGGGTTAGATATAGGGATACTATATCTAAAGCAAAGGGCGATTACACCACCTTGCCCCAGCTGTCGTGCAGCCAGTTGTGTCTGTTTAGATGGCCAGCCGGGGGTGGCATAATACATGCTTCAGCCCCTTGTAGGCCCTGGGTACACCTATGCCCTGGATACCTAAGGTATGCTGTACAGGGACAGCTAGGCTGTGGGTCTGATTAGCAGGCCCACAGCCAGGGAAAGTAGTAAACCAGTGAAGCAAAAAGCAAAAATCGGGGGTGGCCATAGGATTGCAGACCCTACTCTCCTACATAACCCCCCCCCCCCCAACTTAGGGACATTAAACTAACCTTGACCAGGTGAGTCTTCTTGTTCCAAGTGGAAGTACATGGAGAGACCATCTGCATTGCCATGGTCAGTCCCTGGTCTGTGCTTCACTGTAAAGTCCATCCCCTGTAGGGAAATGGACCACCTAAGAAGTTTGAGGTTTTCACCCTTCATTTGATTTAGCCATAAGAGGGGCTTATGGTCTGTCTGAATCTTGAAGTGAGTACCAAACAAGTATGGCCTCAACTTCTTCAGGGCCCAAACCACAGCAAAGGCCTCCCTCTCAATAGCTGACCAACGTTTCTCTCTAGGGGTCAGCCTTCTACTTATAAAAGCAATGGGCTGGTCATGACCATCAATATTCAGTTGAGATAGAACAGCTCCCACACCCAACTCAGAAGCATCTGTTTGGACAATGAAAGGTTTGGAGTAGTCTGGACTCTTGAGAATAGGTGCAGTGCACATGGCCTGCTTTAGGTCATCGAATGCCTTCTGACAGCTAACTGTCCACTGAACTTTATTTGGCATTTTCTTACTTGTCAGGTCATTAAGTGGAGTCACAATGGTTCCATAATTTCTGACAAATTTCCTATAGTAACCAGACAGGCCCAAGAAAGCTCTGACCTGTGTCTGGGTGGTTGGAGGAGCCCAGTCCTTTATGGCCTGTATCTTGCTCTCCAAAGGTTGAACTTGGCCTCCACCTACAAGGTGGCCCAAGTATACAACTTGACTCTGCCCTATCTGGCACTTGGTAGCCTTGATAGTGAGGCCTGCCTTTTGCAGGGCCTCCAAAACTTTCCTCAGGTGGATCAGGTGATCCTCCCAGGTGGAGCTAAAGACAGCAATATCATCTAGATATGCTGCACAGAAGTCATCCAGTCCAGAGAAGACTTGGTTCACCAACCTTTGAAAAGTGGCATGTGCATTTTTCAAACCAAAGGGCATAACCACAAACTGGTTATGACCTCCTGGGGTAGAAAATGCTGTCTTGGCCTTGGCATCCTCAGCTAATCTGATTTTCCAATAACCAGCTGTCAGGTCAAATGTACTCAAGAATTTGGCAGAAGCCAATTTATCTATGAGTTCATCTGCTCTTGGTATTGGATGGGCATCTGTCTTAGTGACCGCATTGAGACCCATGTAGTCTACACAAAACCTCATCTCTCTCTTACCATCCTGGGTGTGAGGTTTTGGCACTAGAACTACAGGACTAGCCCAAGGGCTCTCTGAGGGTTCAATGAGTCCCAATTCCAACATCTTTTGTACTTCTTGTTTTATGCAGTCCCTGACGTGGTCAGATTGCCTGTAGATTTTACTCTTTATAGGCAGACTGTCACCAGTGTCCACCTCGTAGGTGCACCAGTTTGTCTGACTGGGGGTCAGAGAGAACATTTGTCTAAAGGATTGAAGAACCTGTTTGCAATCCTCTTGTTGATGCTCAGAGAGGCTGTCAGAAAAGACTACACCATCTACTGACCCATCATCAGGGTTCTGAGTGAGCAGGTCTGGGAGAGGGTCACTCTCTTCCTCCTGTCCCTCATCTGTAGCCATGAGCAAGCCCATGTCTTCCCTGTTGACAAATGCCTTGAGCCTGTTCACATGAAGTACTCTGTGAGGGCTCCTGGGAGTTCCAAGGTCTACCAGATAGGTGACCTCTCACTTCTGTTCAATGATAGTATGGGGTCCAGACCATTTGTCTTGGAGAGCTGCTGGGGCCACTGGCTCCAACACCCACACCTTCTGTCCAGGCTGGTAAACAGTAAGGACAGCCTTTTGGTCATGCCAAGCTTTTTGCAGTTCTTGGCTGGCCTCAAGGTTTTTAGATGCCTTCTTCATGTACTCTGCCATCCTGGAGCGGAGACCAAGTACATAGTCCACTATGTCCTGTTTAGGCTTTTTGAGAGGTAACTCCCATCCTTCGTTCACAAGACACAGGGCTCCTCTTACAGGATGCCCAAAGAGAAGTTCAAAAGGGCTGTAACCAACCCCCTTCTGTGGGACCTCTCTGTAAGCAAACAGAAGGCAGGGTAAAAGGATGTCCCATCTTCGCCTAAGCTTTTCTGGTAACCCTTTTATCATCCCTTTGAGGGTCTTGTTAAATCTCTCAACAAGCCCATTGCACTGTGGGTGATAGGGGGTGGTGAATTTGTAATTGTAACCACACTCCTTCCACATAGCAGTCAAGTATCCTGATATAAAGTTTGCACCTCTGTCAGAGACAACCTCCTTAGGAAACCCCACTCTGGAGAAAACTCCAAGTAGGGCCCTGGCCACAACAGGAGCTGTAGTGGTCCTAAGGGGAATAGCTTCTGGATACCTGGTGGCATGATCCACTACCACCAGTATAAATCTGTGCCCAGATGCTGTTGGGGGGTCCATTGGTCCAACAATGTCAATCCTCTTTCAATCCTCTTTCAAAGGGTACCCCCACCACAGGTAGTGGTATAAGGGGGGCGTTTGTTGTGCCACCTGATTTGCCACTGGCTTGACAGGTGACACATGAACGGCAAAAGTCTTTGGTGTCCTCAGACATATGAGGCCAGTGAAAGTGTGGGACAAGTCTTTCCCAAGTCTTGTTCTGGCCTAAGTGACCTGCAAGGGGAATTTCATGGGCCAAGGTGAGAAGAAAACCTCTCAGAGACAAGGGGATGACCAGCCTCCAGGTAGCACCAGGCTTGGGGTCTCTTGCCTCAGAGTAAAGGAGTTCATCATCCCAATACACTTTATGGGCACCTGTGGCATTCCCTGCAGCCTCAGCAGCAGCCTGCTGTCTGAGGGGTTCAAGAGATGAACAGTCTAATTGTGCCTGTCTCAAGTCTGCCCTGGAAGGTCCCCCTGTCCCAAGAAACTCAACCTGTTCAGGCTCAAGTTCTTCTAGGACAGTTCCTTCTGGGGTCTTTGGGTCAGTCTCCTGTGAGAGCTGATCCTCACCTTGAGGCAAGGGGGAAGGCACAGCCTTAACCCTACTGCTCTTTCTCTTGGTTAGTGTCAGTCAGTCAAAAATAATTTTATTTGATCTTGTTAAAAATCATAAAAGAATGGAGAAAGTTCAATGATACAAACATGTAAAAAAAAGAAACAAGGTTACTTAATTGGATAAAATGTTGCGGGTTAAAAAGGAGCTAACAAAAAAGAAATGAAAACACAATGCTGTCACGACCTGAATAATCGTCCATAGAAAATACATTAAGTAAAACTTTCATGTTAAAAGAAGTTTTGAACAGAGAGAGGCGATGCTGTACACCGGGGGCCCAGAATTTGTGTTAATGCGATGAACAAGGGTCCAAGTGGTTTAAACTGAACCACTCCAGTTCATTCTTGTTTGTTGTCTAATTCTTTGGCTGCCATTTTCCAAAGCATGATGGCTTTGCAAGAAAGTTCAATGGAGTGGCCTCCAAGACAATATATAACTGCCGCTCTGCATGTCCGTAGCTGATTTTTTATCAGCAACTTGCGGAGGACCCTTTTCCGAATTTCTAGTAGTGTAGGGCAGATGCATAGTAGATGTAAGAGGCTCTCTTCTCCTTGTCCGCACAGCCGGCATTCTTTTGTTGACCATACTTGTTTCCATTTTGGGGTTAGGTCCTTCGTAGGGAATGACCCCAGTCGTAGCATGGTCAGATAGTGTTTTTTATGTTGTGAAAAATGGTCTAACAAGTATGGTTGTGGTTTGAGCGACTGGTAAGAACTAATCACTGCCCAAGCGTGTTTTTTCTTTGAGAATGCCGTTTTATCCATTAGCTGTGAAATTTGTTTGGTTGCGCTGTTTACTGCCTTTTTGAAGCCAGAAAAAGGGATATTTGTGTGCCATACCCCTTCGAGGTGTAAGTCCTTGAGTGAAGCTTTTAGGACCGTGACGATGGAATTATTTAACATCGCTTGCTTTTCGATTTCTTCCCAGCAGTAGTGGGCTAATGTGTTATCTTCTGCTTGCCTCATCCGCCAGTAGTATTTGATGACCGCCCCTTGTCTGGCTGGTTTCTGATTTTTTAGCCCGTATTCCAGTCGAATCTGTGCTTGAGAAATGTGCTGGGGGATTAAGAACAACCTCTTGAAGAAGCTTGATTGGGCTTGATTAAGGGCGGCTGCATCTATTGTATGCATTATTTCTGACCCATATGATATGGTTGGTATAAATTTGGCTGCGATTACCTTCAACACATGGCCTGTTGAGCTGCCTTTTAATTTCCTTTGTAAAGTTTTAAAGGCGTAGAGAAGTTGTTTTGCTTTCGTTCTCACTTGATTCAGCTGGTGTTTGAAGTTAAGGTTTTGGTCAAGTTGAAACCCTAGATATTTGTAAGATTCCACCTGGGTTATTGGTTTGTCACCCAGGTACCAGATGAATTTGCCTTTTGACCCTTTTTTATGATGTTTTGAGAAGCACAGCACCTTAGTTTTCTTGCGGTTGATTGTTAATTGGGATGCAATGGTGTATGCTCCTAGTTGGGTCATTGATCGTTGAAGGCCTATCGGTGTTTGTGATAGAAGGACGATGTCATCTGCGTATTGAAGGCTGGTGATTGGTATTTTGCCCAGTTTTGGAGGGTCGGTTTGGACTTGTTGAAGGTATTTCTCGAGGTCGGCGGTATAGATGTTAAAGAGGCAGGGGGCCAGCACGCACCCCTGTTTCAGCCCGTTTTTAGTTTGGATCTTACTTGTTATGCTGCACCCGTCTCCTTTTTTGATTTGGACCCATGTATCCGAGTAAAGGTTTATAATTGCCTCCAAGAGTTTTGTTGGTGCGCCCAAGCTTTGCATTTTGGCCCACAGCTTTGCCCTCTGTACTTTATCAAATGCTGCTTTAAGGTCAATAAAGCAGGCATAGAGGGAGCGGGATTTGGCCATGGCTTGATTGGCAAGGAGTGTGACCGCAGAGATGTTGGTGAGGGTGCCCATTTCAGGCCGGAATCCTGTTTGTGTGTTTGGCATCAAGTTTGTGTGGCTCACCCAGTCTTCTAACTCTGCCAGCAGGTTGGAGGCGTAGATTTTGGCTTCAACATCGATGAGTGCAATCAATCTGTAATTGGCAGGATCTGAACGTGGACCAGATTTATGTATAGGATTAAGGATGCTTCCTCTCCAGGAGTCTGGGATCGTACCTGACAATAGTGCATGTGTGAATAATGGAGTAAGGATATCAGACCAGAATAAGGGATCATGCCGGAATAATGCGTTAGGCAATCCGTTAGGTCCTGGGGCTCCTTCAGGCCTTAGATTTTTTATGGTTTTAAGGACCCGATCTTGGGAAATCTGCAGAGGTGGTTCTGACAGTTCGATTGTTGGTATGTCATCAACTGTTTCTGCAGTGGGGATTTCCTGATTTTTAGCTCCTGAGGGTAGGGTGTCATTATATGTTTGCTCGATGTGTGCTTTCCAAGTGTCCTCCATTACGTCAGAGTTGAAGTGCCTGTTCTTGCCGTTCGATAGCTGGTTGATTATATCCCAGAAGAGCTTTGAGTCTTTTTGGTTGCTGGCATGGAGGAGTTTTGCCCAGAGTTCTTCTCTGAAGGCTTTCTTGGCTGCCTTGGAGTCTCTTTTGAGGTCTTTTCTTGCTTTTGATATTAGTGAGAGAATGTCCTGAGTAGATTCTGGGCCTCGAGTTCGCAGATGCCTTAGATGTTTATTCAATTGGTTTTTTTGTTTCCTTAAACTGGTGGTGAACCACCCTCTCCCTTCTGGTCTGCCTGGTTTGCGGCCATTTTTTGAGAAATCTTTGTTTAGGTCTTGAGCAAAGGTTTCCCAGGCCTTTATGCATGATGGATTGACTTTAAAGCTCTCCGAAAGGGTTATGCATGTGGCCATGATGTCACCGATATTTTCCTTTTTCCAAATTAGACGTTTCAAATTGTAACATTTTGTGAATTGGGACATCTCTTTGTCTTTTGCGGGGTCGGCCATATTTACGAGTAAGGTGAAGGTTTGTGGGTGGTGATCGCTTTCTGACCTATCTTTTATTTCAAAGTTTGTGATGTGGGGGAGAAGGTCTAGGTTTGATAATGAATAGTCAATGATGGAGCATGTTCTCTGCGTTACTCGGGTATATACTTGGTGGCTCTCTGATGTCACTTGTCGGTTTAACACGCCCAATGATCTTTCTTCCAACAGAGAGGCACATCTGTTACCATGTGAGTCACGTTGTTTGCTAGGTGGAACATGGCCTGTTGGACTATCTTTCCTTAGATTTTGTAATTTCATGTTGAAATCTCCTGATAAAATTATGTTGGAGTGTGGGTGAGCCAGTTTTAATGTATCCAGTGTTGCTGCTAGAGTGTCAATATTCAATCTCTTTTGTTTGGATGATGGGTGGATGTATATATTCAATATTAGTAGGCTACAGAAGGACGGGGCTGTTAATTTGATACATAGCATCCATGTTGTATCTAGATCTACTTCCGTGGCCTGCCAGGAGATGTGGGTCGAGACATAGATTGAAAGCCCTCCTTTAGCTCTACCATATTTCGAGTCCTTCTGGGCCGGGTTAAGATATTCTTTGTAACCTACTATTGGTGAAGGATTTGTTTGCCATGTCTCTTGGAGAAGAATTAAATCGTGTTTTTTGAGAAATTCCATGAAGTCCGGATCTTCTAGTTTTGAGCTCAGGCCATTTATGTTCCAAGAGCAAATGTTGCACCCGTGGTCTGTTATTTTTGCTTTGGAAGGGTTTGTTCATGCCGTGCATTGGCGGGTTCCAGCTGGGTTCTGTTTCCTTTGCCCTGTGTGTTTTCCAGCTTCAGGATGAACGAAGGTTATGGTTATTTTCCTTCCGTCTTGATCTTTGCCAATTCTTGGGCTTTGGTGTTCTGGGCCTTTCGCACCTCTCAACAAGCTCTCTGATGACTTTAGTTGTTGAAGTGGGGTAGGATAGCGGGCGGGCGTTGGTTTTGTTAGTTCTATACCCCATTTGGCAAAAGAAACCTGCTGCTGCCAGATTTGCTCTGTGATGGAGTTATCAGTAAAGCTTACTGTGGTGATTTCTCGACCGGATGGGTCGGGATTAGGGCTGAATTCGACGCTTTCAAGGTTCTCCGTCTCAATATGACGCAGGGACGGGAGTGCTTTGAGCAGTTTTAGTATTACGCTTCTATTAAGGATGTCATGGGTTCCCCTCGATTCGAAATGAGGGATGAAATGCAGCTTTTTGTAGTAGCAGTTATTGCTGTCGGAAAGGACCAGCTCTGAGTGATGGCTTTTTTTAAGTTCATTTCCCTCTGAGGGTAGTCCCGCAGTGGACGGGCGAGGATTCTGAGTGTTGCATGCGGTGTTTAGAGGAGGTATATCATTGTTTGTTGCAGTGGTTGGAACACTGCTTTCCCTGTGAATCCTGTATATTTTGTCGGCGGTGCACCCATCCTTGCTGTCTCCCTCATTAGGCCAAATTACGTCATTTGAGCTGGTTTTGACGGGTTCTAATGTGACTAAGGTGTTGCGTCTGGTAGTGTTTGTTGGGATTTGAGTGGGCTGTGATGTTACATGCCGATTCTCTACCTTTTCTATGGGTTTGAATATGCTGTATACGTTTGCTGGCTGCGAGTGTTCCATTTTTGGTTGCTTTTGAATTGTTGTGTTGGCAGGCTTATTGGTAGATAGAACTGTGTCGACCACCAGGCTTACTTTCTCTGTGTTTATTGTTGGTGTATCGTCTTCGCTTTGGGTAACGTTTTGCTCCGTTGTGGTACTGATTATGATTGGTGCATGTCTTGTTTGTTTTCCCTTTCTTGACTTTCTTAGTCGCTTCCTCTCCCGCTTTGATAGTGGGGCTTTAGTAATTGCTTCTTTTGCGAGTGGATTGTTGCAAAGATCAGCTGATGGGATGATCGAGACGGCTACATTTTCAGAAACGGTTTTTAACTGTAATGTTTTTGTGCTTTCGGGTGTTAGAGCACTGTTGAGCCCCCCTGCTTTTACATTGTGCTCTTTTGGGGGACTTGGGTAAACCTGATCCATTTCCTGCTGGGTTTCTCTGAATTTCTTTGTTGGTGGATTAGTCTGTGCTGAGGCGTCCCTGACGACCCCCAGTAGTTCGGACATTAAATTTGGAACTATGGCTAGTTGATCTATGATTTGCGTGCAATGGCAATGGTTTGTTAGGTAGCATGTTTCTCGGTCTTGCTGCACCCGCTCTATCATTTCATTTAGGTTTTGCAGCTTTTGTTCCACCCCCTGTACGTAGATAGCTAGAATGTTTAGCAGGCCAACTTGGGTGTCTAATTTGTCTGCGTGATAGGTCATGGCTTTGCCGATAGTGTCCAAAGTGTTTAACAAATGGGACCAGACTGCAGAGGGTGGTGAGCTGGCTGCCTGTACCGGTGAAGGTGTATGCTCTGGGGGCAAGGAAACCTGAGAGGCTGGAATTTCGTGTACTATCTCCCTATTTTGCGACTGCGGCATCATGGGAGAATTTTCGAGATTTTTTAGACTAAGACATATGTCATCTTGTTGCCTTGAGGGTGGTGGTTTTATACTACTTTGATAGACAGATTCCGGTGAATAATGCTTGTTGGTTATTGCTTTGACCGGGTCGTCTGTGAGTAGGGCCGGTGACAGCATGTGTGTGGTACCGAAGGGGCTTAGAAGGCCCGTGCTTGTCTGATGTGTTGAGATGGCTTCTTTGTTACCGTTAAGACCATTATGGCTTGGTAACAGTTGTTGTTGCCCCTTCGGCTGTGATACTAGGATGAGCGGCTGATGATGTATTTCTGCTTCTATGGCGTTGACTTTGTGGATGTGACCACCTTCTGAGAGGGGTATGATTTTTAGAGTTTGGGGGCCGTGGGTTTCGCCTTCTGATGCGTGATCCAGGTCTGGACCTATCGCCCAAGGTTCTGCTTTTTCATTAATGCGACTCTTGATGCACTTATCGAGGGGGATATTCGTATCGGCTTCACTTGGGCCGTCAAAGGTGTCAATGCTAGGACTGGTATCTTGTAAATGTGCAAATTGTTTATGGTCGTCGCCTTCCTGGTTGTTTTTCGCAGTTTTTGTGGCCACTTTTAGGAAGTCGGTGATCAATGCCCGTTTACTGCTGTTTGGGCATGAATAGTGCCTTTTTGGTGCAGGTGGTATGCCCTTCTTGCCGCCTTCGTTAATAACAGGCGGGGCTGTCTCAGTCGCTTTTTTGCTGACAGTTGACTTTGAGCTTGCGGATCTGGAGATGGCTGTAATGCCCTGTGTTACGCCTTCCGTTGCGTACTGCTTGTCGCTATTTGTTTGCCTCGGCTCCGTAGGTGACATTCCTTCCTGCGTAGTACCTGGTGCTATACTGTTGTCCTCCTTGACCATCGCCTTTATGACCTCCGTTTCTATTTCTGGTTCCATCTCCATTTCTTTTTTGGATTTTTTGGGGTTAGATGGTGATTTTTTCTCTTTACTCTCATCCCCCCTTATTCTTCCAGACCTCATTGTTGGGTTGTTGCCCACCCGCCTTGCGACTTGATGCTGTGGCAAAGGTTTTTTTTTCCTTTTTTTGCTTAGGGCGGAGCTATGAGTTTTTTTTCTTTTTGGGGATGGTCGTTATTGTTTTTAGTCTTTTTGCCAATTTTAAAGAGAAAAAAAAAAAATAATAAAATTGTATTGAATTGTATTTCTGATTTGTTAGATATCTGTATATTTGTTGGTTTAGCCTTTGTTTGTTTGTTAGTGTTTGGTCCATTGTTCCAGGATCCAGCACTAGTTCAGCTGGGCATTTCTTGGCCTGTGACCTAGTAACAGCAAGGACATGTGCTGACAAACCTAACATTTCCACATGAGTCCTATACTCCACATCTGACCATAAGGAGGATTCCAAATCATTGCCCAAAAGACAGTCCACTGGGAGGTCTAAACTAACAACAACCCTTTTGAGGCCATTTACCCCTCCCCAGGAGAAGTTAACAAGTGCCATACTATGGTTGGTAGTGACATTGCTAGCATTGGTCACTAGGTAGTCTGAACCTAGTATTACCTGTCCAGGATCCACAAATGCTGGTGTCACCATAGTGACACTGGCACAGGTGTCCCTGTAGGCCTGAGCCATTTATCCATTGCGTCTGCCTGTACTTGCCCAGGATACTGGGACTTATTGTAGGGGTCAAATCCATGTCCCCAGTACAAACAAGAACAGCCTGGGTAGGTACTCTGACTAGGTCAGAGCCTGCTTCAGAAACCAATGTCAACCCCACTATAGCTTTTTGGGGAACACTACCACTACTAACTGAACTAGGGGTTACAGGTGCCTTAGGGGCAGTAGTGGTAGGAGCTGGGCCTTTCTTGGTGCACTCACTAAACCAGTGAGTATTACTTTTACAGTATTGGCACCATGGTTTCTTCTGACCATTCTTCTTCTTTTTTTGAGAGTTCTGGGACCCACCCTCCTTAGATTGTTGGGGCCCTTTTAGAGGCTTCTGGTCATTTTGCTTATTCTCATTACCCTTCTGGTCTGCGTTCTTCTGGCCACCACCCTGGTTCTGGTTCTGCTGCTTGACCCTTGTCCTGACCCATCTGTCTGCCTTCTTTCCCAATTCTTGGGGTGAGGTCAGATCTGAGTCAATAAGGTGCTGATGCAACAACTGATTTTGACAATTACTTAAGATTTGTTCTCTCATAATTCGATTATACAATCATGTGTAATCAGTAACTTTACTTCCCAGTAACCAGCCTTCAAAAGCCTTAGTGGCACAATCACAAAGTCAGCCCAATCCTGAGACTGAATTTTCTGGGTCTCTCTGATCAACCTGTACCGCTCAGTTGTTAAGCCAAACCCATCAATCAGTGTGTTCTTCAGGACTTGGTAATTGTTAGCATCCTCAGCTCTAGTAGTGAGGAGCTTATCTCTACCTTTACCTTCAAAGGAGAGCCACAGTATAGCTGCCCACTGACTTTGGGGGATGCACTGGACAGTGCAGCCCCTCTCCAAAGCAGTCATCCATTTATGGATGTCATCACCCTGTTTAAAGGGGGGCACTATTTTACTCAGGTGTGTAGTATCAAAACTCCTGTCTTTATCTCTAATGATAATGCTGCCACCAGTGGGGTCTGCCCCACTCAATTTCTGCTCTCTGGCAAAGGCAAGTCTTTCTTTGGCAAGGGCAAGTTCTTCCCTTTCAATCCTCAGATTGACTTCCCTCATCTTGGCTTCATGCTCTCTTCTCTGGGGGATGTCCTCCCTCTCTGAGAAGATGCCTGAGAGACATGGGTGTGAATAGATCTGTTAGAGCCACTGGAGAGAGACCTAACTCGTCTATTCCCAAGGTTAAACCCACCTGAGACTGGGCCTGGGGGTCCCCCAGTTCCATTCTCATGTATGCTTAAGTTGGTCCTGGTAAGCCTGCTGACTACTACTGGACCTTTGTCTGCCTCATCCCCAGATAATTCCTCCTCCTCTTCCTCCTCTTCACTTTCTGCTCCATGGAGGTTAAGGTCGGGTTCACCAAGGGTTTCCTCTAAGGGGGGCATGCTCCCATCTGGATTAGAGGGGCCTGGGTTAGAAGCCCTTCTGTCATCATATGTCTCTAAGAGACCTATCAGAAAAGGAGTGGTAGGGTTAGAACCCTGTTTTAGTTTCCTGGAGGTACACAATTGTCTCATCTCCTGGAAGCTAAGGGCTGCATATCTGGAAGTGACCTGTGGAGGGTCATCAACCACAAGGGGAGTCTCTGCGTTCCCTCCTGTGGTAGATATGCTTTTCTAGTGAGGTGTAAGTGGTGCACTTACCTACACTATGGCTTTTCCTACTGATCCTTTGCTAAGAGTTGTAGTCAGGGTGTGCTACTCCCTTTCTACTACAACAGCTGGTTCAGTAGAACTCAGAGTACTTCTAAGCTTGTTATATGTACCTATGGTACCTTATGCGATCTTTCAAATGATATTTCAAGATTATATCTGGTAAAAACAACAGCAAGCTCAAATCCCAACCGCTGCACACCAATGTGAGAAGTTGGCCTGATATATGATGTTCACTAGTTCTAGTGATCACCTTGCATCAGTCCAAACAACCCTTATGGTGATTGGTTGTAAAGTCAACCTTATAGACCAGCTATCCTAGTAGCGTGGACAAGAGCAGTCTTTAGGCTAAACTCTTTTGGCATGTGAAGCCAGCTGTTTTACCACATATAACCCCTTGAATACCAAATGAAAGGACACCACACAGGTTGTTATGAAAATAAACAAGATATTTATTAACTAACATACACCTCTGAACTCTTTATGAGATCAGAGGGCTAAGCACATGACAATACTAAAAACGAAATACGAGTTACCACAATATTTACACGAGTGCCTTAGGGGCACGACAAACCATATACTTGAAACAATGGAATGCGAGGAAAGAAAATACTGTAAGGAGATCCAGAGGCTGGAGGATCGCTGGGACTACGCTACAAACTAGGTAAGTAAGGAGCAGGAGGCCCACGGAACTCACGTGCAGAGGGGAAACTCTCACGCGGGATGCGTACCAACGTCTATGGATGCTACAGTTTACAAAGTTACGGATTCCGGACGAACCCGGCTGGATGGAGGGAAAACAACAGTGGACCTGAACACTAGGATAGTGAACACGGATTTCAGCACCTAGAAGCTTTAGTTACCTAACCCACAGGCTGCGGGTGCATAGGGCTGAAGTTGTGTCGGGTTTGCTGCGTTGATCCCGGTGATGCCTGAAACAAGTAGTTGCTGGCAGGCAGCCAGGTGGAGGAGTCCAGTGGTTCCAAGGGTGGAACTAGGAAGAAGAAGTCCTGAAAGGGAAGGGGACAGAGTCTCGGTCACTAGCCAGTGACGGTGCTGGAACCAGGAGGGAACCAGATGCTGTCGCCGCGTTCAGATGGAAGAAGGGACACTTCTCTCTGTAGCTGCGCGGACCAGGAGCTGTTCTCTACGACCAGGCTGGAGGCACGAGCTGTCCTACGTAGTCTGCTGCTGTTGGCGGTGTTGGATCATCGATCTGGTCAACAGGCCTTGGCAAGTGCAAGCCATGCGGTGGAACAAAGATGGCGTCTGGTGCTGACCAGGAGGGTCCGGGGTGCTCCTCTCTTGTAAGAAAGCAAGGGCCAGTCTGGGGGACCAGCAGTGGTGAATTCTTCGGGTCGTCGTCTCAGAGGTCACTAGCAAGCCAGCGAGTGACCAGACAACAGGATAAGCAGCAACCGGGCAAAAGGGCCCCACGCAGATCCCGTGGATGCTGGGGGGCTGGTCTTTGGTGCAGGAGCTGCGTCGGTGTGGGGCTTCTCAGAACCCGGTGCACTCACTCGAGGATCCCTCGGCGGTCGTGCTGGAAGCGCTGTGCAGATTTTGTCAAGATGGCCGTCTCCAAGTCGCTCGTCGCACCCACGGATCCCAGCTGTGCTGTGGATGTAGGTTGAGGTCAGAGGAGTCTGAAGGTCCGGGTCTTGTCGAAATGGGTTGTCGGATTCCGGGATGGAAGGACTTGCAGCAAACCGCACAGGAGCTTGATGGTGCCCGCAAAGCAGGATGGTCACTCCCTGACCATAGGGGAGATTCTTCAGTCTTCTGATGTTCAGGAGGTAGAAGGTCAAGAGTTCTTCGTGGAAGTTGTCAAGATTAATCTAAAGGGGAATGGGACCAGCTCCTACCTTTATTCAGCTAAAGGGGGCTGCACTATGACTAGGTCCCTCCTCTGGGTGGGACCAGGAAGGGGGGTGTTACACCCCCTTTCCTTTGTCCGGTCTTGCGCCAGCTCTGGGGCTGGAGTGCCCCAGGAACTGGTTCTGACCGGTGTATGCACAGGGACACCTTGTGTGCCCCAGGCATGTCTCATAACTTTCAGCCCTGGCCTACCTAATACACAAAATCCTGTCTGGGGTGGTGCTAGCACCTCCCAAGGCAGGAAACCCTTTGTCCGAGCCTCCCTCGCTGGAAGGACTCCCAGCAGCAGGAGGTCAGACTTGTGTCTGTGGTGGCAGCATCCATTTTGTGATGCTGAGGCTCGAGTTAACTTTAACCGGGGTTCACAGTTACATACATGTTGTGTACCTCTAGAAGGGTGGAATGCTACCCCCGTCGCCAGAATTGGCGAGGGGGTAGTATTCCAATTTGTATGACACCTTACTCGACATGTTTTGATAATGCTATACCAAAGTTAGCATTTGACCGCGAGGTTCATAATGCACTTAAGAGTATATGGTATAGCGTTATCATGGAACAGCTATTAGGACTTGCCAGAGCACCATCTCACATAATTCCAGGCACTCTGCCTTCAGGATTGATAAGGCCTGCCATAGGAGTGACTGATAGGAATATATGTGCCCATTTTAGGGTTAGATATAGGGATACTATATCTAAAGCAAAGGGTGATTACACCACCTTGCCCCAGCTGTCGTGCAGCCAGTTGTGTCTGTTTAGATGGCCAGCCAGGGGTGGCATAATACATGCTTCAGCCCCTGGTAGGCCCTGGGTACACCTATGCCCTGGATACCTAAGGTATGCTGTACAGGGACTGATAAGGTGACCCAGTACCAATTGGTAAATGCACTTAAGGTACATGGTTGTCAATTTAGAGAGACAACAGCTAGGCTGTGGGTCTGATTAGCAGGCCCACAGCCATGGAAAGTCGTAAACCAGTGAAGCAAAAAGCAAAAATCGGGGGTGACCATAGGATTGCAGACCCTACTCTCCTACAGTAATACAATAAAACAATAAAGCGGAAGATGAACAAACCTACGGCCTACCACTGGCAACCAGGGATGAGGCGCAGGTGGTAGCCTGCAGGTGGTGGAGGGCCTCGAACTTCCTCAGCAGCGCCAGCTGGGGCAGGGACACACAGGCCGTGCTGTGCAGAGGGGGAGCGACCTTCCTGGTGGGGTCAAGGGTCGCTCCCACATCAACTCTGACTACATGTTGACGGCGCACGTCTACTATCAAACCTTGAAACATAGATATTGTATAACTTGTGGCAGACTTGTGTTGCCTGAAGTCATAACAAAGTCATTGTTTATATAAAATTATACTTTCACAAAAGAAAATGATATGTTAATTGTGGACCAAAGGCAGACAGATTAACTTAACGCTCCCAAAAATGAATTCTGACTTTGGGAGTTCACTAAATCATGTTGATCCCTCTGTATGTTATGTAAGCCTATCTTTTTACATTTATTGTTACGTTTTTTTTAAAGCCGCTTGAGAGAGGGGTATAGGGGAATCCCACCCCTTGTTCTAGCCTCTTTAATGTTCCGCACCCATTAAAATCTTTGAGTATAATGATATCCCACTCCGCAAAACCAGCTTTTGAAAATAACGTCCTGCTTTGCAATTCGGGCAAACAATACTGTCAGGGTAAGGAGTTTCCCCCTCTACGGAACCCTTGATGAAGAGATATCTTCCTTCTCCATAATTTTTTTTTTACTCTCAGTTTTAACAGAGGTTAGACCTTTAATGAATAAAGAAGGGCACTCCATTGTGTTTGGACGGACAAATAAAAGGCCAGGGAGCAGTGTTTGGGTTTATATTTGATCTGTTCAGAGTGCTCTAAATGAGTTCCTTGCAAAGCAATGTTGTCATGATTTCTCTGTCCTAAAGAGTCTGTCAGGTCATGGCCCTCGCTGTCTCTGTACTTGAGATGTTCTCAACTTCCACCTGGAGAACAACAACGACCGCAACACCATCACCCTGCTCGACAACCTCGCCAACCTCGGACTCAAGCAGCTGGTGTCCACCCCCACCCACCTCGCCGGACACACACTCGACGCCGTCTTCTCATCCAGCAAACACATCGCCTTCGGCCACGCCACTGGACGGACCACAGCTGCGTCCACTTCACCTTCAGAAAAACGACGATCCACCACCACCAGCAACAGGTTGCTCGAAGAAGCTGGAACAAGATCACAGCCGACCAGCTCGCCGCTTCCCTGAGCCAGCACCCTCCCGCCAGCTCAGCGAACCCCAGCCAGGCCGCCGACAACCTCACGAAGTGGATCAGCAGCTGCGCGGACGAACTCGCCCCACTAAGGACCCCGCCCAGCAGACCCGGTAGCAAGAAAGCCCCATGGTTCACCGACGAACTCAAGAGCTCCAAGAAGAATTGCCGAGCCCTCGAGAAAGCCTGGAGAAGGGAACCAACACCGGACAACATGACCACCCTCAAGCTTGCCACCCGGAAACACCACCAACTGATCCGCGCCACCAAGAAAACTGCTTTCAAGGACCGGCTGGACAACAACGCACACAACTGCAAGGAACTCTTCAACATCGTGAAAGAGCTCTCCAACCCCAACGCCGGAAACAACGACATCACCCCATCGCAAGACCTCTACAACTCCCTCGCCTCCTACTTCCACAACAAGATCGCGGACATACACAACAGCTTCAGCGCTCAACCGACACTCGCCACGACCGAACCACCGCCCCCCACCACCACCATCCGCACCTGGACTCCGATCAGCACCGAAGACACCGTCCGCATGATGAACTCCATCCACTCCGGATCTCCAACCGACCCCTGCCCTCACCACGTCTTCAACAAGGCCGACGCTGTCATCGCACCCCACCTGCGGGACATCATCAACACCTCCTTCGACACCGCTACCTTCCCGGAGAGCTGGAAGCACGCAGAACTCAGCGCCCTGCTAAAGAAACCTACAGCGGCCCCCACCGAACTCAAGAATTACCGCCCCATCTCCTCCTCCTGTTCCCAGCCAAAGTCATCGAGAAGACCGTCAACAAACAGCTGGCCGCCTTCCTCGAGACGAATGGATCCCTCGACCCCTCACAGTCTGGCTTCCGAGCCAACCACAGCACCGAGACCGCCCTCATCGCTGCCACCGATGACATCCGAGCCCTGATGGACAACGGAGAAACAGCGGCCCTCATCCTCCTAGACCTCTCCGCGGCATTCGACACTGTCTGCCACCGCACCCTAGTGCAGCGCCTCAGCAACGTCGGAATCCAGGAGAAGGCACTGGAATGGATCATCTCCTTCCTCGCTGGAAGAACACAGAGAGTCCGCCTACCACCGTACAAGTCAGAGGCCACCGAAGTCATCTGCGGCGTCCCTCAAGGATCGTCGCTGAGCCCCACCCTCTTCAACGTCTACATGAGCCCCCTCACGGCCATCGCACGCCAACACAACCTCAACATCATCTCCTACGCTGACGACACCCAGCTGATCCTCTCCCTGACCAACGACCCCGCCGCCGCCAGAGCCAACCTTCACGAAGGGATGAAAGACGTAGCCGAGTGGATGACGACCAGCCGCCTGAAACTGAACTCAGACAAGACGGAAGTCCTCATCCTGGGTTCCTCGCCCTCCGCCTGGGACGACTCCTGGTGGTCCCCCGCCCAGGGCACCGCACCCAAACCGACAGACCACGCACGCAACCTGGGCTTCATCTTGGACTCCTCCCTCACCATGACCAGACAAGTCAACGCCGTCTCCTCGTCATGCTTCAACATCCTGCGCATGCTACGGAAGATCTTCCGGTGGATCCCCACCGAGACCAGGAAGACGGTCACCCAGGCCCTCGTCACCAGCCGACTGGACTACGGCAACGCCCTCTACGCCGGAACCACCGCGAAGCTCCAGAAGAGACTCCAGCGGATCCAGAACGCCTCAGCCAGACTCATCCTCGACATCCCACGACATAGCCACATCTCCGGACATCTGAGAGACCTGCATTGGCTCCCCGTCAACAAAAGAATCACCTTCCGTCTCCTCACCCACGCACACAAAGCCCTACACGATCAAGGCCCGAGCTACCTCAACAACCGCGTCAACTTCTACACTCCCAAACGCCAACTCCGATCAGCCAGTCACGCCCTCGCCGCCGTCCCCCGCATCCGAAGAACGACAACAGGAGGAAGGTCCTTCTCCTACCTGGCCACAAGACCTGGAACTCCCTCCCGACCGACCTGCGCCTGACCCAAGACCACCTCTCGTTCAGGAAGAAGCTCAAGACCTGGCTCTTCGAGCAGTAGCAGCACACCCCCCCCCCCCAAGCGCCTTGAGACCCTCCGGGTAAGTAGTGCGCTCTATAAATATCTGTGATTGATTGATTGATCAAAGGAAGTGACAAGGTTGTATGTAGTGTCTGTTTGGGAAGTTTCCCCTTGGGTAGGCAATGAATCCTCGCGTCGTATTCCAAAATTTTGGGCTGCTAATTCTATTTCTGGAAATTTTTTAGGCCTGTTCTCAAGCTCAAAGGCAATGCCACACAGGAAACGGAACCTATACAGTATATGTTTTTGTTTCAGGTGAGCAGTGACTGGGAGGAGCTGCTGGCATCTGAGCAGAGTGGCTGCAGCAATATCATTGAAGATGTAGCAGTTATATCCATAATGCTCTAACCCATCTTTGGCTCTGGCTGCCAGCAAGATGGTCTCTTAGCGCCAAAATTTGTGAAAATTTGATAGGAATCCCAAGACCTATTGGTGCGCCTTGGAACAACTCTGTGCACTCAGTCCAACTGAATCGTTGAGAGGTCTATGTCTGCAGTGTAAATCTCGTAACATCTTACTAGACAAAGGGGTATCCCAGGGCTCCTGTCTTAGCCTTCTGCTCTTCAATATATATGTGGCTCCACTTACTAAGATTGTAAGAGCCTTCAGTTTCGAGATTATTACTTATGCAGACGATACACAGTTAGTAATCTCCTTTGAGAAAGACCTAGACAAAGCTAAACAATTGACACATGGATGACAAAAACGTGTCTCCAGCTGAATGCGGAAAAAAACTGAGATTATGCTGTTTTGCAAGGCGCAACAAATATGAACTGCTGACTGGTGGCCAGCTGAACTCGGAATTGCTCCCACACTCAAGTGGGTGGTTAAGGACTTGGGTGGTCGCCTGGACCAACCTCTTACCATGAAAGAGCAGGTGATGTCTATTTCAGATTCCTGTTTCCATATGATGCACTTGTTGAGAAGAGCCCTTCGCTTCCTTCCACCTTCTGCTAGGGAAATGGTGGTCCAGGCCCTTGTGATTAGTTGCTTGGATTACTGCAACGTGTTGCTGGCTTTGACAAACGAGACATTGCTATCAAAATTACAGGTGGTACAGAACACCGCAGCTCGCCTGCTTTGCAATTTGCCAACTGGGCCCGCCTCTGCCCCCCTTCTTCAAACATTGCACTGGCTTCCAGTACAGAAGAGAATCATTTTTAAATCATGTTGTCTTACTCATAACGCCTTAACTGGTACCGGCCCGGCTTATTTAGGTACCAAACTTAGATACTATTGTCGCCAAGACTTTTGAGATAAAGTTATAAAGCACTGTTAATTATTCCTCGTGTTAAGAGGGCCCGATCATTTTTGTTTTACGGAATTACTTAAGACAATTTTGTTATGAGTTAGTTGCTCCCTCTGCTCTGTCGCCTGGCTGTGCCGAGGTACCTTTCGGGGTGATTCGAGCGAGTTACAAATGATTTTAACATAATACTGGTGGTTGTTGGAAGGCGGTTTGTGAGTATGAGCAGGAAGGTACCTACAGCTAGTAACAGCACCACAATCACAAATAAGAGCCAGGCCAGTCCTCAATCTTTCCCAACCCTTGGTAGCATGGCTGTCATCAGATAGGCTTAACTTAGGAGACAGGTGTGTAAAGCATTTGAAAATACCAATGAAATAAATAAAAACACCAATTGATAAATATAGGAAATATTTTGTATGATTAAAATGATATCAAAACAACCAAAATCAAATTTAGGAAGCAGGAGATATGAATTTTAAAGATTAAAAGTAGAACTAGCGCTTAGAAGCCAATAACGCTCAGAGTTAAAAAAGGTTGTGCTGGACCGGGACAAAGTCAAGAGTTCAGGCTGCCCGCAATCTAACACTTTAACACTTGCCCCCAGAAGCATTTCTTGATGCAGGTGTGCTTCTAGGAATCTGGGACTACAACTCCCACAATGCACCTGGTCAATACAAGTAAAATCCAGGTGAAGCTTGGCAGCTGGAGTTGTCCTCAATGTTGCAGGTAGCCCTTCCATCACTTTCCTACCTGTTGCCGATCAGCGAGTCCAGTCCTTATCCTTTAAGACAGGCAAAGTCTTTTTGTTGTGAAGTCTTGTGTGAAAAAGTGCTTCTTTTGACATGGTTAGCCCCCCACTTTTTGCCTGGAATAGGATGTGGTTTCAATTGTAGTGCACAGGGTCCATGCCAACCAGGTTCACTGTGCCCGTCCTTCTTCCCTAAAACAGTGCCACAATTGGCAACTTCAGCCCCCGTAAGTCCCTAGTAAATGGTACCCTTGGTACTTTGGGCATGGGTGCTGAAGAGGGTCCTCTAGGGACCCCCTCACCAAGGCCATGCCACTGCAGCTTGCAAGTCTTGGTGCAGTGAAAAATGTCAACATGGCATACTGCCAAAGGTATAGGTAAATCACCCCTCCAGCAGGCCTTACAAGCCCTAAGGCAGGATGGACTATATCTCTGGTGTGGGTATATCTGCATGAGCAGGTATGCCCCTCCAATATTTAAATCTATTCCTTAATATTGTAAGTGCCAGGGAAGCCAAAGAGAGTAAATTGGCTGGAAACTCGACAAGTCGAGTTCCCCAGCACCATGATGGCTTCACTGAATCCGGATGCTTTTGGTACCAAACAACTCCTCTTATTAAACCCACACTGATGCCAGTGTGGGATTTATTGAATCATACACCCTGAGGTCACCTTAGAGGTCCCACCTGAAAACCTACCAACCCTGGTGTGGTCTCTGACTGGCTTTAGGCAGCCTGCCAACACCAGACATGTTTCTGGACCTCTGGTTTGAGAGCCTCTGCTCTCAGTGGACAGAAACAAAGCACATCCTGGGCGAAGGTGTCACACCTCCTCCTTCAATATGGGCACATTGTTCGGGAGGGAAGCTTCAAAGGCCTGCCGCCTTTGTAATATAAAATCAAAGGGGATGATGGACAGAGTGTTGAACATTGCAAGTACTCACCCCCAGTCAACTGATCTGGGTTTAATACACCATCATTCTTTAGCTCACTCCGCCACCCCAGTTCAGACATGGCCATATGCAAATCAGTCTGACCCTGTGCCTCATGGGAACAGTCCACCCCGAACTGCCAAGCCATGTCTTCTCTGGACCAGAAACAAGCATCCTGGGACCGGTTTCGGGTTCATAACCCTCATCAGCCAGGCTATCTTGAATCCAGTGGCAAAGTGAGCAAGGGACCCACGTCTGGGCATAACCTGCCTTTGTAATGCAACCCCAGACTCTGCTGCTAGGCTGCTAGTAGCAAATGGCAGCCCCCAGTTCAAACCTCCATTTGTGGGCGGGAGAACCAGCGGGAAAACTTAGTAAGGATAGGTGGTGTTCCCCCTCTTCGCCAACTCCACCTCTCAGGTGCTGGAGGCGAAGTAAAGCACATTTTTTAGTGCTTACCATCTTGAAGATGGTGGGACTTATCCAATCAGGGCCAGGGTTATGAACCCTGCCCACAGGAGGTTGGCCTAATAGTGGGTATAGACACCCCTGGTACGGAATCCATTGATCCTTACCTGTTACTCCTCTGCTACACCCCTAAATCTAGTATTTAGGTGGCTCCACCAGACCACCATCTCATCAAATCCACAAGGATTAAATTCCTCCAAGACAGAAAGAGCTCTTCTCCATCATCAAGGAGTTCGCCAAACCCTACAGAGAAACAACAGATGACCTGCCCTCCCAAGACCTCTGCAAAAGACTCAGCACCTTCTTTCACAGTAATATTAAGATGATCTACAATAAGTTCGACAACTAAGACCTCCTCTCCGCTCCAGCTCTCCCTCCATGTGATGCCACCCAAAAGATCCTGCTCAATTGGGCCACACTCACGACAGAAAACACCATGAAGACCATGAAAAGCATCCACTCCGGAGCACCCTCACACCCTGCCCTCACCACATCTTCCACAGAGCCGCCTCTGCCATCGCATCCGCACTATGTCGGACGAGCAACTGCTCCTTCGAGAAGGCCCATCTCCCTGCTTCCATTCACAGCCGAGGTCATCAAAAAGGCCATTAACACACCGCTAGCAAACGTCATCAAAGCTAACAATGTTCTGGACATCTCCCGATCCCAATTCCTCAGCAACCACAGTACTGAGACTGCCCTACTCACCGCCACTGATGACCTCCAATGCCTCCTCGACCAGGGCAAAATGTCAGCCCTCATGCTCCTGGACTTTTTGGCTGCTTTCGACACTGTCTCCCACCGCACCCTAGCCACCAGACTCGATAACGCCGGCATCCGGGCAAAGGCCCTTGACTGAATATGCTCCTTCCTCACTGGTAGACTCCCTACCTACCTCTCGGAACCAACAAAGACCAACTGTGGAGTGCCCCAGGGCTCCGTCCTCAGCCCCACCCTCTTCAGCATCTACATGGTCCCCCTTGCAACCATCATCAGGAACCACAGGCTCAACATTGTTTCTTACGCCCACGACACACAGCTGATCCTCTTCCTCACCAACGAACCCAACATCAACAAACACAACTTCCAAAAAGAGATGAAAGTCGTCACCATCTGGATGAAAAACAGCTGCCTGAAACTCAACTCCGAGAAAACAGAAGTACTCTTCGCTCACAATAAACCGTCAGATCAACGCTGTATTCTTGGCCTGCTTCAACACCCTCCGCATGCTTCGAAAGACGTTCAAATGGATGCCATCCGAATCCAGAAAAACTGTCATGCACGCACTCATCAGCAGCAGACTAAACTACGGCAACGCTCTCTACACCGGAATCAACAAAAAACTCTTTTGCAAACTCCTGACTGTCCAGAGCGCCGCGGCCAGACTGATCCTCGACACCCCCCGTCTCAGTCACATCACCCAACACCTCCGCGATCTCCACTGGGTCCCAGTTGAAAGAAGAATAAACTTCAACCTCCTCACCAATAGATGGTTCCTAAATCTTGCGAACCATCTATTACAAGGGGGGGACTCTCCGTTATCCTTTCCCACCGCAGTTGTGGTCAGCATTTTAAAGAAGGACAAAGATAGTGAGAATGTAAACTCCTATAGGCCTATAAGCCTCTTAAATGCTGACTACAAAATGTTTACAAAACTTCTCACTAATAGACTAAATAGAATGATAGGTTCACTTATTGAGAGGGATCAGTGTGGTTTTGTAGCTGGGAGACAGCTACATACCAACACAATTTTTTTATTAGAAGCACTGGATTGTTTTTTACATATATAAGACTGAGGCACAGGTCTGGTTTTTAGACACCGAAAAAGCTTTCGACCTAGTGTCTTGGGACTGTCTGTTTCTGATTTTAGAAAAATGTGGCTTCCCAAAGGAGTTCATATACTTAATAGGGCAGCTCTATACGAACACTCAGGCACAAATCTTAATTAATTCAGTGAATATAGGCACATGCCAAATAAATAGAGGCTCTAGGCAAGGGTGTCCTCTTTCTCCGATTTTATTTGCACTATTTATTGAGCCACTTGCAATAGCAATTAGACAAAAAAAAGGCGTATACGGCTCCGCTTCAAGGTATGACAAATATAAAACTTTATGCCGACGACATAGTTCTCTTTTTAGACTAGGAAACAGACACTCAGATAGAAATCATGAAGATTTTTTCAGATTTTCAAGCAATTGGAGGCTATAAAACATATAAGACGAAAAGAGAGATCATACTGTTTAATTGCTCTGTTGACTATTGCTAGAATTCAGACATGTATATAACACTCGCCCAAAGAGATATTTAGCGATTTTTGTTACAGAGAAAATAGAAGATCTATTCCACTTAAACTATACTCCGTTGCTGAAAAAAGTAAAACACTTGTTAGCACAATAGAACCAGCTCCCACTATCAATACTGTGTCGAGTAGCACTAATTTGCATGTCTATTCTTCCACTTTTTAATTTTCTCTTTAGTGCTGTTCCGTGCGTATTACAAGCTTTTTTTGAAGAGATAGATAGCATGTTCTCTTTCTTTTTATGACCGAGATTGGCACTTGGCACTTCAAGTTACCCTGTTGCAGAAGGAGGGTTGTCCCTTCCAAATATCAGGAATGATTATCATGCGACTTTTGCACATCACAGTTTTATATTTTTTTTATTGGACCCTCAGGTGGCAGACCCTTTTTCTATGAAAAAGAGATTAAAAGAATACAATATCATTGACCCAACTAGAATAACTAAGTACCCTAAAAAAGTATGTTATAAGACTCTTCAATAGATACTTAAGCAAAAATCTAAATTTTTAACTTTTTATAATATCTGGAGACTTAACAGGTCAACTAGACTGTCCCATTATTACACAGGGGAAATATGTTTTTTAGAGTCTAGTATTTTTAAAGATGTGGGAAGAAAATGGGTACCTGCAGATTTTAGATTTTATTATAGACAATTGCTGTAAGTCATGGCCAGAGATCGAAATGGGGCTTTTACACTCTAAAACAATCTTGCAGTGGTCATTCATCAGAATAAAACCCTTGTTACAAAAATTTGACATTAATAATGCATCCGCTAGAGCAAGTTTAAGTGAAGCTTTTGATTCCCCAATACAATGGAAGATTAGTGCCTGGGTTAAAATTCTTGATGAAAATAAGCCTCTCTCGACATATGAAAAAGTTCAGCGTAGATGGTGGAGAAGGGAACGGATGCAGATCTCAAAATTAACTTGGGATAGAATAAATACATTTAATGCATCAACAGTCGGAGGCGCACATTTCAAGCGCATGCATTTCTATTCAAAATGGTTGATCTATAGAACCCCTTCCTTTCTTCATAAGATATACCCACAAATTGAGGACAGGGTTTCCAATGTGCAAAAGAGGGCGGTGGCACCTGGTTACACATTGTTTGAGAATGTCCGAAGATCAGTAGCTTGTGGGAAGGAATCGAAATTTATCTCAGATCTAGCCTAGACCCTTCTATCTCCATAGTTGTAGATATTGCAGTTCTGGGTTGGTCTCCTAATATTACTGCACAAGAAGAATGCCTTTACATTGCAGCATTGGTAGCAAGATCTTTAATTTTACAATGTTGCCGATCAGCTAAGGTAACTTTGTTTCACGCATGGAGAGCGAAGTTCAGTAAAATCAAAGAACTGGAAAAAAATATGCAATAAAATCAGGTTCTATTAAAAAGTATGAGAAACGCTGGAGTTTATTGGGGACATAGGTTATAGATAATGGAAATTGTTTTTTTTCCTTTTTTTGCTTAGTTGTTACAATAGGGTCAGTCTTAGTACATTGGGCCATGTTTATCTCCTAAGATTAAGCATCCTCCACGCTCCTCCTTATCTAATTGTGATTAGTAATTGTTTTGCATGATTGCTTAATCCTTTTAAGGCCTATGCCTAAATATCTAGCACTCTGCACTTTTTAGATAGTATCTACCTTTTGCAACAGGGTCAAGTGAGAGTTGGAGAAGAAATGTTCATTTTCAAATGGTTAGCAATCTGCACTTTAAAAAGTATTTATCTTTGTATGAAATAATGTGTTTTTAAGTATTCTGGTCATTCTGTAATATGCATTTTACTTTCCAGTTATGTAATTTTGTAATTTGCATGAACTCTCAATAATGTATTTTTATTTTTTTAAAACTCCTCACCCACGCTTCCAAGGCCCTTCACAACACAGGACCCACATACCTGAACAACCGCCTCTCTTTCCATGCACCCAAAAGACACCTCCAATCAGCTGAACTCTCTCTGGCCACCGTCCCACATATCTACAAGACCAGAACGAGAGGAAAGTCCTTCTCCTACCTCGAAGCCAAACCTGGAACGACCTCCACTTCCAGCAATCTCCCACATTGCCCCAGTTAAGGAAGGACCTCAAGACCTGGCTCTTCGGATGACCCCAGCACTCAACGGAGCTGCCCCCCCCCCCCCCCCCCCACCCCCAGCACCTTGAAATCCTCACGGGTGAGTAGTTGCGCTTTACCAACCCTGATTGATTGATTGAATTACAGAGGCTCCCATCTTGGGGGTGGACCTGGTTCCTGTCCTGTCTTTCTTCCTTCCTTTGAAGAGTAGTTTGGTTACCCAGCCCCCTTCTTGTCCTTGCATCTGCATGCAGCAGATCTCCTCTCACAAGATGTCTCATTTTCCTCAGCCCTCACCACTTTACTCCTCATTAAGGAAGCTTGGCTCAGCCTGTCAAAGGCTGGCCAATCAGTAGAGGCTGCTACAGTGATGATTTTAGGTAACTTTACTCTCCTGCAATAGTTATAATAAATCTAACCTTGGCAAGTGGTTGGATTCATTGCAACTATTAAGATGACACTTTGGATGAAAATTTCAGCTCACTCCTGTCAAAAGATAGACGTTTTGCATGAAGCCTTCCCATGTCAGCCTATTGAGCTAATGTAATAAAATGGGCCGCTCGAGGAGGTGATTGTTGTGGCCGTGAGCTTTGGGGCACTGTGTTTCCACCGGCGGGACTGCGAGGACCAGCAGCCTTTGCCGCCTGACGCTGTGTGCCTCTTCCCACCCTCCCACGCCGGACTTTAAAGCAGCGCCTTGGGGCCCCCGCTTCCCAGGTGCGGCTCGAGGAGGTGATTGTTGTGGCTGTGAGCTTTGAGGCAGTGTATTTCCACCGGCGGGACTGCGAGGACCAGCAGCCTATGTCACCTGACGCCGTGTGCCTCTTCCTGCCCTCCCACGATGGACTTTAAAGCTTCGCGGGAGCCGCTCGAGGAGGTGATTGTTGTGGCCGTGAGCTTTGGGGCAGTGTGTTTCCACCGGCGGGACTGCAAGGACCAGCAGCTTTTGCCGCCTGACGCTGTGTGCCTCTTCCCGCCCCTCCCACACCCTCTATAACATTGTGCACGGCTTCCGCTTCGCGGAACGCGCAAGGGCTCACGCCGGGCGAAGCCCAGGCCAAGGGCGGGCCCGTTTGAGCCCGTTCGAGACCGGAGGAGACCGGCCCGGGCCATCCCTCTTTGTTTTGCTGGGCACACTCGGACGTGGAGTGGCTCCGTGCCAGCCCCCAAGCATTGCTACACCTTAAGCAGGGGGGATGGCTGGACAAGAGAGCAGGAGCAAAGCATTGACCCCGGGTGGCTCCGTAGTAGGTACATTGGACAATTTTATTATTAGAGCCAACTCACTTTTATCTCATGAAATAACTTTGATGGAGCGGCGGCTTTCCCAAGAAATTTCCACAGCTAAGAGATCTTCGCTGGGCTATAAAGCGGACGCAAGTACACCTCAGAGAGGCCCAAAACTGTTTGTAAATTAAGTCTCTGAGCGTGGTGATAATTTACTGACTATTGAGACTCCACGTATCATGGGTAGTGTATCACCATCTAGTGAATCAATTTTACCCTCTATGCCCGAGATTAATTTGCTATCTAACTCGGTTGATACTCTGCCAGTTGATAGTCCTGAAAGGCCAAATACCCGGGAATCGGGAGGGGGCAGTACCAAAAAGGAAACGAGGGGCTCAAACACTTGGTGGGAGGAAGACTAAACATGCTAAACATTCTAACCATTCTGATCCCGTGGGTTACGTCAAGGCTAAGGAGGCTCCTATAGTTACTATTGAACCAGCTACCACCCCCCCCCCCCAGTAATAAGCTCACCTACACCAATTCCAGGCGAGTCAAATACTAGTATCACAACACCGGTAAGGGAGGATATATCTATTGTAAATATGGTTGCCCTCCTGAAGTCTTTACTCACCCCTTTAGAAGTTAGGCTCGCTCAGATAGAGTTAAGGCTGTCAAAAATCGAAAAGGTCACAACAGCTACTGCAGACTGCCTGAAAACAGACAAGATCATGTTGGTGGGCGGGGAGTCTGATAACATCCAGGGGGGGGGGATTAATACTAAATTATAACCCTTTATTAACCTCATGTCCCACAGTGGAGTGTTCTTCTAATAGGAACCCCTCTTCTCTTCTTCCTGCTAGTGCCCCAATACTGGCTAAAAAGCTTAACTTAAACTTTATGCCAGAAGCACAAGAGAGTAGCATCCCAAAAAAGAAACTGATAATTGATTTACCTCCAGACGCAAGTCCCCTTGTAGTGGTTTTAACGGGGGTCCCTGAGTTAAAAGATCCGGCTAGAGAATCTTTTATGTCACTCAAAAACAAAGTTGCTGACTGGCTGAATAAAAACAGACCCCTTCCTGCCCAAACTTGCAGTGAGATCCTGATAGTTCGAAGGGTGTCCTGGGTGGGCCAAATGACAAAAAATATTAATGGTGACTGTATCCTGGTTAACTTCAGAGACCCAAGGACTGTCACCCACATATGCGACTGGTCGTAACGCGATTCCACGACAACCATACAGTCACTACCATTATCCTACTTTTACCCACCTGCTCTTCCGTGCTATATCTCAGGGACGGAGGCGGGCTGGGTGAGAGTGGAAGCTAGAGGGGTGAGTAGGACAAATAGGGACAGTTCTGATTACCCTCACTTGCCTACCCAATATTCAAATTATAATTGGTACAGCTGCTTGGACATGGTCGACTGACTGTAGAACAAGCTCGGGGTTGCCCTAGGACCAAGGCTGACGGACGGACTTAATAACTTACCAACCACGTCCAGTAGGAGCCCCATGGGTAGTCAAGTAGTCAGGACTCAAGGTAGTAATCTGGAAGTTAGTAACCTCCCAATCCCACTGGTCTGCTCACCTTCTGGTATCACAGACCAGCTTAACCCGGCTCCAGGCCTAAACACCTACCCACTTCATTGGGCACTTCTACCATTGTTAGATCAAATGAAATAGGCTCCAGGGTCCCGATAGGGTGCACCATCAGCAGTACTAACCCAGGATCATTGCTGATACTGTCTTGGAACCTGGCAGGCCTTCCCAATAAAATGGCTTGTCTGGAGTGGGGATCTTTCATTGATAAGAATGACGAATGTCTTTTTCAGGAGACTTGGGCCAGAGAGGATCAAATACGTGGTGGTTTTGCCTCATTTAATGTACCGTCCCGTTGGGGGGGGGGGGGACGCCCGTCAGGGGACCTCACCATTTGGGTGGGCTCCCACCTGGGATGCAAGGCCAAGTCAGTGAATACTCTGTCTGACGATGTCCAATGTGTGGTCCTTGAGTGGCCTAACGGCTTTAAGCTCGCTCTGATCAATGTATATTCTAGACCTATTAACATAACAAGTGAGTCAAGAACTATCGAGGAATTGTCTCTATTTCTACATACCATCTCCAGTGACACCTCGTTCCTGGTAGGGGGTGATCTGAACTGCCACTTTGAGCCGTTAACAGGTATGAGGGATGGTGCATCATTGGAAGAAGACGACTATTGGTCAATACCAGCAACCGCGGCCCCTTCGGCCAGGTCATGGACGCCCCTAGCCGTCCAAATCACGGCACTAACACTTAATCATTCAATGTGCAAGCTGACATCCCGCCAAAGTGTTTCAAAAAGGAGGGTTGCTGAACTGTTCCTAAAGGAGATTAAACAGATTGGCTCGACCGAAGGTGTATATTTTACACCTTTGGGCATCCATTATGTTGGACGTGTTTGCCTCACACACCCAAGGGTGTCATGCTTCATCATAGGCGTTTGCTCCTCGTCGGGGAGGCGGTGCAATCCCCGACGGGCTCACCTCAGAGAGGGGCTCTTTGGCGGAGATCTTTTTGTCCAACAGCCTATTGGTGAAGTGCGGGTATGTGGGCCAGGGCAATCAGTATCCTGATGAAGAGTGAAAAGGAAACCATGCTAGGACCTATTCGAGCTCGGCGGTGATGGGTAGGTGACTTCGCACGGACACGGGTAACTAGAGCCAGCACTATAGGCAACCCCCGTTGTACCGACCCGCCGACAACTCAGGTGGCAATTAGTCCAAGACCTTTAGGCATAGGATTATCCTCTAAGGTAAATCCCTTGAGGTAATTCACAGAGTCAGGTGGGATAAATTAGCAGCACACCCTGAGGACGTTTGCAAGCTATACGCACGGATTGTGCCTGTATTTGAAGAGGTTGGTGCCTTAATTACACAACCTCATTCTCCAGACTTGCATAATAAGCTTTTGAGCCCTTCACGTGGATTTAACAAGCACACTGGCAGAGGTACTTAATCCCCGTGTGATCAAGCGGACCGCAAGGGGTAACAGAATGTCATGGTATAATGCCGCCTGCAGAAAGGCAAAAGCGGAGCTGGTATTGGCTCTGAAGCAAAACAACAATAAATTACAAATACAGGCCAGGAGAATAGAATACAAGCGTCTAACTACCTGTGCCTAGGCAGAATGGGACCACGACAAGTGGGTTAATTTAACCGCTGCCCTTGCGACCAGAGACTCACGTAAATTTTGGTCAATTGTGAATACAGGGTCTGGCGAACCATTACCGGCCGTTGAATCAAACATAGCAGCTGATGTGTGGAAGGACCACTTCCGTGCCCTGTATGCAGCGGATAATTGTGAGATAGTTGGGGACCCAGGGGGGACGTTGCTAAAATCTATTCCACAACTCAATGTGATCGATTTTACTATGGAGGAGGTCTGCGTTGCAATATCCAAACTTGCAGCTGGAAAAGCCCTGGGGTTGGATAAGCACCCGGGCGACTCTTCAAGCACGAACCCAAGATATGGGCCCCATATCTATTAACCATTTTCAACGCAGCCTGGGGAGGAATGGCGGTAGCCTGTACTTGGCTGGGCGCAGAGATTGTCCCTATATTCAAGAAGGGCTCCCCTCTGCTCCCAGCCAACTACATGCCTATCAGCCTTATTGATGTGCCACAGAAGATCTTTGCGAGGCTGATTTTAGATCGATTACAGGACTGGATTGATGACCACTCAATTCTGAGTCCCTACCAGGCAGGGTTTAGAAAAAACACATCCACCATGGATCAAATTTTCCGCCTGACCTTATTGTTCTGGAAAACTGTCAGGATAGAGGGTGGCAGCCTATACCCGGTCTTCATGGACCTGCGCGCTGCCTTCGATTTGGTCTAACGAGGGAAACTCTGGTCTGTGCTTCTTGAGTTGGGCATTCCATCTCAACTTTTGAATATACTGATGAGGCTCCATGAGGAGAACTTCGCACGGGTTAGGTACGGGAAGAATGGATTGTTGTCATCCAGATTCCCCGTTGACAGGGGGGTAAGGTAGGGGTGCGTTTTGGCACCCACCCTGTTTTCCCTCTACATCAACGGGGTAATCGCCCATTTGAATGGCTCACCGAACACCGATGCCCCTAAGCTTGCAGGCAGCAGGGTGCCTGAGATTATGTTTACAGATGATACACTTCTGCTGTCAAAATCTCCAACGTGTGTTGGATGGATTTGAGGCGTAAGACACCAGTGGTGTTGAAGGTGGACAAGATGGCAGACTGAGGACGCCGCTGTGAAGTCGCAGTATCTGTGAGCTCCCTAACCCCTGCCGAACTGTTGTGCTATGGCTACCTGAATTACGAATGCGACTGTGGGATTGTCGGAGTTTGTCCTTTTTTTTTTTTACTGGAGCGTTATCGAGACTTTGTTGAGAGTCGGCGAAGGTGAAATAAAGCCGATGAAGCAAAGCATGGAAATCATCTAGGGGGCTAACTTTAAAGGAAAACATTATTTTTACCGGAGTACCTACAGAAACTTGCTGACTTTGCTGAGAGACCCGCTCTGCGGCGGAGGACGAAGCAAAGCAGGCGAAACAAAACACAAGACGCGGCAGGAGTAAAGAGACAGAGTCAGAGGAATATGCGGATACATGCAGCGGCTACTTCAGACTTACCTCCTGCTTGCCCGGCGCCTACTCCCGCGACTGGTCGGTGGGACGACGATTGGCTGGTTTGGTCTGGGTCTAAGGCACTGGTCAGTGGTGCTGGTGGACAACGCTCAAGTGAATGCGGATCTATCATGAAGTAAGTGCCCACAGATGGCCCCTAAGAATGTTCTGAGGGCGACAAGAGCTAACAAAATCAATGCCTTGGAGGTGGCAGGGGTATCAGATGTCACAGACACGGCCTTGATATTAAATACTTCTAACCAAGTACTGTGACCCAAACGCCTAAGGTTGTTAAAGCTGCCTCTACAGCAATTATAGCAGCGGCTAACATTACAGCAAGCCCACCGCCACAAGGGGGGGCCGCCGTGACGAAACTTCCACCGCTACTGGGCAAACAGGTACTCCGACTCCCAGTGTTGGTTATTCCGGCACTTGGGTCTGTGAACGTACTCACCGAAGACGCAGCTGAGAGTGTTATTAATATGTTCTCCACAAACGGGGCTAATGTGGCTGAAACTACGCTCTCACCCATTCAGGGGGGGACAATCACAGTGGGAGAAGTGGAAGGAGAGGGACGCAGAGAAGGAGTAAATGGTTTGGTGATGGCTCCCTCTGTTTGCCCGACGGAAGTTCTTTCTTCTGCTGTAGAGACCACAGACGAATTCCTGGTTTTGGGCACAGATGTAATTAGCCCCTCCAACGAAAACTCGCCTGCGGAGGAGATTGGAGCCATAAAGGGTGAGGCATCGAACGACGAGTACGAGGAGTTAACTGAAACGGGCTCTCAATGCAAAATACCTAGCCGGTAGGAGAGACAAGGCTAAATCTAAAAATAAAACGAAGAACAAAAAAAAAGGGAAAGCATTGGGATTATTGAGCACGCCTATACTGAATTCAGTACCATCGGTAAAGAAATCCCTTCTCGCTGAGAAAAGTCCCCTTAGGAAGTGGATTCAAGCCAAGGGCTTGGTAAAGAGTATGACGATGAGACTCTCTGGTGCAAGCCCACCTAAACAGGACGCTACTCAATCCTTTGCTACGCCTACAGAAGATATCCCACTTGCAAAGGATATTCTAGATCTGCCCGCACCGGGTATGAATACCACAGCACGGCAAGAGTCTGCAGGGCCCAATCATTTAGTTAATGTTTCAATAAAAGTTTCAGAAGCCCTAGAAGATGCAAACTCTCAAATGGATTTACCTATCAAGAAAATTCCCCCTAATAGTTCCTACTGTGCCAAACGATGTGGCTGTTGTTACTTCCCCTGCTAGTATAAGGTCACTAATCTCACCTGTCTCCCTAGTTGATGAGTCATTGCAAGGCACAGACAGTATTAGTATTAGTAGAATATTGGAAGAAGAGAGGGCAAATGCGAACTCACCATTTGACATTATCCTACAGACTTTGACTAGTAATAGGAAGGAAGCGCAAGAATTTTTTTTACAATTGAGAGAGGACAATACTAAACTACAGAACTAGCTACAGGATATTAATGCAAAGATGGGGGGATGTCACAGGAAATTGGGGACCTACAGCAACGAGTGGTTAAGATAGAGGAAGGGGCGGCAGGAATGGGCACTGTGGTTAGCCAACATGATGATCAGCTTTTATCATTGCAGCTAAAAGTTGAAGATTTAGAAAATCGCCAAAGGCGATCCAATCTCAGGCTTTTTGGTATCCCGGAGGGGGTTGGAGGGGGAGACCCGAGGGCTGTCATAGTAGGGTTACTACAGAAGGCTTTCACGGATCTCTCAGACTGGGATTGGGACACCCAATTACAGAGAGTCCATAGGCTACCATTAATCCAGAGAAACAAACAAAACAAATTCCCACGCCCATTTCTAATCCATTTCGGGAATTATCTGTTAAGGCAGGCCGTTTCTTTAAAAGCAAGGCCTAATCTACCAATCACGGTAGGCGAGATGTCTTTTTTTGTCAGATCGGACCTTAGTAAGGCCACAATGGACAGGCAGTGGCAACTACGTAAATTGATTGATCCATTCAAATCTCTAGGGGGCAAGCCTACCTGCAGGAACCGGTCCGACTAAAAGTTATTAAGGAAGGGCACACCTATTTTTTCACAGACACAAGGGAAGCCGAGGATGTACTAGCTTCATTCTCGTAATTGAGAGAGATATTATCTGGAATAGAATTTTTTTTTTTGTTTTATTCGGTTGGGCAGGGATCGGGTGAAGCCACATGCTGCTTCTTAGGGTAGCTGCCACTACAGTGGCAGCAGGTTGTATCCAGGGGGGGTGCCTTCTCGTTTGAGGAGGGAGGGGGCAGAAGGGGTGGATGTGATTGGGGGGGAGGTGCGGGGATGGGGTTTCTTTGTTTGGAAAATGCACCACAGGAAGATGAGAATTTAAAGCAGCTCGAGAAAAGCGCACTATGTACCTCAGTCTTACAAAATGACAGGATGTATGTAAATTTTTTCTTTATTAAATGCCACGAGTAAAATGCTTGGCTCTGTATAAACCCAATCTTGTTTTTTTATCTGAGACACATGTTGCCTATAAAGACAGGAAAATCTTTGGCCACCTGGGTTATGAGGTGATAATTTGTTCTACATTCAATGCATCAATAAGGGGGGTCGCTATCCTTAAAGATAAACGCTTTAAGGTAGAAGTTAGTAAAATCCCTTGCGACAAAGAAAGGGAGGTGGGCCATTGTTCAATTACTGATTGAAAAAAGTAAATTTGTCTTCTGTGTAGTCTATGTACACAACAACTCGCACATACATGACATGCACACTATGTAATGTACTCATCACCTCCTCAGCAGATGACAAACTTTACATGTTAAAATGACCACGCTCATCACCACAAGCATCCTCTGTAATGTATTTGGAATGCACCCATATCACAACATGCAGCATCACTGCCCACTCTGACATGTAAACTAAATACATCACCACTTCTGACAAGACACTTATATTGCTCAATGGATATGCCCTCAGTAAGTCATATATCAACACACACACACACACCCTACTCTGCTTAAGTTACCCAGACTGCCATTTCCACAACACATGTATACACAGATGCTATACCAACATACATCAACTATATGACACTACACATTTTACCCTTCTACAGACTACAGTACACAACAGGCATATAACCCTTCACATACACTTATCCCCTTTGTCACAAAGAACAAGTTGAACGCTGTCTCACTGTGGCACTGTCACATCCACATGTTACTTACATGCCCAATAACACCATATACAACTGCACATCAACAATTATTCTCACTCATTTGAAGATGCCTCGTCACAGTCATTCCTCACTGTAGACACCAAGTCTGGGAGGTGAACTCTGCTCCGCTCGCGGAGTATGCAGAGTTTTCCGTACTCCACGTTACGCGGAGCTTGAGGAGTTACGGCAAAATTCCGTTTCATGTTGCAGAGTTTTTTTCCTCGCTCGCATTCGTCAACGTCAATTTGGCGAGTGCAAGTGTGGAAAATCCAACTCCCGACAAGAATTTTCCTCATTCGCGATCATCAACATCAAGTTGGCGAGAATGGAAAATCAACCTACCAGCGAGATTTCTCAACGCGGGCGGTCAGATTTCTCATTGCGAGTGGTCCCGTATGCCCGCCACCGCTTGCGTTGAGAAACAATCCATTCACCTTGAGAAAGTTGCTGCTCGAATAAAAATCTACTCGATCAGCAGAAAGGAAGCAGCGCCCGTTTGCGCTGTGCATCCTACCGTTCGCGATGATTGCACAATGCGGACAGGCACCTAGCACTGAAAATCACTGCGAACAGCATTTACCTAACGCACTACGCTGCTAGCGTAGAAAAGTTTTTTTTGCACTTGGTGGAGTTCTGTGTAGTGGAACTCTGCAAACCTACCCCAGGGTTAGTAGACACACAGACTACAGATCACCACCTGCCCATCTATATCATCTACCCATTCATCTCATAAGTTGCACAACATTCAAGTAGTTGCATACTCGGAATCACATAATTGTATCTGTAAATACTCACATAGGGGGAATGTGGATACCTCATGTCTCCTACCCAAGATCTGCCTATGCATTCAACTCATACCTCACACCCTCGGACAACCACTAAATTTATCCTGCCACCATGACGTATATCTCCACTCTAAATACTAGTCACTCTCACCTTAACCCTTGTTCAAGCAAGCTCAGCACATGCAACATGAACCATTGACTATACATCTGCAGTCAAGACGCATATTTCCATCAACAGATCCTCACATGTATGAATGGTGGAGACTCAAGATCTGGGAGCATCTATACAATTGACAGACACAAATCCTTTCTGTGCACTCACTGTCCACTTGCACATGCACCACATGCACCATCTGGCAAGTCAAAAGACATCACAGCATACATAATACAGCTTGGTGTAACATGGAACAGCATCAATACAAGCGCAAATCAACACCCTTGTCAGTCATTCTAAAAATACATATGACACACAATTCATATGTCTTGTGTGTGGTTGCAAAATGCAATCCAAGCTGGCAGAATCCATAAACAACATACTTGTAATGCCACCAACCAAAAGCAGGATTGCATGAACAACTGGTAAATGAGTGAGCAATAGACTATTAAGAAAACATACACCTTGCCAATCACAAATCCATGCAGGTAATTGGAGTCCAGTAGAAGCAGAGGGTTGAAGACTGTGAGAATTCTGCTCACCTTACACTCACCATGGGCTCAGTAAATGCACAAGATGTGTTCACAGCCATGAATGCATTTTGCCCACAGTGGCATTACACCTAAAGCAAGGTTGACTTTGCCACTATTCTACAAGATCTGCAGAAGACACAGACATTAATTCATCACTTGAAAGTCACATACAAGTATAGTGAAATCAATTTATGTACATGGGTGTGTACTAAGTCACTGCCATGCAGTCAACAGCCATATGTATCCTGGTGAATAGATGAGACAAGTGCCTATATGCACTTCACAAGCATATGCAGCATGCTTCGCCTACACTGTTGCACTTTGAGGCACTTGCAAAATGTTGACAACTGAAAGCATGACCTATGTGTAAGTGTGCTAAAACAATGAGAAGGTTTGTAACTCCATGTCACACTCTGATCCAAAACTTAAGTTGTGAATGACACCCATGAAATGCAGACCCAACATTTTTAAATACATGCTGTCAAAGTGCTCAAACTCCAGGTAACATTTGCAACCCATGCCATATTAACATCATTGTACATATAAACAACCAATTCTACACGTCATACAGTTAACTCTGAAACAAGTTGATAAAACACAAAAATGAGTAAACACAAAGAAGAACATGTTTTATTCAGCCTCCAAATCAAAATTCAATGAATAGCAGAAGGCCGTTGGACAGTCCAAAAATGTCAATTGTCCTGATGAGATTGGAACATCATGCCCATCTACTCTTGCCGGAACAATTCCTGCAAGGGGACACCTCACCCTGGGAGGGGCATCTTGGGGGCATGCCAGGCACAAAAGGGGACAAACTAATGGGGACTGTGTGGTGTTTTCAGAGGGATGGGATCAGGAATGGTGTCAGGGTCCACTGCAGCGGTACGGTCTGATGGCGGGGTGGGACTCCACTGCAGTGGTTGGCTCTAATTATGAGGGGGGTGCAGCTGTAGTGGGATGGTCAGTTGGAGCTGGGGATGGGGTGACTAACTAATTTTGGGATCTTCTTTTTTTTGAGGGGTGTGTCAGAAATGGCGAGGTGAGAGGTCTTTTTGTGTGGGCTATTGTCAATTTAGAGGGACTGGGCTTGTCTGGGGATCTATCTGTTGTAGGAGTGGATGTTTTAGATTGGGACAGGAGGGATTGTCTGCGGGGAATTGTTGCCTTCTGTCTCTTCTTGGGGGGGTTGCAGATGCTACTAGTGGGCCATCCTGGAGATACTTCTTCTTCTTAGGAGGGGGGATGTATGTTTGGTGAGGGAAGAATTCAATGGGAACAAGGTGCGGAGCCTGGGCTGAGGGTGGAACAGGATAAGAAAGGGTAGGGGTTGTGGAGGCAGAGGGTTGTGAGGTATGTGGAGTGTCACTGGATGCATGGGTGTCGGTGCTATCACTTCCTTGGGTGAGAGTGTGCTGTCTGTAGTATGAGTGTGCATGTGTGTAGTTGGCAACTTCTGTCTGTGTGATTGTGTGCTGCGTGTGGATGTTGCAGTTTGTGAATGTGTGTGTTTGCATGTGCTTTGGTCTGGGAGGGTAGTTGGGACAGTGGATGAGGAAGAGGTAGGAGGGGGAGGTACTGCTGGAGGAGAGACAGCGCTGCCGTCAGTGTTGAGGCCATAGCATGATTTCACCTCTGTAGGGCAGACATGTTTGAGTGAATGCCCTCCATGTACGATGAAATTTCTGTCATAAGAGTGGCGTGTTCATGGAGGACACTCAGCATGGATGTCTGCCCCACAGAGATCTGCCTCAGGAGGCTGTTGCTCTCAGCACTGAGGGCAGAAGGGGAGACATGTGCAGGGGGTGAGGTGCCTGGCCCAAAGGAGAGTTTGTCCCTGCCACTGGAGAGGCCATGGCCACTAAATTGGGAGCAGCAGGGAGGGTGGAGACGGTAGTGGTGGTGAAGGTGGACTCTGATGTTGTTGATGCAGTCTCTGTGTCCCCCACCACCACATGGGAGTCCTCACCAGACCTGTGATCAGAATCAGAACATGCAGATGGTATTGCAGATCCACTCCATAAGAGACTCCCCTTACAGTCACTGAGTCCCCCCTCAGATGACTCTTCACTGGACCCAGTATGACGTTCTGCTGCCACAACATCTGTGGCACTGTCTCCTCCTGTGGCTGATGATGATGCTATGACCGAGAAAGACAAAGATTTCCATGAGTCATCCATATCTAGTTGACACATCGTTAACATCACAGATGTTCACAGATATCAGACGTCACATCGAGTTGTGCTATTAGCGCAAGCTGCATTAACATGAACGGGACTTGTTACTCTGCCACTGTCACATTGCTCAATCATACATGATGTGATCAGCAACATTGCGTGTATCTACATCAAAGTACAGAACCACAAGGTTGACTAATGGAGTTCGTGGCAGGGAATGTTTTGTCTTGTGCTCATGATGGACTTGTGTACTGACATTACTGTCTCAGCTCCTGCAAGATAGTATAGCCATCAAAATGGGAATAGGAATCTCATGTTTCATTGAGACATGTTACACATTCTGCAATCCTTAGTCATCCAATGTTGAACCATTGGCTCATGTGTCACGGCTCACAAGTCTACCTTGTCAAACATGCACAATGTATACTCATTGCATGAGTCATGTTACACTGTCCACAGTGATTGATAATGTGTTCATTTGCTTTACTTCTCCAATGTAAGTTCTCACATATGATTGTCATCCTGGAAACACCAAGGTAGTACGCATAGCTAGGCTGACAGGCATGTAGCACACTGTCCTGTGTCATCTATGCACTGTTTCATGTAGCAGAATCAAAGATTTGAATATTAAAAACAAATTAAGTTTAATAGATGAAAAACATGATCTACAAACATCCATGTCTGCTAACTGCAGCTTCACACTGCCTCAGGTGGAACACCATTCCACTGGCACACCTGGGTGCAATGAGTGTAGGGACTGTAGTAACTGAATCCATTTCCAGCATGAGTACAGTCAACACTGTTGAACAATCATGGGTACACTGAACAAGTCCACCTTTGCATGGACAAAGTATGACTGTCCATCCCTACGATTACACAGTATGCACACAATGTACTGCAGATATTGCTCATGTCTAACATATCATGTGGGTAACAAACCTAAATTTGGTGCATATTTTACATCTCAGAATCAGACAGTGAGGCTGAAAGAACATTGTTTACCAAGGCATCAAGTTGGAGTATTCCAGACCATTAACACATGTCAACAGTTGTGACTGTGTACTTCACATCATACCTCACAAATGCTGCCATGTTGCGATCAGTGACAACCTGTGTTTGGCACTGAATGGCTTGTGATTTCACCATCACAAACTCCTACACATGTACTCACTCTTCTGAATGTTGGTTATGGAATGTTACAAAACATCATGGGTAAGGTCATTTTGACATGTGACCAGAGTTATCCTAGCTGTGACTGTCCCATGGGATACATGTGATCACAATTAGCTGCGCCTCTGGGATGAAAACATTTGCACACGGCCCAAGCCAAACCAATCTAGGCCTGAACATAGACAAATCATTCTGCCAAAATGTTTAGCATGTGATTGCCACAACTGAAAGCTCCGATCACACCATACTCCAATGATTTGTTCGGACCACTCTGAGAAGAGGATCACACATCCATGAATGTGCAGAAACTTGTCAAGCTATGACATTCATGCTGAAACTCAGACACACATCTTGTGAAGATTAGAATGCACACATGTACTACCCTCAACATAACTCACTCACATGTCCCTGATGAAGGGAGCATTACCTGTCATCTATTGATCCATCAGCATTGTCATCTTATGAAATAATTGCACGTTTGGCACACTTATGACCAGTGAAAGTGCCATCAGGCTCATATCTCAAAACCTGCATGATTAAAGATAGAGGTGCAACATGTAGCTGACTCACCCCTCCTTGCTGCTGTTTTGCCTTCAACTGCCTATCCAGGTCAGGGAAGACCACCGCTAGGATGCAGAGCATGTGGGGGTTCAAGGTTTGCAGGCCGCCTTGCTGGCCCTAATGAGACAGGCCCAGCTGGACCTCAGCAATCCTCTTGGCCCAGCACGGAGGTCCTGCCACCTCTTGCGGCAATGACAGACGCAACAATATTCAAACCCAAAGTCACGCACCTTCTTGGCGATGGTCAGCCACATCCTCAACTTCTCTTTTTTTTAGTCCTCATTTCGCCCTTGGAGACCAAATAGTAGTGCTTGGAGATGGACATACTGTCACAGATAAACTGGTAGGGGCACTCAATGGTGATGATAGGTGAGTCACCCCTCAGTAAAAATTACCAAACTCCAACAACACACAATTTTGGAACAATCGACAGGGAAGTATGCTGCAGGATGATACCCAATCCTGTATCGAAATCGCCCTATTGGGTGTACAGACGTGCAAACAAATGTCAAGCAGCCTAATCATTGGACCTTCGGGGGAAAAAAAAACCACAAAAAAACCCAAGGTAAAGTATACCACTATTACCAGTTTAGTAAAAGCCAGAAGTTTCTCTTGTCTAGATTGCCTGACCTTAATAAGTCCATCTTGGATGTTTGTAGCACCGAAGTGCACCAGTCCAACAAAATAGGAGGTAGCGGGTCTTTCCATTTCCTACATTTTTCCCTCCTGGCCAGTAAAATTCCATAGAAAAGTAAATTTTTAGCCGGACCCTGAATCCCTGGTGTAAACCCCAAAAATAACAAGAGCGGGACATAACAAGATCTGGGATCCCAAGGCAGTGGTGAGTGATCAACAAACCGCATTCCAGAAGGGCAATAAGAGTGGGCAATCAAAAAACATATACAGGTCAGAAGCCGCTATCAAACCACATTTAGGGCATGCCACAGCGGCATTGTTCGAAAACTTTGACAGTCTTTGTGGAGAATAGTAGGCCCTATGCAGGGTGAAAAGATGATTTCGGCGTAGCCAAGAAGGTTTCACTATATTCCACATGATCTTAAAAGATTTAAGCCACAAATTCTCCATACTTTGAATGGTAATATATCCAGCCCACAGCAAGTCAGGCAGGTGGAACTCACTCTCGACCTCATCCAATAAAAGATTATACCAGAATGAGACCTCTTTCTTAGTTGGAGGCTTATCTATTAAGAGGGACACCATATTACTTTCCCCCCCAACAGAAACCTACCCTTGGCAGAAATCTGTGAGTGCGCCAGGCTTTGCATTTGCAGGTATTTAAACCTAGAAAAACCCACCCCTATTTTGGAACTCAGCACCTCCCACGGGAGTAAGCATCCATCCGCGAAAAGATCCCCCAGACCTCCATTCCTGTCTCTCTCAGGGGTGCTGCAAGACTATCAAGAAGCCAACTCGGGGACCCGGGTGAATTCCATAACGGAGCCCTAAAAGAATAGTAATCAGATTTAATGGAACGTCTAAGTTTCACCCATGTCTTAGATGTTTCCCGCAACACCTTCAATTTACTTTTTTTTTTTTAACTTGGGGTCACCAAACGTAAACAAAAATTCGTGGTCACCTAACTTTTCCCCTCTAAGCAATGCCGCAAACATATACCCACAGCCAGAGTTTATGGGAGATTTTAACAGCATCCTGGCATGGGAGAATTGAAAAGCCTACGCATAAAGCTCTAGGTCGGGCGCCGCCAAACCACCCTTTTCTCTACGGCGTCTGATCTTCTTCCAGGCTATTCTGGGAATACGGTTGTTCCAGATGAAAGAACTTATATCACTTTGGAGTTTAGCTATCATCGAGGATAAAAAAAAAAAAGGAATTGTATTAAATAAAAATTTAACTTTGGGGAGGATGGTCATTTTAGCGAAGTTAGATCTACCCAATAGTGATATCGGAAGCGATGACCATGATTTCATCAACCTACGACACTCCTTGGCAACAAGCGAGAAATTTAAAGGAATTATTTCGTTTATGTCGTTATATATATTTAGGCCCAAATAACGCAGGACTGGACTCAGCTGAACCCCTGCCACCGGCTCAGGATCATTTCAGACCATTATGTCCGTCTTTGCGGCATTGACTTCATAGCCGGACACGGATCCGAAGTCTTGAGCCAAAGCAATTACTGCCGGAAATGCCGAGCGGAGTTCTGAGGTAAAAATGAGAACGTCATCTGCGTACAAGGCAGCTTTTCTCTCCCATCCTTCATAAATAAAGGGCTTGATAGTACAATCATCGCGTATCCGTTGAGCAAAAGGCTCAATATATAGATCGAATAAAAGGGGATAAAGAGGGCAGCCTTGACGGGTACCCCGCGTTATATTAAAAGGGTTTGACAGTTCCCCATTAACAAGTAAAGAGGCAGACGGGTTTTGATACAGAAGCCTGACTGCACGCCTAAATTTCTCTCCGATGTTAAATTTCACCAAGACCTCCTATAGGTAAATCCAATTAACCCTATCGAAGGCCTTGGTGGCGTCCAAAGTGAGAACTGCTAGTGGAAGTGATGCCACAGAAGCCATATCGATGGCACCTATCAGATCATAGGTCAACTCATACAACTGGCGACCCTTTACAAACCCCTTTTGATCTACGTGCAAGATATTTGTTGCAACTGCCCCAACCTGTTTGCCAACACTGACGCAAAGATTTTATAGTCGGTGTTTAGGATGGAAATTGGTCTGTAGGACCCGCAGCAGGTTGCAGATTTTCCTGGTTTCAGTATCAATGTTATCGAGGCGTTATTCCAAGAAGCAGGAGGGGGCATTCCGTCTTGGAGAATCCTATTAAACAACTCAGTTAAGAAGGGGAGGATTGTTGAAATCAGGCCCTTATAGATTTCTGACGGCAACCGGTCTGGGCCTGATGCTCTACCCCTTTTACTGCTGATAATTGCCAGTCTTACTTCTTCCTGAGAGATAGAATCTTCGAGCACCGTGCTTTGTTCTGGTGACAATGCAGGAAGAGTAACTCCCGCCAGCCAATCTTCAACTTGTTTGTTCTCAATGTTTTTGTCCTCACGATATATTTCACTAAACTATTCAGGAAACGTGCCCCTAATGTCTACGTCGGAGGAGTATGTTATGCCGCCAGAAATGATTGAATTAATATTGTTTCTGACCTGCTCAGTCTTTGTCTTCCAAGCGAGCAGCTTTCCAGCCCCCTCCCCATACTCAAAATGTGCCAGTTTGCTGGCTTCCCATCTCTCTAAGACCCTGGCATTCAAAACTGATCCCAGTTTCCCTTTTAAGGAGAGTACTTTATTTTGCCACTCCTGTATCGTAATAGAAGGGGCGTCCGGGTGCATAACTATTTCTGTTTGCATTCTATTCATCTCTGATTCCAGAGAAGTCACTGCTTCCCTGTATCTCTTGTTCTTATATGTGACTTTATTAGTTATATAACCCCTTAAAAATGAATTTAAGGAATCCCAAATGCCCCCAGGAGAGGCAGTTCCAATGTTTTCGTCAAAAAAGTGCTGCACCTCCACATTCAGAGCATTGATGAAATCCAATGAGGAGAGCAATGTACGATCAAAAGACCAATTTCTTAAACGACTTAGGAAAACCCTCTAACTCAAGGTAGTTTGCTGCATGGTCTGACAAGTGAAAGGGTAAGTGGGACGCTGATTTTACCAAGTTAACTAATGATTGGCTGATCAAAATGAAGTCTATTCGTGACTGGTGGTGGTATCTGTAATTATGAAATGTAACACCTCTTTGCTGCCAGTGTAATGTTCTCCAAATGTCATTATACCCTAACTGTTTCATGTGTGTAACAGGTAAGACCTGGTTTTAGATGGAATGTTGGCTCTATTGGAAGTGGATTTATCCACAAGAGGATCCAAAACTATATTAAAATCCACTGAGAGGATAACCGGCTCGGAAAATAGATACAAATGTGAGAAAAGAGTTTTCAACGCTGATGGGTCATCCTGATTAGGACTATAGTATCCCACTATAGTAATTGGGGACCCCGATATTAACACTGATGCATTTGCCCACCTGCCTCCGGGGTCAACCAACTTAGAGACCAATCTCGCCTTTATGGATTTTTTAAAAATAATTGCCACTCCTCAACTTCTCATGGGAGTTGACCTGTTAGGATGACATGGTGATAGACCCTTAGTTTCTATGCGTCATGTGTCCAAATCATACACTACTATACATTGGTCATGGCCAGTTTTAAAAAAATAACTAAGGGGAATGCATGTGGCATCATGTGCATCAGTCTTGTCTTCAATGAGATCACTGTTCCATGAGAACAGTGATGACATTTTTGCCACAGTACACACACTTCCACAGCCACAGCACTGTGCCTGCCCAAATCAGTTCCCTACACCCAGTGAAGCTTGCACAAAGCCTAAAGGAAGATCTATAATTGATATACCTACTGCCAGTGAGGGGGGGTTATTGCACATGTCCAAGGGCAATGCACGGTTATCCTCACTCACCCGCCCCGCTGGTTTGCCATACATCCGGCTGTACAGTGGCAGCAGTGTATCCAGCAGGGCCTGGTTCTCCTCCTCACTGAAAGCTGGGGCTCTGGGCTGTCTCCTTGCCATTGTGGCTATCAGAGGATGTCACAGCAGCAGAGAGATTGGGAGGTGCAGAAATGAAGCAGGGAGCGCAGGCAAGTGCAGTCTCTAGGGATCAGACAGACATGGTCCAATTCCAGGAGACGGCCGCATTAACAAAGATTTGACAACTCTCAAATAGGATTAAGGACGGGATTCTGTGTTTCCTTCTCAGTAACTATGGAACCACTGGGCCTTAGTAGAATTCTACACTAATTCCCTGACGCAAGTAGTGTATGTGAGGAGGTTTCCCCACTACACGTTATAAGTGACATTGTTCCGTTTCCCTGTCAATCAATCAAAACATTTGTATAGCGCGCTACTCACCCGGAGGGTCTCAAGGCGCTTGGGGGAGGGGGGTCCGCTACTGCTCGAACAGCCAGGTCTTGAGTTGCTTCCTGGTTTCCCTGTCATTTTGGAGCCTTTGAAGCCCATCAACATTTAAATCCTCCATCCAGTCAAGGGTGGATTCTGGTGCCCCCTTCTTAGTCCGGAGCAGGGGTGGTTCCTGCTCGAGGGAGTCGGGGCTCCTCCCCCTTTAATTTCACCCCCAGCCAGGCCACAATAATTTGTTCACACTAGATTTGACTATTTCTTTTTTTAAAAATAAAATACTTACATGCTTTTTGTTGGCTATGAAGCTGCTGCACTCTGCGTTCATGTGCTTTGTTGCCATAAACATGCTGCCCCTGGGCTGATCTAGACTCGAGTATTTGCCGGGGTGCCTATCTCATTGCCCTGAGGCCTGTGAGGTCATCAGCTCGGCAAAGTGGGAGCCATGCAGACCAGTCTCCACCCCCTGAAGACGTGAGAGTAAAATTTCTCCCCGGCAGCTTAGATAGAAGCCCTGTAGTGCAGGGGCTTCACGTCAATCAGGGAATGGAATTAAGGTCAGCCCACCCTTTCTAAACTTGTCACAGAGGGGTGGGTGGTCACTCTGACGATTTCGGAAAGAGTTGGGTAGAAGGTGCAGGCAGGCAGGAATCAGAGAAAGTCTGCGCAAATATGTCCTCAGCACTTTTGAAGACACTGCGCAAATTCGAGGTGCCTGCTTCCCACGCTGCAGTTAGGCAGGACGCCATTTCCAATCCAGTCAGACTTGTGACTTGGTAAGAGACTGTGCACTGCAGATGGCATGTGCAGTCCATAGATTAAAGGAGTTGTCACCTAACTTGAACGCTTGAAGCTTTCCCCCAGTTACGACGATGCCCCACAGCCTCAACAAGCAGGTATGTAAAAAAACAAAAACATATCAGTCTCCATGGGGAACAAGTAAGCAACTCGCTTGGGCCTGGAAACACAGAGGGGGACTGAAAAGGGAACATTTTGTTAGTATTTTGGAGGAAAGTGTGATTCAAGGTTTATATTTCCACTTATTATTTTTGATATCGCTTTTTTCAAATACTGTGTTTATTATTACTCATTGCTGCTATGTTCGTTCTAAAATGTAATTATCGAGTCATAGTGCTGTAGGTTGAATTTTTCACTTCCACGAGTGAAGATAGCGATTGTTTCCAGTTTTTGAAGAATCGTTGTCTTCAGGAAGCACTTGCTTCATGGCTGAACGTCTGCCTTCCAAGCTGACATTGAGCAAAGGCCTTTTGTTCCAGCGAGGCTCCTCGCTTTCATTAACAGGGCCTTGACTGGCACATTTTTGTATGTTTTGCTGCCTGAAACGTTTTTATTCTGGGGAGGCATTTTGATAACCATATACTGCACTTTAATGTTCGAGAAAAACAAGGCGCCTGAGCGCCTATCATTAAGGTATTCGTTCAATAATCATACTTCAGATAGGGCAGCGATGCAAACCCACACAGATCGGGAGTGAGGCAGCCAGCCAAGCTGCGCCAGAAAAGCAAAGCACAAGTTGTGTGTGCAGCGCACTGTGATTTCTCAGCCAATACTGTAAATGAGAAAAACGGCCACACAGAATGTACTGAAGGCAACACAGTGTGTCAGTTCTACAACAGGGATATCAGCCAGTGTTCCTGCCCTCTGTTCATGCCACCAATCCTGAGCCCCAATGTGGCCCCCCTATGGCCCTCCTCTCGGTCAAGTGCATGGTCGTAGACAAAGTGCAGGCTAGGACATCCATACCTTACCCTGTGTAAACCACGGTTTGTTTATGACTATACAGGGTGGCAATGTGAAGGGGTTGATGTCTGTCTCTCCAACCACTGCACTTTAATTTTCCACCCATGACCATAAAGCCTCATTTGTGCTTCTTACAGGTGAGGCTCTCTACCCTGATTTTAAAAATACCAAGCCTCCCCATCCTTTCATGAGAAATTCGAGAGTTGCAAGCCAATTTTAACACATTCCTTGAACCAAACTGTCCTGGGACAGGAGTGCTAAATTTGGGCTTGGCGACTGTTGAGTGCACTAATGAAAAAAGGGCGTCTTACATGGGTACTGAATGCTCAGCCTTGCTCTATCACATGATCATATTTACTCTATATGATATGCCATGCTTTATGTCTTAGATCTTGGGGCATGGTAGGGCAAGAGGTTGTGTCAATAACCAGGGAGGTGAACTGTGGTTCTACTGGATAAGCAGCTACCTACATCATTAGCATATAAAAACTCTTTATTGATATCATAACTACACTTTCACAATTGCCTTATTAAGCTTCTTGCTTTTTCAAATTTGCTTGAAAATGCACGATTTCCATCTCTTATTCAAAATTTTCTTCCGGGGGCAACCCCACCAAACCCCCTATAGAATGGACAGGCTCACTCGCCATCCTGCCCTCATCAGGAAATTTCACACCTTACCACTTTCAAATGTCACCAGCCGCCACTGGTTCTGAGGAAGACCCCAACGTAAGGACCCAAACAGCCTACTTACCTTTTGGGTTCGAAACGTTGACTACATCACTGACCTATGCCAGTTTTATCAACAGTGCTTGTTTCACTGTGATAGTGTATTGCAAACAATGGCTTTTTTATGTTTTCATGATTATTTTGTAGCCGAGTAAAGCCGGCTCCAATTGTAATGTATTTAATGTCACTACCTCTCTCTCTCTCTCTCTCTACCAATCCTCACAAAGCGCACCCTATCTCCCCTTTCCTTTCCCCACCTCGTGGGGCACTTGATATAAAACGCTGTCTCAGATTTATTCTGATGCTCAATATGATTAAATATTGAACAGTTTATTGTGTAGTGTAATTTGAATTAATGTCCACTGGCATTTAATTATGTGTTTTCTGAATTGTAAGACTTGGACCGCCCCCTTTCTGTACAGACATATCTCTACAGCAGAGGCAATATCAAATCAATGAATGCAAAATGATAGGTTTGTGTCAATCGCATTGTACGAATCGGTCCAATGCATGACATCTTTTGGCAAACGGCATGCCTACTGTGACGTCCAAAAAGTCTTCATCTGACCGCGAGTGACTTTGATACATTGTTGAAGGGAGGTAACAGAGTCGCTTTCAACACGCTGAAGGTATGAGCCCAAACGTGCATCGCTCACCATAACAACCAATGGCTGTGACCAAATCGTTTTGGATCCGGCTCACGCGTCCTTTGAATACTCACCTGCGTCTTTCACCATGACAACTAATGGCTGTGACCGAATTATTTTGGAGGCGGATAACGTGTCCTTTGAATAATTGGTTGTCAGAGCACACACTGCTGTGATTAATGTATTTTTGTACATTACAAGTGTGGATGCCCTTTTTACATTTGGAAAGTGACCTTTACATGTATAATACACACTCCAATGAGGAACTAACCTTAAGGAGCACATGACCCAGAGTTTTATTGGCATATACAAGCATGTCAGGAGATAAATCCTGTTATCCGCATTGTATTGGTCACAGTGTCCATTCTTTTTTGTGTGGATGTACATGTGCATTTTTGCATTTGTGTACTGTTTGTTCCATTGCACAATTGTTGTCATTTAAGACTGTAGATGTCTATTGTGTAAGTAACGACTAAGGCTTTTACCATTGGATGAATGTTAATGTTAATGTTAATGTTAAGGGAAATTTATTGAGCGCACTGTCACCATGAGTTTCCTGGCGCTGATAGGACACTGAGGTTGAGCAAGAGGAGTTTAGTGGGGATGTGAAAAGAGCAGTGTTTTTAAAGATTTCCTAAAAGATAGGAGGGAGCAAGAGGTCTTGAGTGACAGTGGAAGAGAATTCCATAGCTTGGGAGCCAGGTGAGAGAAGCTGCGGCCGCCAGATTTAGTGAGTTTAAACCGGGGGATAACTAGAAGCTGAAGGTGGGTGGACCTCAAGGTGCGGGGAGGACGGTAAGGGGTGATCAGGGACTTCAGGAAAGCAGGGAAGGGACCAGTTAAGGCTTTGAAGACCAGGCAACAGACCTTGAAGGCTATTCTTTCACTGACTGGTAGCCAGTGTAGTTGATGTAACAGAGGTTTGGCCGACTGCCATCTAGGGATTTTAAATGCCAGTCTGGCAGCCTGGTTCTGGATGATCTGTAGCCTAGCCAGCTGGGATTTGGGGAGGCCATGGTATAGGGCGTTAGAGAAGTCCAAACGGGACAGCACCAAAGCTATTAAGACTTGTAGCAGGGCTTCGGAAGTCAGAAGATGGGCAACTTTCCGTATCCTGTATAGCTGGAACATACAGGAGGATGTTACAGCACTCACCTGGGCCTTGAGAGTGAGCTCAGAGTCAATAATGACCCCGAGACTCTTTACGCAGCAAGCGGGAGAGGGAGGTGACCCAAGCTCAGTTGGCCAGTACTGAGGGCCCCAATGGGGGGCACTTCTCCCAGGGAGGAGAAGCTCAGTTTTGCCAGGATTGAGCTTTAATTGATTTTGGTTCATCCAGTGTTGGATGTGTGTCATGACCGCCTGGAAGTTGGTGACAGCGTCAGGGGAGGTGAGGGGGAAAATAATTTGTAAATCGTCCGCGTAATTGAACACTGTGACGTCCCACCTACCTAGGGAGTGAAGGAGAGGTTGAAGGTATAAATTAAAAAGGAGGGGGGACAGAGAAGATCCCTGGGGAACCCCGCAGGATGAAGGAACACTGGTGGCGCTAAAGGGACCCAAGCTCACTGCTTGAGATCTACCCTCTAGGAAAGATTTGACCCAGGACAAGGCAGGCCCACAGACTCCGGCGGCCTCGACACGGTGGAGTAAGATGTTATGATCCACCGTGTCGAATGCCGCCGATAAGTCTAGTAGGACTAATGCCTGGGGGATAGACCGTGAAATCTATCTGCATCTTCAGATTGTTTGTGAAATGTGAATTACTAGTCTATCTGTGTGCCCAAAACTGCTGTGTATGGTGTTATTACATATTTTAGCATACTCAACATTGAAAAAATATCTGGGTATGTGATTGTATTTGTAATGTAGACATTAGTATTTGAAAGTGTCCAACATGTGACAAGTATGTAGGATGATGTATATATCAGGTGTACATCTCTTGCATTACATGTTCCTAATGTATCTACCTATTGCACATGTAATTGTTCGCAGAAACATTATAGTACAGTAATTTTTCTGTGTATCCTTAGAATATGTGATGCTTGCTGACATTTATGAAGTCAGACACTAGTGATTTGTAAACTACACCATTTTAATTTCTAGGTCACCATACCTTGGTCACATGTCTGTGTACGGTACTGAAGAAGTGAGATGTATCTAAGAGCATACTTGAAATTTTAGATCAGTTTTTTAAATGATCTGTAGCTTCAGTTGTGTTGACATTTCATGTTCTGTTTGTCTCTAAGCATGTTGCTTTGTACATGTTGACCTGACACCAACTGTGTTTACACTCTACACATAGGTATTGCAGACGACCTGCAGTCCACAGGCCCTTTCCAGACCTGGCAACCATGGAAGAACTTGACACCATCAGGAAGTACTGATTCACAAGGTCAATCATTGAATAGTTGACTACGCAGTTGTCACCTCATCTGCAGCCTGCAGTGAAGGTTATGGCAGCTTTACATTTTTTTGCCACAGGTACATTTCAAAACACAGTGGCAACATCTGGTGGGATGTCACAAACCATGTTCAGCCGTGTTCTGCAAGATGCTTGGGGGGCATTGCTGCGTTACCTGTGGCAATACATTACGTTTCAAACACCTGGTGAATTGGCTGACATCAAGGGGGAATTTTATGCTATGGGACACATTCCCCATATAATTGGCTTCATTAATGGCACCCATGTTGGATGGATGCCACCACAGGCTAATGTGGTTGTGTAATGCAACCGCAAACATTACCACTCGATTAATGCCCAGGTGGTATGTTTGTCCGACATGACCATCCTGCACATTTGTGCACATTTCCCTGGATCTGCACATGACATGCATATCATGATTAACAGTGCCATCCCCCGTTTGATGTCCCAGCTACAACCTGGCAGTGCGTGGCTTTTTGGTAGGTGACTTGGCATGTGTGTGCTTTGCTGTGTGTAGAATGTATGTCAGATAATGCTCTGTCAAGCAACGACTGAATCTATTTTCTGTTTTCAATGTAGGAGACGCTGGGTACCCCAACCAACCTTGGTTACTGACACTACTCCATAACCCAGTCACCCCTGCCAAAATGCAGTATAATGAGGCACATGGTAGAAGCCGGAGAGTCATTGAGCGGACTTTTGGCCTCCTGAAGACAAGATTCCGCAGTCTTGATTGGATGGGAGGAGCCCTACAATTTGCACCATTGACACTGGGGACTGGTGTGAGTAGCGCATGTCCATGATGGGAGTTGTGGTCAACTCTGTTACCATGTATAAGTGTGAGCCTTCTTGCTAGTACTTTTCCACTTACTGTGAGGCTTGCATAGTCCCAGTGTGTCTGTGTAGGCTATGTGTGTGGAGGAGAGTTTGCAGTGACTACAAGCGCCATGGGGCCTGTAGCCACACACCCCTTCCCAGCCATCCCCAACAGACTACCTGTGACTGAGCTTTCCTGTGAGTGAGTGGAAAAGTACCAGGCCAAGATGTCTGCCGCTGGTGCCTGTAGCTTGACTTGACTACAACACCTCGTAGGCCTTGTGCTCCTGACACCATGCAATATTTTGTTTGTTTGAAAAAGTTTTATATAGCGCTACTAGACCCAGAGGTATCAGAGCGCTTTACATGAATACAGTGAGGTACAGGTTACATAGTTACATCACTTAAATCAAAGAATCACAGGGGGAGGAGGAGGGGGAGGGAGGGAATACAAAACGGGAAAAATGAGGAAAACAATGTCAGATGTCCGGCTGGGTAGATGATGGCCGAGGGGGTGAAACCAGGGCCAGACTTCTCTTTAGCTGCATTTGACAGCTCCACCAAGCATCAGCCACGGTTGCTCGTGTATCAAGGTGAGCACAAACAGTTTTGACGCCCATGGAAAGTCGTCAAAGGTCCAACAGAAGTTCAGAGGAACGTTATTTATGAGTTATATATAGTGCTGGCTAGACCTGTAAGTATCAGAGCACTTTGCATTAGGCTACACAATGTTACAGAGAATTAAAACAAATGCACATTACATAAAAAATTAAGCAACAAATTGGGAGAGGAAAGAAAGGCTAGACAAATAGAGAGGAGGGGGAAGAGGGAAGTGTGAAGGGGGAGGATGAAGGAAAAGACGGCAGGAGAGACGAAAGGAAGTCTGCGCAAAGTCTGCGCAAAGACCGACTGGGTAGGAGACGTCTGAGGAGGGAATCCACAGCCCATCAACCCACAGCCCATCACCCCAATAGCTAAACAGGTATCTCCATCGGGCATCAGTCAGATTGCTAGGTTTCAATTGACGAGGGAAAGTTACCAAAAGAAAGCCCAGTGGATAGACAGGGTGGGAACTATGAGCAAGGGCAGGTGAGGGCAAAGGTCAATAGCTGGAAAGAGGAGAAAAGTAGAGAGGCGGGGTGTAGGGGGTGTGGTGAAGAGGAGAAGGGATAAAAGTCCAGTAGAGAGACGCAGAAAGGTCATCGACCCTTTAGCCAATGTCCATGACATCTCTGTGGACATCCTGCAACCGACATTGAAGTCCTGTTGAAGAGAACTGATTTCGGATTTGATTTCCTGCAGGAAGGACGAAATATAGGCCTGGGTTATTGGTACTGCCTGGGTGGATGAGCCTGAGGGCCCCAAGGAGGCAAGGGAATCCTCCTGGGTAGAAGGTGGCGCTTTGGCCCACAAGGAGGTCACTGGATTGTCATGCGAGGCTGTCGAGTAAACGTCTTTATTGCCTTTGTACTTAGGGGGCATGGTAATCTCAAAGCGCCATGGGTCCAACAGTAGAAGATGCAGAGCTCAGCAGATGGGGTTATGCTGAGGAGGGGAGTCTGTGAAAGAGCCAAGAAGAAGAGGCCACACAGCATGCAGAAGGGCTGCTCAGTCACACTCGGAACGCAGGAAGGTCTTCCTCTGATGTGGACAATTTCTGGGTCATCGATGCTTTCTTTGAGTTCAAGGTCCTTGGCTCAACTGTGTCTCAGCTCTGAGAGATTACATTATGGAGGAATTCCTCCTTCAATGCTTTCTTGTGGCCGTTGGAAGTTTGGCCCTCGTGATCTCCTCGAGCTCTGGGTCTTCCCCTAGGGCTCCTCAGTCTCTAGGGTATTCTCTTGGTCCCTCGACACGGCCAGATTGTTCACAAACTCCTGTTTTCTGGGCCCACATCTGCTTCTGTGTTGCCCTGGTGGTCATGAGGAAGAACTCTGCGCACGCTCTGCAGTCCTCTGCACTTTGGTCATTAGGGATTTAAGGGTTACAAACCTCATGCAAGTCCATCTGTGCATAATTGTGATGGCACTTGGGGTAGAATCTAGGAGAGTATGCCCCATGACCTCTTCTCATTCTTCGGCCACGCAGTCTTGTTGTGTCTGTCTTCTCACCAAGTTGTCACTTGGTGATTTTCTGTGTCCTACGTCCTTTCAGTTGTCACCAATCTTGGTCCCTTGATGGTGATACTCAGCAGGAAAAAAATATTTTTCTTCTCAATTCCTTCCTCCTCGACTCCGGAGCTCTACCCTAGGCTTCCAGCCCCAATGGCGGAAAAAAAGAGAATCTGAAGGCAACTGAGTCTAGGGATTTCCAGGGCATTCGTCCAACGTCACACATGTTGGAGTTTAAACCTAAATAGCCAACACCCACAAAAAAACAAGCATTAAAATGCAATAAATCTCGCCTTTCACCAAGTCAAAGCCATTTGCGTTGCTATACAATACCATTAGCAAAGCAAATGGCTTCAACCTAATCAAAGGCGGGACCCACTGCATTTTCAATGCTTGTTTACTCTGGTAGAAGCTCACAATGCATATTGATGGCAGCTAAAAATAAAGCCAGAAATTATGATCAAACAAATTAAGTTATAGGGGCCTATAGGGCTAACCTGGTGGACCACACAAATTTACTTAGCATGACACAGGTGAGTGACATAGATCAGATGACTAAGGGTTGGTGTTAGGCTAGTGGCTGGAATCATATGGCCACAGAGCAAAGGATGTGTTAATGGCTAGGTTTGGATGGACAAGGAGTGTGCATGAGGAGAACAGCAGAGAGATGGCTCTGAGAGTGACAGGCTGGCAGCTAGGATCATACCACCATAGGGAAGGATCAATGTTGGGACTATGACAGAGCAAAGTGTTTCACAGTTCAGTAGCCAAAATCAGGTGGCTGGAATCAAATGACTACCAGGTGTGTGGATGGACAGTGGCAGAGATTGGATGACTGCTGATTTTTAGGTAGCCCAGTGGCTCAGAAAAAACATCAAGGTAACCTGCAAAAGACAAGTGAATCAAATGTTTCAGCTGCATGGCTCTTGGTAGACTGATGCCTGTGATAAAATGGCTTAAGTATAAAGCGCCTTATGATCACTGGTGCAAGTTGTTTGGGGCAGAAGGCCTTGCTGTGAGTTGGTGAGAAGTATGAACATGGTTGTATTTGAGTACATTTGCAATATGAATTGACGTATTATGTTAACAATCTGACATACACATCACATGGTCTTACAATCTAGCACATTTTATATATCTATACTGTCATTTGTTTAACTATATCCTTTACAGTGATGTCTCTAGGGGTGTGAGTAATGACTTTATTTTAAAGTGGATTGTGTACTCACCAGACTCTTATGATCCTGGTATTCCATAGACGCCCTCCGGCTGAAGGGTGTCATGCACCTTCTCCTCCCTGGAGGTGAAGTGGACAGGTTGTGCAGGAGGTTCTCCGCCAGTCTGCTGGCGTTGGAAGTGTTCACTGGCAATCAGCTTCTTGACCCTGCTTCGCACATCATAGTACTTGGTCCTGATCTCATCCATTGTGTGCAGGCAAGGTGCTTGAGCATTCATCTTGTTAAGTATCCTCTCCCATATCTTGTTTCTCTGGGTAAGGGGGGGTCTGTTGGACTAGGTTCCCAAATAACTGTGGCTCTACTCTAACAATCACATCTATAAGCACTTCCAACTCCTTATCTGTAAAACGTGGCTGCTTCCTTTTGACCATGGTGAGGGTGAATGTGAAGGTGAAGGCAAGTGTGTAGTGCTTGTAGTTTGACACAATAGGACACACCTAAACCCTGCACTCCCGAGAGGAGGCAAATGCACTGCTGCACCTTTAACTAACACACGTAAAACAGCACTCCCAAAAGTCGAGGCGATAAAACAAGACCCAGCACTCTCTTAAGGCAAGGCAAGAAAAATTCAGGTGGATTTAAAGTGACACACATTTTTATTAACTCAATATTTTGGAAAGGAAGGCAAAATATATCGGTTAAAGCAGACTCCCAAATATCAAGTTACTCAAGCACAAAGCCAGAATAACATGTAGTTTATATACATGTAGCAAAGAAACTTACAAATTATATACACATAGTAAGTAACACCTCACCGATTGTTCACTCAACATCCTTGCCAACTCAAGCTGGGGAGCCCGTTGACATCTGGGCTTGGACTCTCGACCGGCACTCAAGTTCCGTTCCTCTTGTGACATTAGGTCTACTCCGCAAGTGAGCTCCAATCCACCTGTCCACATTCTCCAGCTTTAATACCTTTTACTCACCATGAGGCGAAGGTTCTAGAAACCTCAACCTATTTCTTCTGTTGCGAAAAACCGAGCTGGCCATACTGGTCTGTGTCAAGGTCAAGAGAGAAGCTGGCCAGGCTCCTGTGTTTGGACTCCGAGACAGAGCTGTACATTCTGCACGTTTCCTGAAAGGTACCAAGCATGCATCCCACACAACATGTTCCAGTTCACTCTGATCGGTGAGGAGCGGAAACAAGTGAAGAGCGAAAACATCCCCTCATGACTTTGCAGCTACATGCGTGCACAGAAAATAGAGTCTGTTACACAAGGTGGAGTCAGTACAGAAAATTGAGTTAATTATGCCAAATGGAGCCAATAGTCAATATATCATTCTTAACCACATCGCTGCTGTGGTTATTTTTCCCCTGTGCTGGAAAGCTTTGATCCCCATTGTTCATGACGAGCTCAGCTCGTCATCAGCACAGCTCAACTGTGCCTCATGACGAGCTGAGCTCGTCATGAGCATGGAAGGGGTTAATATCTCTACATTCCACCATTTGACCACTGGCATACATAGCAAATCAGTCTGAGATCAACTCTTTTAGGTTGAAGCATAGATAAGAGACAAGGCACACACTGGATACAACAACATAACAATATCAAGATACATATTGCGAATATTATCCTGCCTAGAACAGAGGGAAGTTTACCAAAATCTGGCAACCACCCAAACAACCAATCCCACCAATCATTTTTCTACATCCTGCTTGACATCTTTAGCTAATTTGTGTAAAGCTTCAATGTGGGACAGAATGGACTTAGAATGATCTTAAAGATTAAAGCAAAACATTCCCTCAAACTCTGAACATCCATGATCATGTTGCAAGAGTAAATAATTGATTGCGGCTCTGTTCTGTAGAATAGCTTTTCTTGCCCCCTGTACATCTAATAATAATTCTGTTAAAGCAACAGATTTATGATTGATATTTTTCACCATCAAACATGCTAATTCACTAACAGCCTTAGAATTATAAATTATTAGGCCTAGATTCCTACCATTGAAGCAGCTAAACAAACAAGTTACTTATCTTCGGTAACAATATATCTGTAAGAAACATTAATTAGTGATAGAGTCCTTACCTTGGAATTACCCCCAGACGTTGGACTGGATCTGGAACGTTTTCGTCAGCAATACCCCTGCGCATCGGAAGGTGGTGTTGTGTGGCTTCCCATCAGTCGTTGGCTTCGTGGTCGCCGAGATAATGTTGCAGCAGCTACTTAGACACCGCCCTAGAGTGCTGACGTCCATTCTGTATACGACTTTCCACGCCAGGAAAACAGAGCCATGCAAGATACTGACCACTGGTGCATTGAAACTAGGGTCTTGAAAGGGATGTCCTTAATCATAGAAATCAGTTTGCAGAATGGGGAGGATGGGTGGGGCGGTAAGGAATCTATCACTAACTAATGTTTTTTACAGATATATCGTTATCGAAGGTAAGTAACTTGTTCATTTTGAAAGAAACACGTAGTGATAGATTGTGAGAAAGTGCCATCTTTCTTGCCTTGGTATGCCCCCACTTTTTTCTGAACTGCTGATGTGCTTTGACTGAGTGTGCCCTGGGTTCCTGCCAACCAGGTACCAAGGGTCTGTGTTCCTTCTCTAAAACGGTGCTGAAACTAAAAACCCAATTGACATCTCTGGCCACCTGTCAGCCCCTAATAAATGGTACCCTAGCTACCCAGGGCATGGTGACCAGAGAAGACCTCTAAGGGGTGCAGCACTTATTGTGCTACCCTCAGGGGCCCTGTACCCTGGCACCCACACACTGCCTTTGCAGGCTGAGTGCCAGAGTACAGAACTAAACCAAGAGTCGACATGGCACCCATCCCTGTGTGCCATGCCCACAGAACACACTGCTCTAGCATACTTCAGTCACCCCTCTAGCTGGGTGCCCTATGCCAGAGGTGTGGGCACAGGTGCATGAGCCCTGTGTCCCTACAGTACCCAGGGCCATTCCTGGGCACTGTAAGTGCAGTGATGCCAATAAGAGTATATGGTGCTGGTAGGTTGTCATTACGAACTCCACAGCACCATAATGGCTACACTGAAGACTGACAAGTTTGGTACCAAACTTCTCAGCACACGTCTGGGCTGAGTGGCTGCAGAGGCTGCCAAACAGCAGGCATGTTGCTGGACCCCTGGGTGAAGAGCCCCCGCTCTCCTGGGCCTGCAACAATGCACATCCTGGGCGAGGTACTAGGTCTCCTCCCCCAGGATGGGCAGGGGGAAGTTTTAAAGGCATGCCGCCTCTGTGAGCTTCTCCAGACCATTTGCTGTACCCAGCAACTGGCCCCCACCAGTTCTAACCCCCACTCTGGCGGGAAGACTGGCGGGATAAACTACATCAGGAAGGGGGGTGTGCGAGCCTGTGCCAACCCCACCCCTCAGGTGTGGGAGACATGGTGAAGCACAACCCCGGGCTCCGGCCATCTTGTAGATGGGGAGCCCTGCCCAATCCCAGCTAGGCTCCTGCCCCCCACCCACAGGAGAGGAGCAGCCCAGGGGGTGTACTCACCCCAGGACAGGGACCCATTGGTCCCTGTCCTTGCCCTACCTGTAACGCCCCTAAATTCAGTATTTAGGGGCTCCCTGAACCTTCCTTCCTCAGATCCCGATACGAAAAGAAGAAAGTAGATCAAGAAGAAGAAGACCCGCCATGCAGCTGCTAACAACAGGACGACAATAACTGACTTGGCCCTAGCCCTACCGGCCTGTCTATCCTGGAACCTGCTCCTGCCTAATCCCGGCGACTCCTGCGGACAGCAACCTTGGGACACCCAGAGGACCTGCCTTGACCCTCTTAAAGACTGGGACTCCCATCAGCAGAGGCTCTGCTGCAACAACCCACCTGGTGCCAACCAGGAAGCTCCGGACATGCCCACTCTGCACCCGCCCAGCCTGGGCCATGCTCAACCGAACCAAGACCACGAGGACGTCCCCCAGGCAACTGGGACCCGAAGTCCAGTGCCCAAAGAGACCCTCCTCGACGAACCAGCCGACGCCTGCAGACTCTGAACCAGGGGCCACCCCAACCGTGACCAGCCGAGGGTAAGCTTTTCCAACACCCAAAGACACCCCTGCACCCGGCGCCCTAAAGCCCCCTGTGCCTCCCTTTGGGGTACCTACCTGTGCTGCAAGATCCCAACTTACCTCTCAAAGTGCTGTTCGCCCCTGGAGAGTCTCAGTCCCCGAGCCTGCAGCCTTTGTTCCTTTTTTACCTTTCCCATTGGATAACATTGAGCGCCCGACGGCTCAAGAGCACCCTGCACCCAGCCCCTGAGTGCCATATTTGTCCTAGCCTACTTCCCCCCTTGCCCTGAGCAAGTGACCAGGAGCTCAGCTCCCACAGCTGCGTGGCCTGCTAGCCAGCAGCCACCAACCGAAGGCCCCTTAACCCCATTGGATATCATTGGGCCTACCTACCTCTGCACCCGGCTGGCCCTGCGCTGCTCGGGCGGAACCGACTGTACTTATCTGACCCTGGTGGACCCCTGAGTCTATACCCAGAACCTTAATTTCATTAGCCAAGTACTCACCTGGAAACCAGTAACTCACTTACCTGCCATGGATAACATTGACCCATTTTGACTCGAAATTTTCTAAGTGTGAAGTTTTGAAAACTGCAAACATTCACATAAAATCAGCCGCAGTCCGAATTCCGAAGTACTCACCTGCAAGTAGGTGAGAAGCCAGTACTGTACCTTGCAGCCTAGTACTGAACCGCAAAAGTAATCCTTACCGGGTTTACTAGTAATCTGTATTTTCTCCATCGGAACCCGTGGTCTGCTTTTCAATGAAATTTCTTCTGTCTACTTTTTAAAACTTGAAATATTCTTTAAAAATCATACGAAATGCTGAAACGCAATTACCTACCTGTTTTAAGTTCAGGCCCCAGTGCTGGCCCTCGAAGCCCAGTACTGGATTACAAAAGTAACACGATCATACATTACCTACAACCTGAATTTTTCGCATTGAATAACATTGCCAGATTGTGTGGACTTTTAAAACAGCTTTATATTCATGAAAATTCACCACAGTAACTAAAATGTTTTTGCTAATCTGGTTTCAGTTAGTAGTTCTGAATCTAGGATCTAGTCCTGGAACTACTAAAGTAATCTGTACTGTAATCAACTATACTTTTAAGGTAACAATCCATTGAGCTCAATGCTAAAGTGTGTCTAGACTGAAGGCAACTCCTGTACCTATTGTGTTCACCAACGTTATTGCTTCCTTGCAAAGTAATTGCATGAGAGTTCTCATATCTAGCAAAGTATATTTTTATGCCTGTTGGTTCTAAAAATAAAACACCCATATCTTTGGATATAAAAACCATTGGCTTGGAGTACAGTCTTTTAGTGTGTTAAAACCTTTGCTGACTGAGTGTGTACAACAAATGCTTTGCACTGCCCTCTGGTACTGTCTTACTGCTAGACCAAGCTACCACTTTTGAGACTGAGGACAGTCCTGACTTTAACCTCTGTTATACCTTTGGGGTTTGTGGACTCTATACACACTGTACTTCATTATTATCCAGTATATATAGAGCCACTTTCTCACAATGGTGGATCAGCTGAGGGATACAAACTTGCATTTGTTGGACTACTTGGTTACCATCTGATCACTCGCCAGAACCCATAAATTGCCTTTAGAATTCTGAAATTGGTATTTTCCAAAAATACTAAAAGTCTGGTAGGGCCTTGCTTAAGTCCCATTAGAATTTTTGAAAAATAAAAGTCACTATAAAGCTTGGGTAGAGGGTTAGAGCTATCAGGTTAGAATGTCTCAAAAGAACCCAGCTGTTAGTGAAGATAATATGGACCTGGTGGAGGAACTCAACCTCACACCTTACTTGCACTTGGACTTCAAAGAATTGAGGGCCCTGTGCAAAGTTAGAAACATAGTTGTAGGTCTGCATCCAACCAAACAAGGGCTCCAGGAGCTCCTGGCTGAGTATGCCAAGGACCACCCCTCTGAACAGAGTGACACCCAGCCAGAGGAAGAAGGGGTGGAAGAGGAGGAGGATAATGGTCCCCCCACCATCCCTAGGGAGGTATGGGTCTCTGTACCCTTAACTCCAAGAGTCACCCTCTGGGAGCCTGAGAAACACACAGGTGGACTGGGCCCCAGAGAACCCATTGGGGAGAGCCCCAATGAAGAGGACAACTTCTTAGCAAAGTTGGCCAAGAGATTAGACCTAGAGACCAGGCTCCTGGCTCTAGAAAAAGAAAGGAAATAGATGGGCTTAGCCCCCATCTCTGGTGGCAGCAATACAAATAATAAGGATAAAGAGCAATCTTATGATCCTAAAATCCCCAAAGGGATTGTCCCTAAATTTGAGGAAGGTGATGATATCACCAAGTGGTTCACAGCCTTTGAGAGGGCTTGTGATATCAGAAGATTAAAGAAACCTCTCTGGGGGGCACTCCTGTGAGAACTGTTCTCTGGTAACTGCAGAGACAGGTTTCTGACCCTCTCTGGGCCAGATGCAGGGTCTTATGACCTCATGAAGAAAACTCTGATTGAGGGATTTGAACTCACCACTGAGGAGTACAGAATTAGGTTCAGGGGGCTCACAAAACCCAGACCCAATCCTGGATAGATTTTGTAGACTACTCAGTAAAGACACTGGATGGTTGGTTAACAGGACACAATGTGCGTGATTTTACTGGCCCTTATAATTTGCTTATGAAGGAACACATTTTGAGTAATTTTTTTTTTGAGTCTTCAAAACCTTTATTAGCATTAACGTATAACACAGCTGGATGCCTACAACCAACTAGTGTCCGGCAGCTCCTCAGTTTCACCAGCATTCAACTTATGGACCAGGCATATCCTTAGTAAAGATTAACACAGCAAGCCGCCTACAACCGCTATGGGCCGGCCGCGTTACAAGTAACTATCAGTGATGAAAATACAAGTCATGAAGCGCTGTTCCGTGCAAATCCATGTCCACATAAAACAGAGGAAAACCAACCACATATGAGTGCATTCCATTTAAAGAATACCTTGACTCAATATACATGTTGGAGCAGGCGTGGTGCCATCGATATAGACTCTTTTTCTTGTTTTTGGTTCCGAATCATCAGTTTACATGAATCAAACAACAGATTCGTAGCATATACATGTCAAATTTCCAGGTAGCTAATTGAGTAGAAAGCAGTGAACTGTAACAGAAACACAAACAAAGGGCAAGACATTTCTATTTCAAGTAATGGAACACAATCATCAACGACTTATCAGCCTATCACCACATCTTAAATCGTGCATCTGGATTAAACACCACAACAGCACACCATTAGATGAGCATGACTCCCTACTCTCACCCCGTTATAATTTATGATTCACACTCAGAGTGACCTTCACTGCAGGCCAGCAAGTATTCTCGTAAAGGGGCCCAAATGTCTCTGGGTTTTGATGCAGTGGGTAGCTCTTCTGCATATGTCTCCAGTTGGTCCCTGCAGTATACCATATCCTTCAACCATCCCTAGACTTTAGGGCGTTTTCTGCTGTCCCACGTGAACAGAGTTCGTCTTTTCGCTAACAGCAATGCCACCTGTACTAGTCTACCCGTGACAGCTTTCAGCTGTGGAGCATGTCCCAACAGACACAGTGCCGGAGTATTTTGCAGCACAGTCCCCGTCATCTTTACAACACTAGACAAAACATCGTCCCAAAATGCATGCACATGACCGCATTCCCAAGCCAAATGCAGAAAGCCAGCAGGGTCCAAACCACATCTTTTGCACTTCCCCTCCTCGCGTAAACCTATTCTCCACAGTTTGTGAGGGGTGTGGTATGTCTGGTGGAGAAACTTTAGATGTATAATCCTTAAATTACTGTTTGGGGTCAATCGCCCAGTGACCGTGCATATTCGCTCCCAGTCTGCCTCCGTCAAAGGAGGATCTAGTACAGTGTTCCATCGCACTAGGCTAGTATCTGCAGTGTGTGGTACATCAGCTTGAATTGCTTTGTACAACTTAGTGACCATTTTCTTCTTTGTAGGGGGGCGTGATTACCAATTGGAGTGGCAGTGACATTTCAGGTTCTGCCAGGAAATCAGTATAGTGAGCTTTTACCGCCCGTCTCAGCCTGTAACAGGTAAAATTAAACAACAGCGTCGGGTTCGTTATATAGGATAATTCCTCCCCAGATATATACGTTCCCTCTACGTATAGGTCACCCATAGTTACAATCCCGACCTCGCTAAATGCCTTTATCGATCTCCTTGTCTTGTGCAACCGATAGAGCAGCATGTCTCTCAATGGGTAGTGTAGGGGCGTAAAGGGGGAGTTTGTGAGTCTTCCGCCCAATCGCCTGCCATGCTGCCGTGGTGACGTCAATTGTGTCAATCTCTGTTCTCGGTGTGTGTCTGCGGGAATGTGTGATAATGCCCTTCAATGGTATAGGAGCAGCGTCGCCCTGTCCTACCACCACGTGTGGCGTGAATGCATGATGTTTAAACCAGTAGTAAGCGTACTGAGCTTGACAACACAAATAATACATATAAATATCAGGTGCTTTAAATCCACCTCTGTCGTATGGGAGTGATAGTGTGCGCCAGCTGATTCCCGGTTGTTTTGTGCCCCACACAATCCGTAATAATTGCGTTTGGACTGTTTTAAAGAAGTGAACTGTCAGGGGAACAGGGACGTTGCAGAACAAATATAAAAACTTAGGCAATATTACCATCTTTATAATGGCCATCCGGTCCGCTAGCGATAATGGCAAGCCTAGCCATTTGTTGACTTGAGTGACCAAGGAGGCATAGGCCGCACCGCAGTTTTCAGCAATGACCACTGCCGGATCTCTGTGTAACCACACTCCCAAGTATTTCATCGGTTCGTCAGACCATACAAGCGGGTATTCCACTATTGGAGACTTGGTGACAGCGGTTAACGGAATTATCAGCGATTTTTTTCCAATTAATGTGGAGACCAGAGTGCAGACTAAACTTTACATATTCTCGAAGAAGGGGAGACAGATACGTGGACGGTTCACGGACGTACAAGACCATGTCTTCCACATAAAGTGAAATCCCCACCGGTCTGTTATCAAAATTGAGCGCTGCAGCTCTGTGTAGCTGACGGATTTTGCACGCCAGAGGTTCCAGCACAAAGGCGAATAACAACGGGGCTAATGGGCATCCCTGTCGTGTGCCTCGTTCTATTCGCAGCGGTTCAGCTGTGACACCGCCAATCCGAACTCTAGCGGTAGGCTCCGTGTATAGTAATTGAACCCAGTTTACAAACATGGGGGGAAAGCCCATCCTATATAGTATCTGTACCATGTAACTCCATTCCTTTGGAATCAAACGCCTTTGCGGCGTCCAATAACACCGCAACGGCTGGTAGGTCCGGATTTAAGACATGTAACATGGCAAAGATAGTGCGTAAGTTTAGAGATGTAGATCGGTCTGAGATAAACCCCGATTGGTCTGGCAGGACCAGGAGGGGCATTAACGGCTGTAGCTTCGTGGCCAAGATCTTCGCTAATATTTTGGCATCTAGGTTGATAAGGGACAGGGGGCTGTAAGATTCACATTCGTCCGGGGGTTTGTCTTTCTTTAGTAGTGTGATAATCATTGCCTGGCGTAGTGACGGTGGAAGTGTGCCTGCCTCATAAGCCTCTGCATACATCGCCAGTATGTGAGGTGCAAGTATCGTAGCGTATTCCTTGTAAAATTCTGCAGTCAGCCCATCAGGCCCCGGTGCTTTCCCATATGGGAGTGATTTGATAGCCGTCACTACATCCTCTATATCTATCGGCAAGCTAAGGTATTTCCTATGCACATCAGATAGCCATGCACATGCAATGTAATCCAAGTACTCATTCAAATCCTTCCTGTCGGTCCCCCCACTAGAAGTGTACAGTAGGCTATAAAAATTATGGAATTGCTCTACGATTGCCTTTAGGGAGTGGTGTACCCCTCCATTGCTGTCCACTATACGGTCAATGAGAGGTTGCATAGTCCTACACATTAGTTTAGCCGCCAGTGAGCTGCTCTGTCTCCCTCCCTCTCCATATCGCCTAGCTACGTGTCTTTTTGATATGTGCTTGACCTCTGAGTCTGCTAGCTCAGTATATTCATCGACGAGCTCATGTATGCGTGCTCGTGTCTCTGTACCACGTTCAGTGTCATACTGAGTCTCAAGCTCCCTCAGCTTGCCTTCCAACATATGTAGCCTATTTCGTATGTCTTTTAAGATGCCCGCTGACGTGTTAATGCAAGTTCCCGATCGTGGCCTTGAAGGCCTCCCAGAGTATCCCCTTGCTATCCACTGACCCAACATTCTCCTCAAAGTATCGCTCTATGGAAACCCTGATCATGTCCGCATATGTGGTATCTAGAAGTGCCTCTGCTCTAAATCTCCATGTGAATGGCGGTTTCTGATTTTGAGGGATAGTCATTGTAAGCAATATCAGGTTGTGATCTGAGAGTGTTCTGGGCAGTGTCTTGACATCTGTCACCCAAGCGTTGACCTCATCACTAACCAGCCAGTAGTCCAATCTAGACCATCCGTTCATCGCCGGCGTGATGTGTGTGCCCGCTAGTGTCTCTGAGTGTCTGTGTCGCCAGGCATCAACCAGCACAAATTCTAGCATGCCAGTTTTTACGCATGCAGCTACTTTGACCATCCTAGCCCCTTGTGTGTTTGATTTATCCATCTTAGGATCTAGGTGAGTGTTTAGGTCCCCTCCCCATAGTATAGCTGTGTCCGGCCATGTGCGTAATGTTCTATATAAGTTCCCATACGCTGTTGTATCGTCCACTACTGGGCCATAGAAACCTATAATCGTCACCGTTGCATGTCCCAGTTTCCCCAGTACCATCGTAGGGAATTTTACCAAGTGGGTCCATTGTCGGTTTGTATTTACAGGTCACAGCTAATGTTGCTTACTTTATCTATAGAAACTGTCTACTGGTGTCTGCACTATAGACCTGCCCAGTATTTCAAACACTACAGGCAGGCAATCATTTGTAGACTGCTGCATTTTTAACAAGAAATCTCCATGTTTTTAATCACCACCCTCACTTACCACAGCCCTAGTCACTGTTCTAGTTATTGGGTGTGCTACTCACCTTGAACATTGCACGCTCAATACACTTGGCATGCAGTGGATGTGTATAATCACCCCCAATACCACCAGCATGTCAGTATATATGTATACATTTTCTCCCTGGCATTATTGTGACTCACATATTTGTACTGAATATAATGACTGTTTCCTTATCCCTTTTCTATGTATAGGCATAGGAGGATTCACTAAGGTAACAAATACAACATATATGAGACTAGCATGTTGTTGTTTTCACTTTGGTCCTGAAGAATCGCGGTTACTATAGCCTTAGCGAGAAACATGTTGACCACATGCACCTCTAGCCTCTTCTAGGGTCACACAACCCTAACTAGTTGACACCTAGGAAGCTAGCCCCACCTTTTAACTGTAGCCAGAGGACCCCCAGAATAAAGGTCATTCCGGTACCCCTTGCTACATTTTAACCAGTTCAATAGGAATACACCGTTCTGCCCACATACCCCCACTTCACCACAAGGCAGTTGGAAAAAGATCTCCGCCAAAGAGCCCCTCTTTGAGGTGAGCCCGTCGGGGGTTGCACCGCCTCCCCGACGAGGAGCAACCGCCGATGATGAAGCATGACACTCTTCGGGGTGTGTGAGGCAATTACATCCAACATAATGGATGCCCCAGGGTACCATTGTAACACCCTTGGTCACGCCAGGTAAATCTTTCCCTTAAATCTTCCCTAATTCCCCACCCCTCTCCAGGAACAGTGCAGCACCCCCTCTTTTTGTTGGCTTCCACCACTCCCAGGTATCCAGAGGGAGGGGAGCCATCGATTCCATCGTGTTTCCCCGAATCTCTCCCGTGCCAGCAGGTGAGTATCCACCCTTAAGTTAGTTTGCCTGCCATAACACTTACTTCGGATCACACGCCATCTCAAACTGGGTATAGGTGTGAGCATTGTAATGTCTTCGCAAGCGATCAACATACCCTCCTTACTGTTCATTCGTCAATGTCCGATGTTGGAGAGGCAGAGGACTGTTGTTGCTGGCGCCGCAGTGATTTTGCATGGTCCATAGCCTGCTTGGGCGTCGTGAAGGTTTTACCTTTCTCGAATGTTCCAATGCGCAATCTCGTCGGATATAACATTGCATATGGTATTTGCTCTTTCTACAGGAGTTTCTTGACATTTTGGTATTCCTTACGCGCTGCCTGGACAGTAGTCGTAAAATCCGGATAAAACGATAACATGTTCCCTTGGTGGTCAATGGAGCCTTTTTGTCGAGAGATGCGCAGGACTGTATCCTTGTCTCGAAAATTTAGCAGCCTGGCGATTATGGGCCTCGGAAGCGTACCCGGTGGAGGACGCGCCGCCAGTGATCTGTGTGCGCGCTCAACAGCGAATAATGGGGACAGTTCATCCTTGCCGCATAATTTCAGTAGCAAAGCCTCAACGTAGTCCTCCAGGTTCGTGGATTCTGGCAGCCCTATTATGCGAATGTTGTTCCTGCGGAATCTCGCTTCACTATCCTCGCTCCTAGTCTGTATGACCTCCAATAGCTTGGCGAATTCTCCCGTTTTGTCGGCAATTTGTCGTAGGCCATCCTCCGTATCTGATATCCGCTGTTCAGCCTCATTTATTCGGACTGTGTGGTTATCAAGTTTCGATGAGAACTGGTCCATCCGTCCAGTTAAGACTTAGATTTTACCGTCTATTGACTGTAAACTATTTTGTATAGCAACTAGAGTTTTTTCAAGGGCGGAGTTTGGCATCGCGGAAGCATTGTGTTCTGTGTCCGACGTCGAAGTTTGTCCTGGGCGTCCCCTCTTCCTCAGCTCAAACGTGAGTCTGAGCTGAGTTTTGTCCGGTTTCCCCATGTGAGCCAGTCTGTGGGAGGGCCGCAGTAATGAAATAGGTGCCCACTCCTGATGTATTGCCAAGGGTCACTTACTGCCACTCCCCGCCAGCTGCCTCCAGGATGCGCCATGGCCTTCAATAGTGTAATGCGTTTACTAAGCAGTTCTGTTACTTCGTAGTAATGAGCCGGAAGCTATCAGTTGGCGACCCAAGAACGCCAAATAGCGTGTCTACCAGTCTCTTCGTACACCCCCCTCGCTGCTGTCTGGATGTCTCGGCCACGTGGTGCACCCGCGCGGGGTACGCAGTGCACAGTGCATGGAGCGCCCACTTTTTTCCAGTCCGATCTGCTACTAGTGGCTAATATGGGGAGCCAGAGCAGTGCTCTGTCGCGTGTCGATACTCTGCCCGCCACTGCACTGCGTCCCGCTGTATCAGCAGCTGCGTGGCTCCGCGCGTGGCGTTAGCTGATCTCCCCAAGTGCAGCGCTCTCGGCACACCCTGCTAGCACTCGTGTGTATCTCGTCCTGTGCCGCACATGCCGCTGTGAGGATGTCCGATGTCAGTCTGGTAGCAAGCCTTCCAATTGCCCCCTATTGATTGTGTATGTGTTCACTTCGCGCCAGGAGGGGAAGGGGGGGAGGGGGGTGACGGCCCCCAGACTCTCTGTCACAGGTCTGTGGGAGGCGACAAGTAAGTGCCTCTGTAGCGCGCCTGCTTTATGCACGTACCTCAGTCTGCGTGGAGCTCCACCCCCAGTTGCGGCCTATGATTGTCCTCTGCGCCGGGACCTTGCGTGATGTTGTCCCCGGTTACCTCTTCAGGTGCCGCTGATCTCCGCCTCTGTTGTTTCGCCGCCCGGCGTCTCCCTTTCCAGCTGCAGTCGCACAAGCGAGACGAGTGCCGGGAAAAGGGTAAGAGCGTTGCTGTTCGTCGTCCTCTCACCAGCAAGCGCTGTTTCACACTGCGGCCTCTGCTCCGGTCATTCCGTCCACATTTTCGACCGCCGCCATTTTCAGCAGGTCCCGGACAGTCCCGGTGCGGATCAGCAAACTCCGTTTCCAAGTCCGTTTAGGACGCTGCACAGTGCTCCGGTGGCTGCAGGGCTTCAGTAATTCACTCCGAGGAATTATTCCGACATTTAGAGAGATTAGGGCAAGGATACTAGCTGATTTTGTTCGATGGCTGGCGGAGCAGCATTACAGTGCGGCCATGTTCGCCGAGCTCCAAGCCACGCCCCCCAAATCAAAAGTTGCATCCGCATTTGGTAGACCTAGGTCTAATTTCTCCCCAAGAATTGGGAAAGAAGGCAGACCACTGGGTCAAGACTAGGGTGACGAGGACAGCCACTGGGGGTGACCAAAAGAAAGTGGCCACAAAACCTCCCCAGGGGAAAGGTGGTGAGAATCCCCCAGATAAAAAGTCTGAGTCTTCCAAAGGGCCCCAAAAACCTGTACAGGTGGGTGGGTCCCAAACTACTCCCTATGTGCCTCAGCCCTATAGGGGAAGAAACTTTGATCCTAACAAGGCCTATTGTAACAACTGTAAAAAGTTGGGACATTTACCTGTAGACAGAAACTGCCCCTACAATAAAGCCCCTAAGGCACCCAATACAGCTACTCCAGGGACAGTAAATCTACAGATGGGATCAGAGGAGTGCCCAGAGCAAATCTGGGAATACACTCAAGCTAGTCTAGTCTCCTTGGGGGAAATGGAGGTTGCCAATGTAGCTGGTTGGCCACCCAACTGTAACAAGTATCTGCAATACCCCTCCATTAATGGAACTAGAGTAGAAGCCCTGAGGGATACAGGTGCCAGCATCACTATGGTAAAGGAAAAGCTGGTTTCCACAGAGCAATACCTGGTTGGGAAAACTTACCCAGTCACCAATGCTGACAGCATTACCACCCAACACCCTCTGGCTATGGTGACATTAGGGTGGGGTGAGGTTACTGGCCTAAAACTGGTAGTGGTCTCTCCACAATTGCCAGCTGACTGTCTGCTTGGAAACGACCTGGAAACCTCAGCCTGGGATGAGGTTGAGCAAGTAACCCATGCAGCCATGCTGGGTATCCCTAGACTGGTGTGTGTGCAACCAGAGCACAGAGCAAAAAGAAGGGTGAACAAGTAGGTTTGGAGCCTGAAAGTTTGGCCCAACCAACCAAGAGAAAAAGCAAGAAGACTGGGGAACCAGCTTCTACACAGCCAGCCTCTCAGGACCCCTCTCCTCAGGGAGAGGACTTGGAAACCCTAGGGGGAACTGAGCCCATGGAGCTTGAGCCTTATCAGGCTGGACTCCTGGGCCCAGGGGGACCCATTAGGGAAGAGCTGTGCCAGGGTCAGAGAGACTGCCCCACTTTTGAAAGCCTGATGCAGCAAGCTGCTGCAAAAGCAACGGGAGATGTCATTGGTACCCACAGAGCTTATTTGGAAGAGGGATTACTGTATGCTGAGGCAAGAAACCCCAATCCTGGAGCTACCAGGAGGGTGGTAGTGCCACAGAAGTACAGGAAGATCCTCCTAACTTTAGCTCATGACATCCCCCAAGCTGGACACCTGGGGCAAACCAAAACTTGGGAAAGGCTAGTTAGCCACTTCTACTGGCCCTAGATGAACAAAAAGATGAAGGAGTTTGTGAGCTCCTGTGTTACCTGCCAGGCCAGTGGCAAGACAGGTGGCAAACCAAAGGCCCCGCTGATACCACTGCCAGTGGTGGGGGTACCCTTTGAAAGGGTAGGTGTGGGCATTGTGGGTCCACTTGAGCCTCCCACAGCCTCACGGAACACATTAATTCTAGTAGTAGTGGATCATGCTACTAGGTACCCTGAAGCAATTCCCCTTAGGGTTACTACAGCTCCTGCAGTAGCCAAGGCCCTCCTGGGTGTCTTCACCAGGGTAGGGTTTCCTAAGGAGGTGGTTTCAGACAGAGGTACCAACTTCATGACTGCTTACCTGAAACACATGTGGAAGGAGTGTGGGGTGCAGTACACGTTCACTACCCCATACCACCCACAAACCAATGGTCTTGTGGAGAGGTTCAACAAGAAATTGAAAGGTATGATCATGGGACTCCCTGAAAAACTCAAAAGGAGATGAGATGTCCTGTTGCCATGCCTGCTTTTCGCTTATAGGGAAGTGCCACAGAAGGGAGTGGGGTTGTCACCCTTTGAACTTCTGTTTGGTCATCCTCTAAGGGGACCACTTTGTCTGGTGAAAGAGGGTTGGGAGAGGCCTCTCCAAGAACCCAAACAAGACATTGTGGACTATGTGCTTGGCCTAAGGTCCAGAATGGCTGAGTACATGGACAAGGCATCCAAGAATCTTGAGGCCAGCCCCCAGAACAGATTCAATTTCTAAAGACCATGGCCTTACGTTCCTTGAAGCATTCATAATAGTCAGTTTCTAAACCAAAAGGGGTGAATCTCTTACAGGCATGCCCATGGAATAAGTTTGTACATTTCCAGAGAACCTGCGGAGAGAATCAACACATGGCAGTGGGGCACAACATTTGTGCGAACCACCCTTCCCAATCAGTATTATCAAGGCAAGCATGAATGACAAATTTGGCAGATTCTACACCATTCTAAACGGGTTGATTCAGTTTTGTCTGAAGGTCTTCAGGGACTACTGGCAAGGTTAAGCTTGCCAAGTCCCACAAGGTGCATGTATATCCGCCCCAAAAAACTGCTCTGGTTGACTGCAAAGCCAGTCTGGCTGTCATGAACATTTGTTTCACAAATGTCTCAATCCTCTTAGACTTTATCTGGGGAGTTATGGGGGGGATGAGTTGGGGTTCACCTTGCTGGTTGAAGCCTGAACCACCAGACTTTCAGGAGTAGGATGTTTTGTACCCATATCTGGGTCACCAGGCACCGCCCTGTGATGTGTGGCCACATGTCCCTTTACAAGAACAGGCCTTTGACCAGCTGCCCATTAAAGTATTTATGAGGGCCTCATTTGTCTTAACGTCAATGGAGGGTAGGTGTAGGTCTAAGACTTCAGTTGCATGTCGAATTACCTCTGCAAATGAGTCATTCTCTTCCATTGGAGCACCATATGGCAAGTCAAAACCTGTATCACAGGAAATATCGAGCCTAATGGCCTCTTGTAACTCCATGAACAAATAATAGTCATACTAAGGGAGTAAATCATCCCCATCATCATCTCTGGGTGGTGGCAGGCGTTGATCAGAATTGGAGCTGAAAAGACAACAGACCTCCGAGGTATGTCCATTCTAGATGACTGGACTGTTCCCATGAGGCACAGGGTCAGACGAATTTGCATGTGGCAGTGTCCGAACTGGGATGGCGGAGTGAGCTAAAGAATGATGATGGATTAAACCCAGATCAGTTGCCTGGGGGCGAGTGCTTGCAATGTTCAACACTCCATCTATCATCCCATTTGGTTTTGCTTTGTTCGCCCTAAGTTGGCCGGGTATGCCCAAACGTGGGTCCCTTGCTCACTGTGCCAGTGGATTCAAGCTAGCCTGGCTGATGACGGCTGATTAGCCAGAAACCGGTCCAAGGATGCTTGTTTCTGGTCCAGGAAGACATGGATTGGCAGTTCGGCTGGACTGTTGCCATGAGGCACAGGGTCAGACTGATTTGTATATGGCCATGTCTGAACTGGGGTGGTGGAGAGAGGTTAAGAATGATGGATTAAACCCAGATCAGTTGACTGGGGGTGAGTGCTTGCAATGTTCAACACTCCGTCCATCATCCCCTTTGGTTTTGCGTTGTTAGCCCTAAGTTGGCAGGGTATGCTCAGACGTGGGTCTCTTGCTCACTTTGCCACTGGATTCAAGCTAGCCTGTCTGATTAGCCAGAAACCGGTCCCAGGATGCTTGTTTTCAGTCCAGGGAAGACATGGCTTGACAGTTCGGCTAGACTGTTCTCATGAGGCACAGGGTCAGACTGATTTGCATATGGCCATGTCTGAACTGGAGTGGCGGAGTGAGCTAAAGAATGATGATGGATTAAACCCAAATCAGTTGACTAGGTGTGTGTTACTGGTCGGTCTTCAGGATCGGTTTGATGCTCGAAATGGTCCACCTCTCGATCTATCCAAGCCTTAATAGCCGTAATGGCACAGGTCAATGGAAGGATCAAGCGGGGGAAGGGAAGGAAGGGAACAGCAGGGAGGGAGACCTGAAAGGATAAAACACAATCATATAATCCTTGCATGAACTGTCACTAACATATACAAACAATAACGGTATATGTAATGCCCCTTCCTATACCTGCAACAAAAAAGGACAACATTGGTAGAAGAATAGACTTCTATATAAGACGTGCCTTCTGTGTGGTAACCCCTCGTGTTGGGCTATAGCTGCAATGGAAATGAAACGTAGAATAAAAAGGAAATTGAGTATTTACCCCTTCCGTTGTTAACACAACAACACCAATGAGAAGTATAAACACTTGCTAAAGACCTACCCTTTCCTGAACTCCACTTCACATCACAGGGATAGAGCGTAATCCATACCACTCCTATTACCCCTGTTAAGATCGATTCAGAACAACACATGAATAGTTATCATTGTGCTAATACTCCAGTATCCAATCAACCAAAATATGAAAAAACATAGATAAGAATTCCCTGAATGGTTCCTTCACCACATGAGTAAGTTCAATAATAAACAATGGGAACATGAAAACAACTATAAGATGTCATATAGAAAAGTGTCAGCCTAGAATGTGCAATACTAAAGGAAAGAGGTTACTGACTAGTATGTGGCAAATATTGTGTAAACCACACAAACTTCACTGCGAGTTCAGCCCCCGGCGGACAATACCGGGCGAAGGCACTTTAAATGCTTTGTTAATGTGCTTAGTCCCCGGTCGACAATACCGGGCGAAGGCGCTTTACATCTCAGAATCGTCCTCCGCACGAGCAACTAGCTCACCAACGGAGAACATTTCTAAGTCCTGGTGACAATTCCGGGCGAAAACAAAAAGGTGTCTTTCCTCCTCCGCACGAGCAGCCGCTCAACCAATGGAGGATGCATCGCCTAAACCAAACAGAAAACTGAGCGAGAGTTGGTGCGCTTGCACCCTTACCAGACCTCTCCTCCTGGGACTCCTCGGAACCTTCAGGACAACGGGGAAGGAATTTCCGACGCTGTGTCAGGTTCCGCGACTTCTTTATGGGCCGTCTCTTGCCACGTCATACATGACTCGCAAGGCACCCTGGGAGTTGTGGTTTCTTTGAGCGGCGGCTCTATTCAGCGCAGGACCGACTCCGCTCAAGCCGCCAGATTGTTTATTTATTTATTTATTTTACTCATTTGTAAGGCGCACGAATCATCCCCAAGGGGATCTTCGGGCGCCCAGAGAAGAAGACAGATGGAGGAGAGGTGACTATTGCCTCTTTAGAATAGCAAGGTCCTGAGGAGCTTTTTAAATTGTGCAAAATTAGGGCAGGCACAGAAAGATTCAGGGAGCTCATTCCAATGTTTGGGGGCCAGATAAGAAAATGCCCGGCCTCCCATTTTAACTTTCCTAATTCTCCTACTACAAAGCCTGCCTTACCGAACAACAAAATCTCAGTTTTAGAGGAGTTAAGTTGCAAAAAGTTCTTACTCATTCAGCTGGCTATATTCCTCATACACGCAATAAACTTTACCCTGGTGTCTGTGTTTTTTTTTCTAATGTGTACTATCAGCTACGTATCATCAGCGTAGGCGATGGCTTCAAACCCATAGTTTCTGATGATAGAGGCCAGGGGAGCCACGTAACGATTGAACAGCGTGGGGCTCAATATAGAGCCCTGTGGGACCCCCTTGTCCATTGCAGTTGTAGGAGACACAAATGAGTCCAACTGCACACATTGAGTTCTATCTGACAGGTAACTGAAACCAGTCTAATGACGGGCCTCTGACACCTATCTCCCTAAGCCTGTTCAACAGGTTATGGTGAGAGATGGTGTCAGAGGCCGCCGACAGGTCAAGCAGCACCAGCATGACTGGGGAGTCCCTGTCCAATGACATCCTGAGCTTATCCGTAACCTCTAAAAGAGCAGCCTCAATGCTATAAGAGGCACGGAAGCCAGAATGGGATGGGTCTAATATTTTGTTCAGTTCTAAATAGCTGGAGAGATGTTGATTAATTATTGTCTCCAAGATCTTAGAACAGCACGGAAGGAGAGATATTGGCCTATAGTTCTGTAGGTCCATAGGGTCTGCTGTGGCCTTTTTAGCAGAGGCTTAAGACATGCGTTCTTCCATTTACGTGGGAAAGTTGCAGTCGTTACTGAGATATTACATATCTCTTAAAGTGAGTTCGCTACGACCAAGGAAAGTTCCGACATGATTGCAGGTGGTACCGGGTCCAGAACAGACCCCGATTTCACATGAGCTAGGAGAGCGCCTACCTGTTCACTGGTGATATTGGGAAAGCATTCTAAAGTCGGGAGCATGGGTTTTCCTGGAGGTGACTTCCCTCATTCTCTTCCGGCCCAAAAGAGTGGTAAATGATATCAATTTGATTGATAAAGTGCGTTGCTAAGTTATTACATAATTCCTGCGTCGATGGCGGGAGTGGGTTGTTTGCCCTAGGATTAGTCAATTCTTTCAATATGGAAAAAAGCTTGCATGAGAAATCCTTAGCTTCTGTAATGCGAGAGCCTAAATAGGATCACCTAGCTGCATTACAACTGTTTAGGTAAGTTCTATGGGTCTCTCGATAGCTCCTCTTGTCCAGTTCAGATTTAAACTTTCTCTATTTCCTTTCTTTTGACCTACACAGGGCCTTCTCCCTTCTAAGCGTGTCAGAGTACCATGGTGCAGGGGCGGCCCTAGTCTGTATTTTAACCAGCTTCAGTGGTGCCACAGAGTCAAGAGCCTATGTAATGGCAGCCTCATATGTTTCTAAGGCCATGTCACTGTTGGTACAATGTCTAAGAATGGGGGGTAAAAGCCCTACTAAAAGCCGGGGCTGTCACATTCGTCCAGCCTCTGCGAAGCTCTTTGCGCAGTTGCAAAATTCCGTTAGATTTTGAATGGGCCCAAGAGAAACTCAAGATTGCATGGTCTGTCCAGCCCACCCTCTGTGGGGGTTCAGCTGATAGTTATAGGATGTTTGAAAAAATTGTGTCCAATACATGGACTATCTACTCTTGAGGAGAGATCCAAATTTTCCATGGCTGCAAGCAGAATGGCAGTGTCCGCACTATCAAGTGCCTCCAGGTGATATATTAAAATCACCCACAAGTAGGAACTTGTCAGATTGTAACGTGAAAGGAGCCAGCCTCTCTAATTGAGCTACACAGAAATCTCTCCTGTTTCATCCTGGAGGGTGATATACCTAGGCTCCCGTCTGTAGGAGAGTAGGGTCTGCTTCCTATGGTCACTGTGAGAAGTTGGCCTGGTATATGATGTTCACTACTCTAGTGAGCACCTTGCACCAGTCCAAACAACCCTTATGTTGATGGTTGTAAAGTCAACCTTATAGACCAGCTATCCTAGGGGTAGCATGGACAAAGCAGTCTTAGGCTAAACTCAAGAGGGCATGTGAAGCCAGCTGTTTTACCATATGCAATCCCTTTAATACCAAATGAAAGGACACCATCAGGTTATATATTCAAAATATATATGTATTTATTTCTAAACAAATCCCCTGAACTCTTTATGAGCACAGAAGCACAAGCGCAAAACAAGTAACTTAATAGAATAGACAAAAGTTGCACAATTTTGGATAGGGCCGGGTGGCCCGCTAAACCATATACTAAAAAAGTGATATAAGTGCCACGTCACGAACAATGGTAAGGCCTAGGGCCTTGGGAATCACTGGGGCTACACTGGACTAACAATGGTTAGGGAGCAGGAGGCCCACGGGATGTGTGTGCAGTGTCTAAAGGCACACGCATTCACACATAGAAGTCAATGGGTGCGTAAAGGTTAAAGGTTTGGGAGTCTTCCGACTGGACTAGAACTTAACCACTTGAAACTAGGACACTAGGAGTGTCAACCTTTACAGGAGCACCGTAGTACTTGCGTTACCTAACCCACAGGAAGCGGGTGCATAGGTCCCAAAGTGTGTCGGTTTCTTTCGTGGAGATCTATGGAGCCTTGGAGGAAAGATGCTGCAGGCGGCCAGAAGAGAAGAGTCCGGGTGGATCCAAGGGTGGATCGAAGATGTAGAGGACCTGAAAGCAGAGGGGACAGAGTCTGGGTCACTAGCCAGTGACCAGGATGGAACCATGTGATGTCGCTTTGCAATCAGGTGCTGATGGGAAGCTGGTCTCTGCAGCCACGTGGACCAGGAGGCGTCGACGACGACCAGGAGGCAGGCACGGACTGTCCCACAAAGGCTCTCGCTGTCGGCGGTGTCGGCTTCAAGATTGGAGTCAACAAGCCTTGGCAAAGGCAACCCACGCAGGAATCGATGTAGGCTTCTTACTCAAAACAGCAAGGTCTGAGGGGCTGCTTCTTTTGAGGGAAGCAAGGGCCAGTCTGCAGCAACTAGACCAGCAGTGTAGTTTCACAGAATCGTCGCCAAGATGGCCACTAGCCAACGGGCAAGTGACCAGGCAGATACGTCAAGCAGGAAAATGCAAAAGGGCCCCACACAGAACTCGTGGAGTGTGCAGGGCTGATCTTTGGTGCAGATGCTGCTCGGGGCTGGGGCTTCTCAATCCCCAATGCACAGCTTTGAGGAGGCCTTGGGGGCTGCACAGTTAGCAGGTTGCAGACTTTTCAAGATGGCCGGTACCACGTCTCTCGTCGCCTCCACGGGTCTCAGCTTTGCAGGGACTGTGGATCGGGCTGTTGGATGTCTCGGAATCCGGTTCTTATTAGGCTCTGGGCTCGGGCATCGGCGGGAGGCGGCGGCAGCAAGTCGTCGATCGCTGTATGGTACCTGCTTGTGCAGGGTTGTCACTCCTTGACCACAAGGGAGATTCTTCAGTCGTCTTCTTCCAAAGTAGAGTGATGAAGGTCCAGAATTTCGTTTCAAAGTTTCAGTCAGGATAATCTAAAGTCTCTAGACTCAGCTCCTACCTATATACGAATCTTAGGGGCAGGATTACCTGCTAGGTCCCTCCTATGGGTGGGACCAGGGAAGGGGGTGGTTACACCCCTTTCCCTTTGTCCAGTTTCACGCCAGAGCTGGGCCTGGAGTGCCCCAGCACCGGTTTGAACTGGCCTATGCATGGGACACCTTGTGTGCCCCAGGCAGTGTCTCAATCCTTTCAGCCCTCCCTGTCCCAATACACAAAGTCCTGTCTGGGGTGGTGCTAGCACCTCTCAAGGCAGGAAACCTATTGTCCAAGCCTCCCTCGCTGGAAGGACTCCCAGCAGTAGGAGGTCATACTTGTGTCTGTGGCAGCAGCATCCATTTTGTGATGCTGAGGCTCTGGTTAACTTTAACCGGGAATAGTAGGAACAACATGTCTTCTCCCTCTAGAAGGGTGGAATGCTACCCCGGTCGCCAGAACTGGCGAGGGGGTAGTATTCCAAATCGTATGACACCTTACTCGACATGTTTCTATAAAGCCAAACCATAGTTAGCATTTAAACGCGAGGTTCATAATGCACTTAAGAGTATATGGTATGGCAATATCCTAGAACAGCTATATGGAAATGGTTCCGAAAGCTACAGACAGGCTCAGCTCATGCTAGAGCTCCATCTCACATAAAACCAAGCACTCTGCCTCCAAGATAGTTAAGGCCTGCCATAGGAGTGACTTATAGGTGTATATGTGTCAAGATATAAGGTTAGATATAGGTATACTATATCTTAAGCAAGGGGTGATTACACCACCTTGCCCCAGCTGAGTGATCAGCCAGTTGTGTCAATTTAGGTGGCCAGCCAGGGGTGGCATAATACATGCTGCAGCCCCTGGTAGGCCTTGGATGCACCTATGCCCCGGGTACCTATAGTACACTGTACAGGGGCTCATAAGGTGACCCAGTATCCAATTGGAGATGTACCTAGGGTACATAGAGTCCATTTTAAAGAGAGAGCAGATAGCCTGGGGCCCTGATTAGCAGGATCCCAGGCCAACTAAGTCGAAAACCAGCTAAACACTAGGCAAAAAAATCTGGGGTAACCATAGTCAGGTATCCACCTTCCTACAGTCACCCGCACTTTTTGCTGTGATTCTCTGGTTTTTCGACTTTAGTGTGGCCGTGGGCCTGCTAATCAGACCAACAGCCCAGCTGTTCTCTCTCTAAATTGATACCATGTACTTTAGGTACATACCTAATTGGGTCACCTTTGTGAGCCCCTGTATAGTGTACCATAGGTACCCAGGGCATAGGTGGATCCAAGGCCTACCAGGGGCTGCAGCATGTTTTATGCCACCCCTGGCTGGCCATCTAAACTGACACCACTGGCTGATTACTCAGCTTGGGCAAGGTGGTGTAATCACCCCTTGCTTAGATATAGCATACCTATATCTACCCTTATATATAGACACATATATACCTATAAGTCACTCCTATGGCAGGCCTTGACAATCCTGAAGGCAGAGTGCTTTGTTTTATGTGAGAGGGTGCTCTAGCATGAGCTGAGCCCTTCTGCAGCTTTCGGAACAATGTCCTTATAGCTGTTCTATGATATAGCCATACCATATACTCTTAAGTGCATTATAATCCTCGCGGTTAATGCTAACTTCGGTTTGGCTTTATCAAAACATGTTGTGAAAGGTGTCAAACACTTTGGAATACTACCCCTCGCCAGTTATGGAGGCGGGGGTAGCATTCCACCCTTCTAGAGGGAGAATACCTGTAGTTACTGCTTTACCCGGTTGAAGTTAAACAGAGCCTCAGTATCACAAAATGGAGGCTGCTGCCACAGACACGAGTCTGACCTCCTGCTGCTGGTCGAAACTCTGGCAAGGGAGGCCTGGACAATAGATTTCCTGTCGAGGGAGGTGCTAGCACCTCCCCAGACAGCCTGTAGTGTATTGGGGCAGGGTGGGTTCAATGGAAAGATGATTTTCCAGACACTGCCTGGGGCACACAAGGTGCTCCATGCATAGCCCGGTTGAAACCAGTTGCTGGGGCACTCCAGCCCCAGCTCTGGCGCGAAACTGGACAAAGAGAAAGGGGTGTAATCACCCCCTTCTCAGGTTCCGCCCATAGGAGGGACCTAGCAGGTAATCCAGCCCCTTAGATTAGTATAAAGATAGGAGCTGTGTCTAGAGACATTAGATTATCCTGGACTGAAACTCTGAAACAAAACTCTTGGACCTTCGACGTTCTATTCTGACTAGAAGACTGAAGACATCTCCCTTGTGGTCAAGGAGTGACCACCTGTGCAAACAGGCACCACCAGTAACTTGCCGGTTTGCTTTGTCGATGCTCCCGCTGGAACCCGAAGCCTCAGTGACTCAGGAACTGGACTTCCAGGCTTCTCCGACTCCGATCCACAGCAAAGCTGAGACCCGTGGCGGACACGAGAGATGTGGGACTGGACACCCTGGACTATCTGCTCTTCGCTAACCGTGCAGCTTCTGAGGTATCCTCGAAGTTGTGCATTGGGGTTTGAGAAGCCCCAGACCCGAGCAGCATTTGCACCGAAGCTCAGCCCTCCACACTTCACTAGTGCCGCGTGGGTCCTGCTCCTGCATTTCAGCTCGACACGTCTTCCCGGTTGCTAGCCCGTTGGCTAGTTAGCCCTCCAAAGACTTCCTTTTGAAACTACACTGCTTGCCTGGTTTCTCCGGGCTTGCTCCAGCTTCCCTGCAAAGGAGAAGCTCCCCAGACCTTGCCGGTCTAACCTGGAGCCAATCTTCCCTTCCTGCATGGATTGCGTTTGCCAAGGCTTGTTGGGTCCAATCCGGATAGCGACACCGCAGTCAACTAGATCCTTCATGGGACAGCTCGAATCCAGCTCCTGCTCGTGGTCGACGCCTCCTGGTCCTCGTGGCTGCAGAAACAAGCTCCCACCTTCTTCACCTGAAACACTCGACATCGTCTGGTTCCTTCCTGGTCACTGATTAGTGACCCAGACTATGTCCCCTCTGCTTTCAGGTTCTTCTCATCTTCGATCCACCCTTGGATCCACCAGACACTGTTCTCCTGGTCCCCTGCAGCACTTCTTTGCAGCTCTCCATAGTAAACAGCGACGAAACCCGACACGAAAAGAAACCTATGCACCCGGCTTCCCTGGGTGAGGTAACTCGAGTACTCCGGTGCTCCCGTGGGTGCTGACTCTCAAAGTGTCCTAGTTTAAAAGGGTTTTACCGTAGTCCATCCGGAAGTGTCCTTAATCTACTACTTTGTAACTTTTACGTTCCCATTATAACTCTATGTTAACCAGTGACTGTGTTTAGACACTGCACGCGTCTCCCGTGGGCCTCCTACGCCCATCCTTTGGTTGTCCAGTGTAGTCCCAGCGATTCCCTAGGCTCTAGGCCTATTCACTATTCCTGAAGTGGTTCTAATACCACTTACGTAGTATATGGTTTGTGAGGCCCCTAGGGCAGAATTGTATTTGTGCAACTTAAAGTATGCTTAATGAGTAACTTGTAATGTATCTCAATCTCTGACCTCATAAAGAGTTCAGAGGGGTTGTTAGTAATAAATACATATATATTTGATATATACCTTGTGTGGTGTCCTTTCATTTGGTACTCAAGGGATTATAATTGGTAAAACAGCTTGCTTCACATGCTCTCTGAAGTTTTAGCTGAAGACTGCTGGTCCATGCTACCACTAGGATAGCTGATCTATAAGGTTGACTTTACAACCACCATCATAAGGGTCATTTATACTGGTGCAAGGTGCCCACTAGTCTTAAAGTATTTTATAGTGATGATTATTTAAAATCTTACAACATATCACATATAAAAGAAACTTTTAAAATATATGTTACAAGATAAAATCGCATAAAATTATCATTGCAGGACCTTTACAGACAATTAAGTTTTACAGTAATTACGCCTTCGAGTTTCCTGTTAACCAGCAACAGGAACTTTACAAGGGATGCGTTTAGAGCAATATCGTTTGAGTCCATACACTTAATCACTGCCTGCCTGCAAGTCCGTATGCCGCGTGTTTTTAGAGGAAACTTGAGGATTGATTTTCTCTCTTGCAGGAGTGCAGGGCAGATACACAGAAGATGTTGAATGTCTTCTTCGCCCATGTTACATAGTCTACATTTCGTTTGAGATTCTTGAAATTCCCATGGCGGAAGGTGACATAGGCATGGCAGGGATCCAAATCCCGCTTTAATGAGCACCTGCTTATTTTTTTCCGTCCACTGGGTTTTCAGATATTGTTGTATCTCCTTCTTTTTATAGCCATTTAGCACCGTCCAGGCATGTTTTCTGTTGGTAAGGGTAGCCTTGTCCTTTAGAATGGATAGGTAGTCTGCAGCTTTATTAATGATTTTCTTAAATGAAGACTTGGTTATGTTCATTTCCCATATCTTCATAACCCCAAATTCATTAATCGCATCTCTAAGATAAAGAGCTGCACTAGAGTTAATGTCCTTCTTTATTTCTCTCCATAGGAGCAATGATATCTCATTTTGATGGTCACTTTTTTATTTGGTTCCAAACTTTAATAAAGTGGCCTTGCCTTGCAACGTGTTGATTTGTTAGGCCAAACTCCATCCTTACTTGTGCTGGGGAAGCGTTCACTGGGAGATGGAAAAGCGCTCGGTATACTCTGGTTATAATTTTATTCAAAGTAGCACTATCTTTACCCATTAGTGCTTCACTCCCATATGTAATAGTGGGTAAGAGTTTTGCACCAACAATGCTCAGAGGACCATAGGTCAGGCTAGGGAGAGACTTTTGCACAGTTCTAAATGCAGCAATTAATGTGTTTGCTTTCCTTTTAGCGTCAGCTTTTTGAAGATGGTAGTTGCCCTTTGCATCGAATAATACCCCTAGGTATTTGTAGACCTCAACTTGTTCGAGCTCGATTTTATCCATGAACCATTTACTTTTTTGTTTTATCTATGCGTTTTTAGCAACTACCATAATCTTAGTTTTGGTCTGGTTTATAACCATTCCATTCTCTTTTGAGTAGGTATAGGTCCTTTTCATTAAACGTTGAAGGCCCACTTTTGTGTGACTCATAAGTATGACATCATCCGCATACATCAAACTTGTGAGCCATCTGTCCGCTATTTTCGGCGGATGGGCGTTTTCTTTGTCCAATAATCCTGGTAGGTCAGCGAGAAACAAATTAAAGAGAAGGGGGGCTAAAACACAACCCTGCTTCAATCCTTCATTTGCTGGGATCTCAGTAGATAGGGTGTGCCCGTCACCCATCCTCACCCTCACTCATGTTTCTGAGTATAGAAGGCGAACTAGCTTGAGCAGTGGAACCGGAATTTTCATTTTTTCTAGTTTTTCCCAGAGTAATTTTCGGTTTAAGCAGTCAAATGCCGATTTAAAATCTATAAAGCAAAGATATAAAGGTTGTTTTAATCTAAGCGATTTGTTCATAAGTAAGGCGAGAATCATTATATTAGGAGTAGTTCCTAGTCCTGGAATAAAGCCTGTTTGGTGTAAAGGCATTCTTTTTTTCTTCCGTCACCCAGTCAGTTAGTTCAGTTAGTATTAATCTGGCAAATAGCTTGGCATCCGAGTCTTGCAATGTTATCAACCTGTAATTTTCCGGCAGTGCCCAATTTCCTTTTTTTTTTCAGAACAAGCTTTATTGTCATATCAGGAAGGATTGCAAAGACATTCCACGGTACTCCGAACTCCGGAGCCATGAGCATAAAATCAAGGTACAAAGACTAGCAATCAATGTAGAAGTCAACATTAATCAATATTGTCGAAGAACCCCCCAATCCCACCACCCCACAGAAACTACCCTCCACCCGGGTCCCCCCCTAACCCCAACACGATGTCGGTCCATATTCGATAATGCAGTCTATATGAAATTGGCAGTGCAATCCTACCCTCCCCCAGGGCCATCAAGCAGCTGCTCACCGACAGCATCCTGTTGTGTCGGCGGCTCCAGCCACAGCCCCCTATAGTCCGCCCACTTCTTCCAGATCTTGAAATGTTTTTTAGGGCAGCCTCGTGCTTCGAACACTGGACGTTCTAAACTCATACAGTAGTCCAATCCCTGCTTCCAGGCCTCTATCGGGGGAGCTCGAGAGTTTTTCCAGGCACAGGCCACATCCCTTTTAGCCACCACTAGGCCTAAGAGTAACAAGTATCTTTGATATATGTTGCCTCCTACCTGCTCTAGAACATGTAAGAGGCCCAGCTGTGACGTACAGGGGAGTGTCCAACCCAGCACCTCATCCAGACAATCCCAGACCCGCTTCCAGTACCCCTCCAATGCCCCACAAGACCACACCGTATGCATAAACGTGCCCACTTCACGGCCACACCTCAGGCAGTCAGGGGAGGCAATCAGACCAGCCTTATGTAATCGCTCTCTCGTGTAATAGGCCCTGTGCAGGTATTTAAACTGAATGAAGCGTAATCTTACTGCAATAGCTGTCTCCCTTGGGGCTGCCAGGGCCTCTCTCCAGCTCTCCTCATCTAAGTCTCCTACATCTCTTTCCCAAGTGGACCGCAGTTTGTCCAGGGAGGAGGAGCAGTGGGTAACGAGGGATTGATAGATGCAGGATATTTTTTTATCTTCCAGCTCCCCCATGAACAGTTTGGCTTCCAGGGGGCTGAATTCCGGCAGGGACTCCAGAGTCCCTCCAAGGCAGGGGAGATAGCTTGCCTAAATTGCAGATATTGAAAGAATTGGGAGTTCGGCATATCATATTCGTCCCGCAAAGCCTGGAACGATTTAAGGGTCGTTCCTCTCATTACATGTCCCAGGGTCGAGATCCCTATTGCGTCCCAGCCGCGGAATCCCCGCAACGACGCCAGAGCCGGCAAACGTCCATTGTGCCACAGAGGAGTCTCCTGTGTCAGTGTGTTCCACCACTCCATGCGTCCCAGCGCTCTCCGCCACACCTGAAACACTACCTGTGTAACCATCAGAAGTTTCTTTCTTTTTGCTGCACAGTAGAGGAGCTCATGTAGGGTATCGGGATCCATCAGATAACGCTCCAAGGCATAGGCCGGGGCACTGCGGTCGCCATACCACCATTCGTTTAACACCAACAGGTGGGACGCTTGGTAGTAAGATAAGATATCTGACGATGCCAGACCGCCACAATATGTGGACAGGAAGCAGGTGCGAAGCGCCACCCGGACAGCGCCCCCAGCCCAGAGAAAGCGACCCAGTGCCGAATTGACCTGGCGGAACCACTGCGGCGAGATAGGGTACGGGTGATTTTGCAGATGATATAGTAGACGCGGAAGGGCTACCATCTTAAATATGGCGGAGCGGCCATATATATTGAGGGGCATGCGGGACCACGTCTTCATATCCGATCTAACTTTGTCCCACACCGGAACGATATTGCGTTCCCACGAGGCTCCCGGTATATCCGACAGGAATACCCTGAGATATTTAAGGCCCCCCGCTGCTACCTGAAGGGCCGACGCCCAGTCACCAAGCGCCGCACCATCCCCTAGGGTCCATAGAGTAGATTTCTGGACGTGAAGATAGAGCCCCAAGACCTCGCCAAATATCCTCATAATTTCAAGAACTCTTGGGCCCGACCTATTAAGGTCAGTGAGAAAGAACAGCACATTGTCTGCATAAAGAGCTATCCTATCCGACGACCCCGAGTCCCACTCAAACCCCCTCATCTGCGCATCTATGCGGACCCACGCCGCTAGTGGCTCCATGGCAAGAGCAAATAAATATGGCGAGAGTGGGCAGCCCTGTCGGGTACCCCGTCCAATAGGGAAGGTCTCCGAGACAGCACCCGCCAACCGAACCAACGCTGTTAAGTCAGTGTACAACAGCCGAACGTAGGAAAGAAAATGGGGTCCAAGATTTAGCCGTGACAGGAGCGCCTGCAGGTAGACCCAGCTCAGGGAATCGAACGCCCGATCTATATCCGCTAGCAGCAACGCCGCCTGGGCTCCGGTAGCTTTCATCATTTCCAGTGCCACTTGGGCTCGCCTGATATTATGCCTAGTGGCTCTGTGGGGCATAAACCCAGCCTGGTCCTGGTGGACCAGGGTGGTGATTAGCGGGAGGAGGCGGTTGGCAAGGGCCTTGGCGAGTATCTTTGCTTCAGTATTCAGTAATGAGATAGGGCGATAGGATTCATGGCGGTCTGGGGGTCTCCCCGGCTTGCAGAAGAACACTATCTCTGCGTGCCTCCAGTCTCCCGGCAGGCGGCCCGCCTCCCTTGCAGCATCCAATGATCTCTTATAGGGTGCCCCTAGCTGAGTATGATATTTCCGAAAGAACTCGCATGGGAACCCGTTAGGCCTGGGGACCTTCCCTGCATTCAACTCTCCTAAGGCTGTTCCCAGTTCCTCCGCAGACAGAGGGAGCTCAAGGCTATCACGCTCATCATCGGAGACCCCACGCGGCAGGAGATCCGCCAAAAACTTGTCAACCTCCGCCGCCGGAAGGGATTCCCTGGGGGGAGTATTGTTCCGCAAAATAGCATGCGAAGCTGTCAGCAATCGCCTTAGGGTACGAAAGGGAGCCACCGGCCCTATCCCGCAGTGCTGGCAGTACCGGCGCCTGAAGCGTGCCTTGGCACAGTCTGTACAGCATTGTGCCCGACTTGTCCACCCACTGGTAGATTCTGCTCTGTGTCGCAAGCCACGCCTGGCGTGATTCCTCCAGTTGCAGGGAAGCAGCATCTCGCTGCGCCTGCAGTAGCCGCCGAACCTCCTCCTCCTCTCCGGTTTCTGCACAGGAGTTCTCCAGGGCATGCACACGGTCCGCAGCCCTCTCCAGCTCCACTCCATGCAACTTACGTGCCCCAGCACACCAGGCTATGTCTACTCGCCGGAGTGTGGGTTTCAATGCTTCCCATAGGGTCATGTCGTCCACTCCCGATCCCTCATTATCTGACCAGTAGTGGGCTATAGCTTCCCGCATATGGGATTGATATTCATCTTGCTGGAGGTTCCAGGTGGAGAGGCGCCATCGAAACGGCTGCCGTCTCCTGTCCAGTCGGATATCCATGACTACGGGAGAGTGATCGGAGAGCCCACGCGGTAATATGGTCGTCGTTTCTACTTTTCCTATCGTCGGGCAGGGAACAAACAGGTAGTCCAAGCGAGAGAAGGAGCCATGTACTGCTGAGACATAAGTGTATTCCCTACTGCGTGGGTGTTGATAGCGCCAGGCATCCGTCCAACCCAAACTCCGCACCATATCACACAACTTCGTTGACGCAGTCGGCGGCAGCCCACCACTCAGTCTAAAATGGTCCAATGCACCATCCATCACATCATTCCAGCCCCCTCCAACCGCCGCCAGGGCATCCGGGATCTCAGACCAAACAGCTAATATTTTCTCCACCAGGGACCACTGCAGCGGGGGGGCATACACACTGCCAAAAATGACAGGCTCACCATCAATCGTTCCCTGAACAAACACATATCTACCCTGGGCATCGACCCACTGTGTAAAGTGCACGTATGACACCCTCCGATGAATCAAAACCGCAACACCCCGTGACCCTCTAACGAACCCTGCGTGGTACACTTGTTGATAGCCAAATCGCTGCAAACTAAGGGTCTTGGTACCTAGGAGATGGGTTTCTTGTAATAAAAGGACATCGGCATTCTCCCTCTTCCCCTGCCTCAGCACAGCACCCCTCTTAATTTTATCTAGCATGCCCCGAACATTCCAGCTCACTATCCGCAGCACCACCCTGGGGAGCTCCGGAGCTGGGCCTCTATCCGCCATCATTTGTGCACATGTAGAATCACCTGGGCCTATGGGAGTGAGTCTGCCTGTACCTTAGCAATCGAACCAGCTGCACCATCGTGTAACAATGAAATACCCCAAAAACCCGCTGTCCCCTAAAGCCCTTTCCCAAACCTGGGCCGAACACAACTTCTCGAACCCCCCCCCCCCCACCCTATACCTCAGTAACAGTGAAGTATCTGTCGCGGTGCGGGCGAGCCACCGCACCCAACGGGAGGTCAGAGGCCACCCACTCCAATGGATCCCCATAGTCCAACCCCACAACCCCAAACTAGACCCTCAAGGGGTCGACTAACACCCGTGGAAACCCGGACTACTGGTACCCTGAGGCAAATGTCCGCCCTGCAGTCCCCACCCCCCCCTCACCCAACATCACATGTCAAAATCCATATCTTTGTCCAATGATGTCGGTGTGTATTGAAGACACCAGTTACCCCGGCTGGGTAGTTCAGGGCCACCCGCCGATCTCACCTCACCGCACCATGGAGAGGTTCACCCCCATTCACGAGTCCACTGTCTGACGATCTGGAGGAGTGGTCCCCTCCGCTGCAGCCTTCTTGTTGGGAGATCGTTTAGTGGACCGGGACCTCCAATTGCTTCTACTTCGAGATCGTCTATGCGTTTGCTTCGGCGCCGTCGAAGAGGATGAGTCTGAATCCCGGGCCGGCGGAGTGTGCGGTCGGACCCGAACCGTCTCATCCGTCCAGTTGAATACTTCCTCCGGAGAGTTGAAGAACAGAGTGCGGGACTGATAGATCACCCGCACACAGGCTGGATAGAGCAGGGCATACTGGATCTTGAAGCCTTTCAGGCGAGCCTTGGCGTCCGCGAAGGATTGTCTTAGGCGCTCTACTGGCTTTGTGTAGTCCGGGAATATTAGGATCCGTTGATTCTCACACATGAGCGGCTCTTTTAATCAAGCTTGTTTCAGGATAGTGTCCCGGTCGTGATAATTAAGCAGCTTGGCGATCACCGCTCGTGGTCGCTCCCCGACTGCTGGTTTAGGAGCCAGCGCCCTATGGGCCCTCTCGATGACGAAACAGCGGGAGAGGGACACCGGCGGTAGCCAGCCCTCTAACCAGCGTGTGAGGAAGGCCTCCATATCTCCTTTTTCGCAGTCCTCCGGAAAGCCAACAAAGCGTAGGTTATTGCGCCGAGCCCGCCCCTCTGCATCCTCCACTCGGAGCGCCAGGCCCTTCTGGATACCCTCCATGGCAGCGAACTTCTTTTTTAAAGTCGCGACATCATCTTCCACTCCAGTGATCCCTGTTTCAGCCTCCGTGATTCGAGCCACTGCGTTGCGTAAGTCTTGGCGCAGTAGAGTCACGTCCGCACCAACAGCCCCTATCTTTGCGTCGAAAGTGTCCCTGAACTGGGTAATAGCCGCCAACAGCGTTGCATTATCTGGCCCCTGAGGTGGGGGGCCCCCGGAGGCTCCAGCTGTTCCCCCTGCGCCGGTGAATTTGTCAAGAGTGGCCTGTTTTGAGGTTCCGCTGCCGCTCCCGCCTCTGGTCATGGTTGGCGATCGGTGGGGACAAAGTTACGAAGACGCTCCTTCGCGGACCCCACTGCGACACTCCCTCCACTCGAGGGGGCCCCTCTCCTCTAGTCGTCGCACCGAGGCCCCAGCCTTTATTCCCCCCACACACCAGCTTCAGGAATATGGATAGCAAGGAAGCAGTTCGTCCACGCAATCCACCAGCAGCTTTGACTCTCGGGCTTGTGTAGTCCCACCACACCCCCAGGTGCGGTCCGCGGCGTCACTTCAGGCCGGGTACAGAAATGCCAGGGCTGTTTTGAGTCCAGAGTCCCCCCGCTTCCCCAGTATGTGCTGCACAGGGACAATGAGGCGTCGCGCTTGTTCCGCAGCACAGGCAGGGGGGCCCCCCCAGACAGGTACACCGTGGCTCGACCCAACCACCGAGGCCCAGGAAGCGTCAGCCAAGTAATGAGAGGCACGAGCCACGTGCGTCGTAGCAGCCCAACCCGCCGCGGCCCGACCTGACCGCCGAGCCCCAGAACCAGCTTTGCGACACCAATATCGCTGAGTTCCTAAAACGTATGCACAGCGCAGGCAACCTTGTTCCAGGGTGATGCAGTGTAGGGGCCCTCTCGTGACGAGAACTCCAAATTTAAGGAGTTTGAAACGCGTAGACCCCTGTTTATCACGTTTCTTACGTGGAAACCATAAGAGAACTGAACTATTTTGTTGATCAAATTGATTCTGAGTCAAAAACGTATATCTATGGTTTCTTCTCCATGAAATGTATATGATTGTATAAAAATGTACTCCTTTTCAGATTGTTAGTAGTGTGATTGTGTTTATAGTATGATTGTAATGTTTTTTGGTATGAATGGTGTATAAAAGTAAGTAGTGATATGCTTATTGTTTGTGTAATTATTTTTGTGCTTCAAAAAATTTGATAAAACAGAAAAATGTTTTGAAAAAATACAAAAAGAAGAATATTGCAAATAAAATGCAAATCGAAACTGATTAAGTTTGTGATAAAATTCCTTGACGCATATAGTTTTGATCATGTGCGGAGTATAGGACTGTGAATCTATTTGGCAGTATTGGCATTGAGTTTTGTAATACCTGCTGTCGTAGCCACGCCCCCAGCAATTTCCTTTTTTAAAGATTGGGGTTATTAGGGATCCACGCCATGACTTAGGTACCCTTCCAGTCAACACAACTTCTAAGTACTACTTCTGTAGGATTGTTGCCCATAGATCTGGATTTTCTTTCAAAAGCGCAAATGGAAATCCATTTGGTCCTGGAGCACCGTTCTTCTGTCGTTTTATAAGTTTAATTAGCTCTTCTTTTTCTATGGGAAATTGCATATCCGTATCACTATCTTGGAAGGTAAAGTCATTCTCATTGCCAGTTTTACGCCCCTGTTGCATTTCCATTGAAGAAGTGTGTATAAGTGCTTGATTCAAATGTCTCCTCAGGAACTTGACCCATTCCTGCTCAGTTAAGGGGGATGAGACTACTTGCTTTTTGGGTCTAGCAAGGCCATTGATAATATACCAAACGTCTCTTGAGTTCTTTAGTTTACTGGCGTGGAATATTTTTGCCCAGATAGCTTGTTTCGCTTTGTTTTTCTCGCTCCATATTAGTTTCTTCAAATTCTGGTTTAATAACTTTAGATTTCCATGATTTTCCGTTTTTAGATACGGTTTTTTGCTTAGTCTGATAATTCTATTTCGTTCTTTCTTCAGTGATATTATTGTATGTGGGAGGTTTAAATTTGCTTCGTTTTCCTTCTTCTGGTCATTCCCATATTTATACCTTTTTTTTCCTGTTTGCCCTTGTGTTGTAGTCAACTTCCCAGTCAGGTCTTCCCATAGTTCAATTGCTGTTTTTGTTGCAGTATCTTTCATGCATTTTTCCACAAACTTTTCCACTTGATCATTCATTTCATCTTTATTACCTAAATTCCAGATCAGTTTTTTATAGTTAATAGTACCGCAATGCCCTTGGACCGTCTGATAGGTCTTTTTTCATAGTTATTCCAATATCCATTAGTATTGACTGCTGGGCATGATCACTCTCGTTTACTTTCGTTAGTTGGTATGAGGTGATGCTTTGGAACATATATAGGGTTGTCATGGTGTAGTCAATCCTGGATTTTGTCTTGTGCCCAAAATAACTATCTTGGTGGGACATCCGTTTTTACTCTGCCGTTAAGTGTTCGAAGACCCATAGATTCCATATCCTTTACAAATTTCTGACCCATTTTATTTTTATTGGAGTTATTATCAATCCCTAGATCCTGCTCAGGTATTAACCATTGATGGTTTTGCAGTTGCGTGGCTTCATCTCTTAAGTGTGGAGACATTAAATTGAGGTTAAAGTCCCCGGTAATCAGAAAATCTGCTATCGGGTCCTCGAGCCTTCTATTAATTAGTACATTGTTCAGCGTTCCACATGTTTTCTCCCTACTCTTATTAGTGGGAAATATATAAACAGTAATCAAATATATTGTTCTAGGTTTTTGATGGTTTATTTTGTAGGTAAGTTTGACCATCAGAGTGTTCGACTCATCTATTTCCACTTGCTCATGGTCAATGTGCAACGCATTAGAAATGAATATAGCCTGGCCCCCACTGGCTCGCCCGAACTTTTGCTCTTTTTTTGCGTTTTCATAGTAACCTGCATAACCATGTAGCATAAATGGGTTAGATTCCCAAGTTTCCTGCAGCACTAGGATATCAGGGTTTCCCACTATAGAGTCTATTTATGCGTAGTGAATTTTCCCCCTCAATCCGTTAATGTTCCATGAACATAGACTTATTATTTCTTTGTTTATGCTATTAGCTCCTATTTGTAATGGACTACTGTATCATTGTATCTTATTACTATGGAGTTCCAAGTTGATCCGTTTTTCATTTATTTCTGTGTTTCTTTCTACCTCTTTTTGCAAGGTGGGAGATTCATTTTTTTCTGGTGATCTGCCAAGTGCATTTTTTAGGACTGATACGGTCTTTGTCCCTACTTTTTTTTTGTTTCAGTGGAGTATCAGCTTCTATAAAAGGGGTAGGGTAAACCTCTGGGATTTGTTTGGTGAGTATTATTCCCCAGGTTTTAAATCTCTTATGCTCCTTCATTATCTGGTCAGCTGTGGATGTTGATGATAGTGAGATTAAGGTTGGGGTCTGGCTACTCTGGTCATCCTCCATAAATTGTACAGATATAATGTCATTAAAACTCCAACGAGTCGCCAGCTGCAGCCGTCAGTCAGCGCACAGGTACACAGACTCCAAAATAATTACCGCAAACCAGTCTTGTAATTTAGAGAATTATTTATTTCATATAATGGTGGTGGTGGTGCCAGTAATCAGACGCGTTTCGGACATGCGTCCTTGCTCACTGATGTATATATGATATAATGTCTTTACTTACAATGTTATTGAGTGAAGGTATAAATTTGAAAAGTCGCAGTAAATTCCCTCGATTAAGAATGTCGTGTCTACCTCTAGAGCGGAATTCTGGTGTAAATTTAACTTTCTCACTAATTTCCGTAGTATGTTGATTTGCGGCCTCATTTTTCTTAGTTTGTTTAGTTGTATAGCTTACTGTTTTATTCCCATCCATGCTTTTAATCTGCAAATAGTCACGTTCGGATGTTATATCAAGGCTACTTTCTGCCCTTCTCTCTATCAGCACGATGTCTTTTTTTGTATCTTCCTTCATACCTACCTTGAAATGAGGAATTATTGTTTCCGTCTCTTTAATAGCAATGATTCCATTCGTTGTGTCAGAGTTATAAGTAATTTGGTCTCTTTCTTCTTTATTTTGGTTTTCCTCCTGGTTTGGTTCCATTTGCAGACTCTCTGGCATACTGTTTATTACTCATACTTCCACTACTCTATTTTTTTCCCATACCGGGATTTGTGATTCGTTTATTTTGTCAGATCTTATTGAACTACGGTCATTTAGTGTTTTTTTCCGAAGATAGGGAAGAAGTTGTTAGATACGGAGCTAGGTAATTTGAGGTCCTCAGGTGGTTTACTTGTAATATTCAGCTTCGGTTTCTCATTTTTTCTTGCTTTGCGGAGTTTTTTCTTTTGGCGTTTTGTCATCGTAGAGAAACCATCTGACTCAATGTCATTCAGATTTTGGTCGTTTTTGGAGACTTTACACGTAGCTTCAAACAGGATTTCATTATCCAGTTGATCCTTTGCCTGTGAGATATGTAAGTTAGCTGAATCATCAGAGTATCTTATTAGTTGTTGTGGTTCTGTGGGATTAGAGTTGTCCGTATCAACCCCAGGTGTAATTTTTTCCATTCCCATCATACTAGCGATGTTCGTTTTAGAGTTATCCTTACTATGGATGGTTCTTTTAGCGTCATCTATTATGCTTGTTAATACTGCAGGTAGGGCTGATAGCTTGTCCATGATAGGCACATAAATGCAGTCAGAAGATGTTTTTTCATTATCTCTTTGCGCTCTGATTATCATATCATTTAATTGGGCCAGTTTTTTGTCAATCCCAGCCACATTGTTTGCCATAATTTTTAGAAGGTCAATTTGTATATCCATTTTATTTGATTGGTAGTGAAGGGCTTCTAGCGTAAGGGTTGATGTTTGGTAGAAAATATCCCAGGGTTTGACTGCACCCTGGTGTTTAGCTCCTATTTCTAATGTTTCATACTTGGATTGCTCAGCTCCCAAGGGGTCTATCGTTTGCTCCCTAGTTTCAACCGTGTTACCACCGTTGTCAGCCGGTTCCTTGGGTATGTTATTAGTCTGAGTGCTCCTTTGGGGTTCCTGATGATGATCTGGGTATATTTCAGTTTCCTCAGAACTTGTGCCCGACTTTTTAATTATCTCAACGTTGACTTCAAAAGGGATCCTTTGTGTTGTTTGCCCTGCTTGCTCAGTCCTATCTTGGCAGTCTTGTTGGTTGGATTCCATAGATTGCGACAGCAGTTTATTTGCGGTGATGACATCCAGGTTAGACGTTACAGACATATTAGTTTCTTTCGTCATTGCTATATAGCAATTTTTCATATCTTTCGAGGGTTCTTCCTGAGTTTTCAACGGCTGTTGGGCTCCAGTTTGTGTTTCTAGGACCACAGATTCATTTTCATTCCAGATATATTCTATTTGGTCCCATTCTTTTATTTCTTTGTTGTTTTGTGACTGATTTAGGGCCTCAGTATTAGTATTAATAGGTTTCATGGGTGTTTGTAATTTGCCCTTGTTTGTTTCCATTGTCATTGACATCATACCACCCGCAGGATCCTTCAAAAATTGAAATTTGTCCGGTATTTTACCACATTTCTCGAACATCCGCGCAATCGGGGATATAAGAGATTGGTTCTGACCTGTAGTGTTTATTTTTAATTTTTTTGCTACATTTGATTGCTGCCGTTTTTTTGTACGTTTAGTTGCTGTTCCCACAGTCCTTACCTTTCCTGATCTCATGTCTAGGGCTGGGCTTTGGTTATTTATTTGCTTTTGCTCCTTGTGGGTACGATTTTGGTACGTTATAGCACTCCAGCACAGACTTTATACTCCCCTCTTATAGAGACACGAGTCTAGAACCTCAGAATTCCAAACTTCTCAGTGCGCTCCCAAGCCTGTCTACTCCGGGCGGATTAGGGTGAATACAAATCCACAGAGCCTAAGTAGTGTGTTGTGTGTTGTCCGAAACCCCAAAAGGTCCAGACTAATCGCAATTTAATTGTGACCTTTCCTGAGTACTCCTGGGTAAGGGCTATGGGCTATGGATGTGAAGTTTTCTGCCTTGCCCCACCAACCTTTAACCCATTGTCTTGACGGGTTTTTTGGCTCTATTTCGGAGTGATGAAGACTTTAAGCTTGCTCACACCTATAGTCTGTATTCTTACCTTGTGTTGGCCCTTTTAAGCCCTTTTTCCAGACCTAGAAGAGGATAGCTGCTTTATATGATGATAGATCCCATATTCTTGACTCTAATCCATCTATTGCCTATTGGCTTTGACATAATTATGTGTCCTTTCATTATCCTGCCTATAGTAGAGGGTGGATCCTGTGGTCCTGACTTTATATTACACATTGGTATGGTTTGTGTAGGTACTCTGACAGAGCTAAGGGTTATTTCATCCTTCTCAGGCCTACAAGGCCCAGAACTAGAGAGACTCCATTTTGCTTTCTGTCCCTGCAGAGCTGAGATGCTTGAAGGGGAAAGGTAATATTTTGGTTTTGAGCTGTTGTTCGTCCTAAGCGAACCGGAGAGAACCGGCCAGAGCTGAATCTAATCAAGAAGTGTCCCTGGGCTCAGGTCTCTAGACGAAACAAGCAGTTGATCACTGTGGGAGCGTCTAGAGCAAGGAGCCTGGTGCATGGACCTGGTGGGAGGAGGCTGATGGCTGGAACTTTCCATGAGTAAATAGCATTCCATATTAGTGAAGTGCAGAGGCGGAGTTAGTTAGTTGAGTTGGAGGAGCGGAGAGAGTTCGAGCTGGAAAGAGTTTGAGCTAGAAGCAGTTGAGTTGGATTGAAGCAGAGGAGAGGAGTGGAGTTGCAGAAGGAGAAGAGACAGAAGATGCTTGGAACAGAGAGAAGACAGACAGACAGTCAGTGAGCTGGAACTGAAGGAAGCAGTCAGAAGCAGTTACTTATCAGGAGGAGTTGTGAATAGCTGGAGTCTGAAGTAATGCCTTTTAGAAGAGACTGAAGTTATATCGTGGATTAATCTGTGGGAGCAGCTGGAGTGAATTGGACATTGGCATGGAGACAATCAGATAGAGTGAAGAAGCTAGTGGAGCGAACGATTATCAGAGCGGCAGAAACCATTACACTGAAGTTGGAAGGTGGAGAGAGTTCGTGGGGGAGAGGAGTCCAGTGCAGAGTGATCAGCGCAGATGTGTGTCCAAGAGTGCAGGAGAGGATCTAAGACGAGCTAAGGCACAGACGAGAGAGAAGCCCAGATGACAGCTAGAGCAAGACCTCATACTCCCTAGGTGATATGGTTCTTTACTTTTCAAACATTAACCTTGTCCTTATACTGTATGTCTAATCCCTTTTCTTTCAGCGGTGTGTTACAGTTCCTGTTAGTTACAGAGACCCCGCAGATAACCTTGTCCCTGTTATATGTCTAATCCTTTTCTTTCAGCGGTGTGCAGTCTATTTATAGTTCCTGTTAGTTACAGAGACCCCGCAGATCTGTGTATGAATCCTTTTCTATTGTTATTGTAATAAAGATACCCCAGTTCTTAGTGAACCAGTGTGCATGTGTTGTTCTTATGATAGAGAGCATTTAAATCAGGTAATAACTCTTGCATACAGTGTGTGTCTCTTGTTCTTAAAGCACAGGTAACCTTTCCTTCTAGTCAGGTGTTACAGCCAGAACAGATGCTGCCCCTGATCCGGTAAGTAGCCACTGAATAATTAGGGAGAGAGAGGAGCCCTTGGGCTGGAAAAACATTAGTACACTAAGTGATTCGGCCATCCCATAATATTATTGTAGTAGCGAACCTTTAGTGAATAGTGAGAGAAACTTCCCAACATAGAGAGAGAGAGAGAGATGAAGGTATTCATAGGAAAGTGATTGTCGTTGGTAAGCGGCGTTAAAGAGAGCATCAGGTGGAAGCCTGATGTGTAGGTCCGCCGGATTGTGGACCGGGCTGTGAGTTAGAGAACACTGGGGAGGACACCAGTGTCTAGGTCCGCCGGATTGTGGACCGGATTGTGAGGAAGAGCGCACCAGGGCTGCAGACCGGTGTGTAGGCACGCAGGATTGCAGAGGTGCCGAGTGAGCACTGATGGTGATCAGTGTGTAATGGTAAATAATCAGAACTGCCCCAGGGTAGATTAGTCTGGACCCATGTGGTCGCGAGACTATGAGGTATGAGTGTGGTGTAGGGCATGGACGTCCTTAGTAATCAGTGAGTATTCCTAGTAATCCCTATAGATTTAGTGGTGTTTCTGATGATATGAGCTTGTATATTGCGAGTTCCCCATCCTCAGGTAGGTACCCAGGTGCCTGGATAGATGGGTCCTGAGGAGGGAGGTGGTTACGTTTTGGCCAGGTTGGTGTTGCTCTGGTAAGCTGGTTCTATCTGGTCTGAGAATCTGGTCATAACACCCATTAACCCAGAGGTAGGAACTATATATGTAAGACGAACCCCCTACCTCTTCAGATGTGGGTTTGGTCACGCAACTTGCAGTCCGTAGTCCGTGGTCTAATCCTGGAGTAAGGCAAAGGAAAAAATGCCAGGCTCCCCATCCCTGCTTGGCAATGTTGTTTTCACAGCGCTTTGATAGCGCTCACACCAACCAGCAGGCAGCAGCAGTCTAACGGGACTCCAACCGATCCCCTTTTCACTTCTTGCAAAGTTCCAGGTTACTGAAGAGCAGGCTCGCACCAGCACAGGCGTAGGCAGAGGGCTGCTGATTATTTCAGCGCTCAGCCTCAAGACTTGGCTCAAGCAGCGCTCGCACCTGCTCATGCCCGGCCTTGCCTGCTCCTCCCTCACTCTGTCAGACTCTCTCCGGCCCATTCCCAATGTAGTGGACTGTAAGACTACTATACTATACGGCTTTCAGGTTTTAGCACGTCTTAGCTCCTCGCAAAAACGCTGTGGCGCTCCACCAAATGCTCCAAATGCTCCAAATGTCGTTCTCCCAGCCGTTCTCCCAGCGCCAGACTCCAGCCAGGAACCGCAGCTGTCGGGGATTGGTAAGGTACTAGAAGCAGCAAGCCTGCAATGCAGGAAAACGGGAATGCGGGAACTCCGTGCTGTCAACTAACCATGAGCGCAAAATCCGTTCCGCTCGCGGATTTTGCGAATTTTCGGTAAATTCGTGATCCGCGAACTCCCGCGAATTTACCGCGAATTTGCAAATCCGCGAGCGGCGGATTCCGGGGGCAAAAGTTGAAGCCTGGCTGGCCTGTCAACTTGTAACTATTTTACGATGGCGCCGGCAAATTGCCAGCGCCATCCTAAAATAGTTACTAAGTTAGCTTCAACAGGAAGCTCTAATAGATAAAATAAAGCAGGTGCTCGCACCTGCTTTATTTTATCTATTAGAGCTTCCTGTTGAAGCTAATTTAGTAAGTATTTTAGGATGGCGCTGGCAGCTTGCCGGCGCCATCGTAAAATATTTACAACATGCCCTTCCTGTGAGCCCAAAAACAATCGTGAGCGTCGTCGAGGCAGGTGTGCCTTCTTCCCAAATCTACCGTGGAAAATCAGCTGTGATGCTGGATAGAGGCTTTTGCATCCTTGACTTTCACGAGCGCAATACCCATGCTGTTCTTGTGACCAGGAGCTTCTTTCTCTTCATCTGCTGAACTGATCTTTCTCTGACCTTTTATACACACAAGAAGCATGTGTGAACTCGCATGGAAGCCCTGCCCGTTTGGCCCCGCCCACACACTCGCGGTTTGCACCGTCTTCCCGCCATTCACCCACTATGATGGACAGCTCACTCAAGGGACCCCTGCGCCCTTCGGGCGATTGCATAGTAACACACACATGGTCGCTCGAACTAGTTGAGGCTCAAATTCAGTGACTCATTCATTAGCCCAAAAACAATCGTGAGCGTCGTCGAGGCTGGACAGGTGTGCCTTCTTCCCAACTCTACCGTGGAAAATCAGCTGTGATGCTGGATAGAGGCCTTTGCATCCTTGACTTTCAGGAGCACAATACCCGTGACACAAGAAGCATGTGTGAACTCGCATGGAAGCCCTGCCCGTTTGGCCCCGCCCACACACTCGCGGGTTGCACCGTCTTCCCGCCATTCACCCACTATGATGGACAGCTCACTCAAGGGACCCCTGCGCCCTTCGGGGCGATTGCATAGTAACACACACATGGTCGCTCGAACTAGTTGATGCTCAAATTCAGTGACTCATTCATTAGCCCAAAAACAATCGTGAGCGTCGTCGAGGCTGGACAGGTGTGCCTTCTTCCCAACTCTACCGTGGAAAATCAGCTGTGATGCTGGATAGAGGCCTTTGCATCCTTGACTTTCACGAGCACAATACCCGTGCTGTTCTTGTGACCAAGGGCTTCTTTCTCTTCATCTGCTGAACTGATCTTTCTCAGACCTTTCAAACACACAAGAGGCATGCATGTGCACTCGCATGGAAGCCCCGCCCCAAATCCGCGGATCCGCAAATCCGCAAAATCCGCGGATCGTGGATCCGCAAAATCCGCCCATGCTTACTGTCAACGTCTAAACTGGTCTTCAGAGATTCAGCTGCTTCAGACTCCCGCAAACTCCTGCAGCACCACCATGCGGCAACCGAGGCTCCCACGGCACCAGCGCTCCCAGTTCTTGCGGAGCACTCGCACACAGTTTTTTCCAGAGCTGCTGGGATACTCCCCCCCCCCCCCCCCCGCAGTGCTCAGAGCCGCTTTTTACGCATCTCGCCGCTTTTCCGGCTCCAGTTCCGTCTTCTAGAGCTCTCCAGCTCCAAGGCTCCAAGAATCTTTGGCTCTTTGTCTCTACGGCTCTCAGACCACCGCAGACCCGGGTACACCCAGAGCCACTCGCCGGAGCTTCTCGATTCACCTCTCCTCTCCTCGTGGCTGTTTGTTGCTTGTGGCTCGCGGCGTTTGCTGCTCTCTGCTGCGCTCTCGTGGTCCCACTAGAATAGTGGACAGCATATACCAGGCTAACTTCTCACACCGTCCATTCGGTCTTTAGTCCTCGCTGTGGTTTAAAAATCAACAGCTCTAGGTTGGAGTTAGATACAGATTTAAGAGTCTTAATATGAAACGGGGGACGCGTAGCAATCCCCAGCCCTCCGCCCCTCTTTCCAGATCTATCTAGACGCACAACCAAATAATCTGCTGGAAATGCTTTTGCCAATGCTGGGGTAGCATCATTATTCAGCCATGTTTCGCTGAAGAGGCAGATGTCCAGCTTTTTATCCTCTAGCAGATCCCAAAATGTAAGCCACATGTCTAGGAAGGGATCTGACATTAATATAGAGCCCTTGGAACAATGCTGCCACTGAGTTACCCTCAGGCTGAGTCATTTCCATCAAGGACTCTCTACCCCTGGATGATTCCCTTGGGGGTGGTCTGTGCAGTGCCTAGCCTATATTTTGTGAACGTTGTAGGCCAACTGCAATAAGGGCAGCTCTAGTCAGAGAGGCTCTCCATTAATTTGGGGACACATCTCCCCTAGTGCAGGGTACAGCAGATCCCCATTGCAACAAACACTCTCTCGGATAACATATCCTAGAAGTGGGGCAAACCTGTTGATGAACGGGCAGCATTTTCTGGCAGCCGGCAGCGTCCAGGCGCGGACGGGCTCACCCCTGGCCGACCCGTTGCACGGACTCAGGTGCGGTGGTATTTATGCCTCCAAGTGGGCAGAAAGACTAGAGCGCTGCCCGTTACCAATGGCTGCCAGCGCTTCCAGCCAGTGCGAAGTGCCGACTCTCTTCCCACAAACAATCAGCTTTCTGATTGCGGATGACCAGAGAGCAGCAAGAAAACTGCAGTAGTGCTTGGTAGGAGTATCACAAAGCCCCGCCGTTCCCACAGAGCAGGACATAAACAGATGACAATCAGGTAAAATGCTCAGAATTAGTTTTAGATTAAAAAGCGGTCAGTTTCAGGCTACAACATTCTAAAAGTAAATGTTTGCTTCTTCACTAGTGCGCGGTGGAATTTATGCCCCCAAGAACGCAGAAAGACTAGAGTGCTACCCGTTACCAATGGCGGCCGCCGCTTCCAGCCAGTGCAAAGTGCCGACTCTCTCCCCACAAACAATCAGCTGTCTGTTCTTCTCTTGTGCGCTCGTGTCTGGCGCTTGTAACAGGATGAGTGCTTGCAATGTTCAACACTCCGTCCATCATCCCCTTTGGTTTTGCTCTGTTCGCCCTAAGTTGGCAGGGTATGCCCAGAAGTGGGTCCCTTGCTCACTTTGCCACTGGATTCAAGCTAGCCTGGCTGAGACAGAAACCAGTCCCAGGATGCTCGTTTCCGGTCCAGGGAAGACATGGTTTGGCAGTTCGGATGGACTGTTCCCATGAGGCAAAGGGTCAGACTGATTTGCATATGGCCAAGTCTGAACTGGGGTGGCGGAGCAAGCTAAAGAATGATGGATTAAACCCAGATCAGTTGACTGGGGTGAGTGCTTGCAATGTTCAACACTCCGTCCATCATCCCCTTTGATTTTGCTTTGATTTCCCTAAGTTGGCAGGGTATGCTCAGACGTGGGTCCCTTGCTCACTTTGCCACTGGATTCAAGCTAGCCTGGCTGATGACGGCCGATTAGCCAGAAACCGGTCCCAGGATACTTGTTTCTGGTCCAGGGAAGACATGGCTTGGTAGTTCGGCTGGACTGTTCCCATGAGGCAAAGGGTCAGACTGATTTGCATATGGCCAAGTCTGAACTTGGGAGGCGGAGCGAGCTAAAGAATGATGGATTAAACCCAGATCAGTTGACTGGGGGTGAGTGCTTGCAATGTTTAACACTCCGTCCATCATCCCCTTTGGTTTTGCTTCATTTCAGATGATTAACAGGATTGCAATCAGGCTGTATGTGTACCGGTTAAGCTTTTGTGATTTCATTGTGAGACATCAGTTAAGACAGTGCTGAAATTGTTTGGGGTCAGACTTCGGAACCAGCACCGCATGTTGAAATGGCACCTGCCATGTCGACAAGAGAGAGACCAACGCAGGCTGTGGTGCTGGGCTAGATGTCTAAACTCTGAGATGGTGACAGGCCCTGGGAGGGGGTGGCTAAATCAGCACATAGGATGAATACAGTGAACCAGAAGAAGCCCCCTGCGGATCCTTGGGGACAGAAAGTCCTGGCAGGGGGAACCAGAAGAGTGCCAAATATCTATCACACAACTATCTTATAGACTTCGATCTGTTGCGCTGATGGCCGGGGGAATTCAGGGCAAACTTGTTGTGTTCAGTGACGTACAGCTTTGCCTGTAGCCCCAGAACACCTTCGGGGCATGAGGAAGCATTTGTCACCCTAAATCCAACTTCCAAAAACACACCTTCTTCAGGTCCATCACCAACATCGGTGTCCGACAGTCTCAGCGTGGTAAGAAGTCTATTTTCAGGAGAGGACATCGTTCAGTAGTAAAAAGGATTTTGTTTAGAAGGTGTTGGGAGACAGATGAAATGGGGAGTGGCGCTCTGGATCTGCATCTGAAGGCGTGGAAAGAATGGAACTGATGTTGGTGCACAGGGCTTGCACTTATATGTGGTTCCATTTAATCTTTTCTGGGATAAAACAAGCCTACGTAGAATAGCATGGCACTATCTAGAGGCATGCTGGAAAACTGCTATGACAGATTTCTGGATCCATTTGGCACCGGACTAATATTCACAAGGTGAGAAATTTGTAGCTCGAAGTATCCATCAGAAAAATATTTTTTCTGTCTGGAAACAGATAAAATATGCTTCTAGTCTTAAAAGATACAGGGTAAAGGAGGTTTCTCCAGGTTTGGAGAGGGAAGGAAAAAAACACCTAAAAACGGTTGAGCTGTGTTCCAGGATCGATCAGCCACCGATAGGACATGATGGGATACTGGAGGTGCTCTTTGCCTTAAAAAAAGCACAGTTTTAGGTCAGCCTTACAGGCTCAGGCCTATGTGGCTTAATTTTTTCTATTTTTCTCACCTTTCCTTTTAAAAAGGTTTGTGAAAATGCTTTTCAGGTCACTAGTTTTCTTTTGGTGACTGTGTATATTTAAAAAAAATGTTACTTTGTTTGTTAAAGTTTATTCTCCAAAACTGGCCAATATATCCTCTAATAGGCTGTTCTAAAATAGAATGGTTACTTACCTGCAGGAGTAGTTTTGCAGCTTGAATTTTCTTGATTCATATGCTGTGGATTATCCTGTCATCTAGTGGTTGGGTCCGGATATTTATATATTTATCTCATTTATAAAGCGCTCTATCACCTAACAGGCATCCTGGCACTGACATTAGAAAGTGCATGTCAAGAGTAATGCTACACAGGAAACTGACAACAGATTATGCTTTGGAGAAGAGCCAAGTTTTTAGTTTCTTCCTGAAAGGGAGAAGATCCCTCAGTTGTCTCAGTTCTAGTGGGAGTTTATTCCATAATCTGGCGGCCGAGACACTGAAGGCTCTGCCACCTGATTTAATTTTGTTGAATCTTGGTATTTTAACCAATCTGGCCGATGCGAAGCGAAGACTTCTCTCAGGTACATACCAGGCAAACTTTCTCTGCATAGATACTGGTCCAACCCAGTGCAGGGCCTTAAACACTATGCAGAAGTATTTGAACTGGAATCTTTGAATTATCGGGAGCCAGTGCAGCTCCGCCAAGGCCGATGAGGAGGAGGAACCTCTTAACCTCCCCAAGATTAACTTGGCTGCTGTTGACTGGATCCTCTGGAGCCTATCTATTAGATATCTCGGGGACTCCAACAGCAGCGCATTACAATAATCCAACCTGCTTAATATAGTGCTTTGTAATACCAACACTGGCGCGTGAGTAGGCAGCAGAGAAAAAAACTTCCGCAGAATTCTAATGATGGCGAAGGATAGTTCTTAGTCTTGTCCTCTTTTTAAATGTGAGTGTCGTTTGATGCCATTTGGGGTCATGTCCGTCCCCTTGTGACTACTGATGTGCACCGCGGAAACCCCTGTGCATGGTCGCTATCTTCAGATTCTTTTTCCCCTTCTTGGCAACTTCTTGCTGATGTGACTTTCCTTTTACTTGCTAAACACTTAACTTCTTGTCGTTTAGTGTTTTGTTTACATGTTCAAGTTGTACGTCATTTCTTGGGGAGGTAGTTGGGTTGTATGTGAATCTAGAAAATTCTTCAAATTACAAAACTACTTCTACAGATGCATAACCATTTTGTTTAGCAGCGTGAATCCTTTCTGAATTCACATGCTTTGCATTTATTTTGTAGCAGCATCTTTATTCATCCTTGAAGTTTGGGTTGAAATGAGTGTGAACTGGCAAACACATTTTTAGTAGTCGCTGGCACTCCTGTGACTTTATTTGAATGTCGACATAGTAGTGGTTGGTGAATGTATGCATCAATAACTATGTGGTGGCCATATATGTGTCATGCCATTTGCTAGAATTTTAAGAGTTGCTCCCTTCTATCTTGTGGAGTGTGCACTAGGTCATGTCGCTAGATGAACACCTACTTTTTTTACATGCCATGTTTGGACTGTCTGTACTATCCACCTCACGGTGGTGCTTTAATTACCAGTGAAGACTTTTCTGGTCTGCAAACAATATAATAAATATGCTTACTCATTTTAAGTCTTGATTTTTTTAAAGTAATACATCACTGCTCTTTGTACGTCTAGCGTGTGCAGTGCTCTTACTGCTTTAGTCTTTGGGTCTTGGAACAACATGGTAGAGGAACTGCTAGATCAACATGAGACTGATATTACATTTGGAAGAAAGTGTGAGTTTTTCATAACTTTTCCATCCTAGTGTATTTGTAGGTAGGGATCCTGGTTTCTTAATGCCAACAGCTCACTTACCCTGCACAGGGAGGTAATTGCTATTAACGCACAAGTCACTTACTTTCGGTAACGATATATCTGTAAGAAACAGTAGTTCGTATTAGATTCCTTACCTTAGAATATCCCCAGGCGTCAGACTGGATCCGGAAACTTTTGCATAGCAGCACCCTTGCGCGTCGGTAGGCGTCGTCTGCGGCTCCGCGTCCGTCGGTGCCGGGATGACGTCGCCGGAGTACTTAGACGCCGCCCTCGCGCGCTGACATCAGTTCTTATACACAGCTTTTCCGCGCCAGAAACGCAGAGCCGTGATAAAAACTAACACTGGTGCCATGAAACTAGGACCCTGAAAGGGGATGACCTTAACCCTAGATATCGGTTCGCAGAACGGGGAGGATGGGTGGGGCGGTAAGGAATCTAATACCAACTACTGTTTCTTACAGATATATCGTAACCGAAGGTAAGTAACTTGTGCATCTGAAAGAAACAGGTTAGTATTAGATTCCTTACCTTAGAATAGATACCCCAGCAATACCAACCCCGGTGGTGGGTCTGCGAACCAATAATCAAACCAGAAAGTCCTGGAGGACAGAACGGCCAAAGAAGCCATCCCTCCGGACTTGGCTGTCCAGGCAGTAGTGTCTTGCGAACGTGTGCAGCGAGGCACACGTAGCTGCCTGACAAATGTCCTGCAAGGGGACTCCCCGGCCCAGGGCAGTAGTAGCCGCTGTGGCCCGAGTGGAATGGGCCCTCAGCCCAACAGGAGGCTCCCTCTTAGCCAAAGAGTAGCATGCCTTGATGCACAACACGACCCACCGAGAGATGGTCAGTTTGTGCACCGCGCGTCCCTTCTTAGCGCCCACGTAACCAACAAAGAGTTGGGCATCCACCCGGAACTGGCGTGTGCGATCCAGATAGTATAAGAGCACACGTTTTGGGTCCAGACGGTGGAGTCGCTCTTCCTCTTTAGAGGGATGCAGAGGCGGAAAGAAGGTGGGCAAGGTGATGGACTGCCCGATGTGGAAGGCTGAGGGTCTTGTCCGCAACACAACCTTGTCCGGATGGACAGAAAGGAAAGGAGGCTTGGAGGAAAGAGCCTGGAGCTCACTCAGAGGTGATGGCAACCAGGAAAGCAGTCTTAAGCGTAAGAAGACTGAGAGGACAGTTATGAAGCGGCTCAAAAGGAGCGCACATCAGGTAAGTCAGAACCAGGTTCAAGTCCCACTGGGGCATCACGAAAGGAACAGGGGGGAACATATGAGTGATGCCCTTCAAGAACCTATTTACAATCGGGGACTTGAACAAAGACGGCTGATCAGGTAGCCATAAGAAGGCAGAAAGGTAGCCCTTGATAGTGCCCAGAGCAGAGCCCTGCTGGGCAAGAGAAAGAAGGAAGAGGAGAACCTCAGAAAGGGGGGCAGAGAGTGGATCCACAGCCTTTGCTGTGCACCATGCCACAAATCTGTTCCACCTGCAGGCGTATACCGACTTTGTGGAGGGATGCCTGGCTGCCAGAATCTCATTACAAACTTCTGGAGGCATGTCAAATGGCCTCAATCTCCAAGCATGGAGGTGGAGACTGGACAGGTTAGGGTGGAGGACCGTCCCCTGCTGCTGCGACAGAAGGTCCTCCTGAAGAGACAGACGAATCGGGGGATCGACAGACATGCTGAGTAGCTCGGAATACCAATATCTTCGTGCCCAGTCCGGAGCCACAAGGGTAAATTGGGCCCGGTCACGTCTGATCTTCTTCAGCACTCTGGGTCGAAGTGGTATAGGCGGAAAGACGTACCACAGACCGCAGCTCCACTCGCGTTGAAAAGAGTCTCTGAGCAAGTGCTGCCTTGGAAATTCCAACCTGCAGAACTGATGACATTGTGCGTTCTCTTCTGTGGAGAATAGATCTAACCAAGGCTCTCCCCACTGCTGAAAGAGGCCTTGCGCCATGTCCGAGTTCAGACACCATTCGTGATCCATCATGCACCGACGGCTGAGTTCGTCCGACCTGTCGTTTAGGGAACCACCAGGGTCGCGCCCTGATGTTCCAGCCACTGCCAGAGACGCAGAGCCTCCTGGCATAGGGTCCACGACCCCACCCCGCCCCGTTTGTTGCAGTACCACATGGCGGTGGTGTTGTCCGTGAACACCTGCACTACACTCCCCCGGAAAGAGGGGAGGAATGTCTTCAGTGCAAGCCGGATCGCCCGCAGCTCCAGAAGGTTGATGTGGAGCCGGGACTCCGCCGGAGACCAGAGGCCTCTGATCTATGCCTCTCCCATGTGGCCCCCCCAGCCCTGGAGGGGCGCGTCCGTCACAACTACGTGCTCCGGTTGGGGTAGGGAGAGGGATCTGCCGCTGACCCAATCGCAGTCCGTGAGCCACCACTGCAACGGTCTTGCAGTGCCCTCCAAGATCAAGACATGGTCGGACAAGTTGCCCTGATGCTGGGCCCACTGAAACTTCAGGTCCCACTGCAGAGCCGGCATCCGCCACCTGGCGTGATGCACCAGAAGGATGCAGGAGGCCATCAGCCCAGGAAGCCGCAGCGTCAACCTGACCAAGACTCGGGATAACGGCTGAAAGATCTGAATCAGAGCCTGAATATCCTGAACCCGCTGTTCGGGAGGATAAACCCAAAACTGCGCAGAGTCTAGAACCGCTCTGATGAAGAGGAGCTTCTGAGAGGGACACAGGTGTGACTTCGGCACATTGATGGAGAACCCCAGCAGGTGCAGGAGGTCAGCTGTAGTCTGGAGGTGGCTGACGACTGTCTGGGGCGAGCCCGCCTTCAACAACCAGTCATCGAGGTTGGGGAAGACTGAAACCCCTAACCTGCGCAGATGAGCTGCGACCACCGTCATCACTTTTGTTAATACCCGTGGGGCGCTGGTAAGGCTGAAGGGGAGCACGGTAAACTGAAAGTGCTCGTGGCCTACCGTGAACCGCAGGTAGCGCCTGTGGGCCGGCAGGACGGGGATGTGAAAATATGCGTCCTGCAAGTCCAACGCTACCATCCAGTCTCCTGGGACCAGGGCAGCTAAGACCTGAGCCCAAGTCAGCATCTTGAACTTCTCCTTCCGGAGGAAGCTGTTGACGCTCCTTAGGTCCAAGATAGCGCGTATGCCCTCTTTGCCCTTCTTGGGTACCCAAAAGTATTGGGAGTAACAACAACACCCTACTTCTGGCCCAGGAACGCGCTCGATGGCCCCTTTGGCCAAGAGGGCCGTAACTTCCTCTTGTAGAAGTTTCACGTGATCCCCCGACACGCGGTGGTACTGCGGTGGCATGGCTGGAGGGGTCGCCTCGAAGGTGAGGGAGTAACCCCTTCGACGATTTGCAGCACCCACCTGTCCGATGTGACAGTACGCCAGTGGAGGTGGTGATGGCGAACCCTGCCCCCCACTGGCATCACATGGGCCTGAAAGCTCGGACTAGAAGGGTTTTGAGGCGGATGCTGCAGGGGCAGGTGTGGACTGGCCTCGCCGTTGTCCTCGACCACCGCCACGGCGGTTTCCATGTCCGCCACCGCACTGGATGGTAGTCTGTGGCCCGTGGCTGGCAGGACATGTGGGGGCGCCCCTTCCTTGGCCACAAAAGGAGCGGAAGGCAGCCGTTTGCTGGCGCGGGCCGAGAGGCCCAAGGACTTGGCCGTAGCCCTGGAGTCCTTAAAGCGCTCAAGCGCATGGTCTGCCTTGTCGCCAAAGAGGCGACGGCCATCAAACGGCATGTCCATAAGGGCATTTGGGACATCAGCTGAAAAGTTGGCGGACCTCAACCAGGCGTGGCGACGAATCACCACAGTCGTTGCCATCGCTCTGCCCAGTGAGTCCGTGGTATCCAGCCCACACCGGATGGAATACCGTGCCGCATCACGACCCCCTGCAAGGGCTTGGGTGAGTTTATTCCGGCCCTCCTCCGGACATTGTTGCAGCACATCCACGACTGTGTCCCACAGAGAGTCGGTGTAACGGCCCAAGAGGCACCCAGTGTTGACTGACCGCAACCCCAAACTCAGGGAGGAGAATACCTTTTTCACATATTGCTCGTACCTCTTGGATTCCCGATCGGGGGGGAGCCGTTGGGAATGCGGTCTGGGCATTAGAGGCCTGGATGACCAGGCTCCCTAGGGTGGGGTGGGTGGGTGGACAGGAAGCAAGGGTCGCCCGGAGCCGGGCGGTGGCGCCTGGCCACGTTCCTATCTACAGGCGGACCTGTACCAAGTGCCCAGAAGAACGTCTGACAAGGCCTCATTAAAAGGCAGCAGAGGCTCGGACGAGCTTGCCTGCGGTTTAAGGACCTCAGTGAGGAGGTTAGTCCTCACGGCCGAAACGGGGAGCTCAAGGCCTTGGCCGCCCTCGTCAGCACCACACTATAAGCAGCCCCCTCCTCTGTAGCCATGTTAGGAGGGGAGACAAAACCAGTGTCGGGTGAAGAGTCCAGACCACTGGCTTTCCCAAGCTCTCCTGTCCAGTCCGCAGAAGACTGACACTCCCGTGCCAGAGGGTCCTCAGACCCCTCCCAATCCTCGTCGTCACCCATCGCCTGGTACTGAGGCTCAAAGGATGGGGCCGGGTCATAGAAATAGAAATCTCCAAACGGCGTCGGATACGGCTCTGAGCAGCGCCGCTCCGACGCCGGACCCGAATCGAGGGTAGGACCGGGGGCGACACCCTTGGGGCCGGCGAGGTTGACCGGTGGCGACCCGGATCCGGAACCGGATCCAGTGGGGCCCTGCGGCGTCGGGACCGAAGTCGCCAACGGCGCCGGGGCCGAAGCACCCGACGGCGCCAGAGATGAAGCACCCGGCCCGCTGGCCCTAAGGCGCCAGCGGGCCGGGTGCGCCGCGGAACCAGACGGAGGAGTGAGCGACCTCATGGCCGAGAGGAAGGCCTCGATCTCCATGGCGTCGCGTGCTGCCCAGGGACCGGCGGGTATGGAGCAGGCCGTGACGCCCGCGGCTCCGGCAGAGAACCCCCGGCCGCATCGTGCAAGCATCGGGGGGGGATGGGGAGTCAGAAGAGCGATGTTGCCTCTTCGACTTCTTGTGCCTCTTACCTGAGGACTTCAAGCCCGAAGACTGATGACGACTCCCGGAACTGTGGTGACTCCGGCTCGCGACCGGTCCCTCAACCTCCTTACGGACCGGGACCTTGAGCGGCGCGGGGCGGACTGCCGAAGCTCAGGTCGCTTACGGGACCGCTCCCATCTAGCTTTAGACATCAGGGCCCGGCAGTCAGAGCAGGACTTGTCGTCGTGGTGCGGGCCTAGACAGTGCAGGCACCGGCGATGGGGGTCGGTAACCGACATCAGTTGGTTGCAGTCGGCGCAGGGCTTGAACCCGGGCATCCCTACCGGCACCGTCGTAGTCGAGAGACTTCGAAAGTAGATCAAAAGGATCGTAAAAAGTTAGTCAAAAATTGACTAGGGTACAACTTTTTCCGGATCTGCGCTTGCTGGCGCGGAAAAAGAAGAACGGACGTCAGTGCACGGAGGCGGCGTCTAAGTACTCCGACGACGTCATCACGACGCCCACGAGAGGCGTGGCTTGGATGCCGAGGGGAATGGCAGCGTGAGCCGGGAGCTCCGCGCCTGATCCCCACTAACATCCTGCAAACAGCACAAAATCCGACGTGCGAGGAGGTATCCTTGAGGCACGGAACGTCGGAGGAGCGACGGAACCCCAGGAACCGGTTTTACCGCCACTCCGGCGATAATATACTGAGGTGGCTAAGGAAAAACCACTCGGGACGATTTGGCCCCAAAGTGGCGGACGGCATCCGGAGCTGGAGCAACCAGTGATCGAGGGCGAGCGGCGGCCCCTCTGGACGCATCGGAGGGAGTAACGGTGCTGACCGGGGCCCCGCCGATTGTTGCTAATACCGAGAGCCGGGACTGGGACCCCTGAAGGCGGGGGTAGACTCGTCCGCTGACCGGCTGCCTCCTTCGCAGATGAGCGCAAGATGGCGGCCACCCCGCGAGTCAGAGAGTGAGGGGGTCACGGCGCACACAGGCGGAGTGAGCAGACCAGGACCACAGCGGGCAACGTACATTCAGCACGGGAGCAGCCTGCCGGGAAAGCGGTTCCTCTGCCCACGCGGAGAGCGGAACTCCTGGGGTCCCGAGCCCGGCGTGCAGTGAGCCTGACCGAGCCGCAGGAGGATGGGCAGAGGACGGCGATGAGGAGGTGAGGAGCAACTCTCGCCGGCGCCCTGGGTTTGCGAGGCCAGGGACACCGAGCAGCACCGAATCTGCAAGCGCTGTTGGGAGCAGAAGAGACAAGCGCTCTGGCCGACCTGGGAGTGCAGAGAGCCCTGATAGAAAACTGATAGGAGTCAGCCCTGGGGTTCAGACGCCTGCGGCACTGGCAGTAGCGGTGCGGGCTAAGAAGGGCGTATAAGGAGGAGAGCCCGCCGTGGAGATTTACCCTGCAAACAGGGCACCGGAAGCGGCAGGCTTTGCAGGAGGGTCCTGAGACTGCAGCGGAGGTCTCTAAAACGGGGTCTTAACACTAGGGCCCGGACAGTGATAGAGCTTGGAGGCCCGCGAAGCAAGGAGCTCTGTAATTACACTGGCGGCAAGAGCGAAGATACAGGAATACCCAGAGGCTACGCTGCGCACTGGGGGTGACCAGAGGGGAGACAGCGTGGTGCCTGGGGATCCACGCAGCTCTGGGGGAGCGACTGCCTGAAAAGCGCCGAGGGGCCGAAAGGTGAACTGGGGCTGGCCGCCCCCAGAAGCGGAGACCTGCATGAGCCTGGGCTATAGGTAGCCCCACGGAACTGGAGGCTAGGATAAGGAGGAGCTGAACCACGTTTGAGGCATTTAATACTGCCCAAAACCTGTGAGCTGAGGTGAACTGGTAACGGCCCGAAGAGATAGATTTAACGACCTGGTTGGCCTGGAGGGTGCGGCTGCTAGGAGCGCATTGCTCGGCGAAAAACAGTGAAAGGCCCCCCTCTTGAATACCGGGAGGAAGCGTGAAATTTGAGTCAAGGAGCAGAGCGCATTTCGGATGGGAGTGACTCCTCCGAACTAGCCGCTGTCCCCTACGACTGCTGCGGCAGAGCGCTGAGCCGCGGAGGGACGCTGGACCGGCTCGTGACCCATCCTTAGAGGGAACCTGACAACGACTTTAAGGCGCGGGTGAGCGAACCAATCGGCGTGGGGAGTGCATCTGCTGCGAGAGTGCCGATCGAGGGGGCGCTGGGAGACCCTTCCCGAGAATTACAAGGAGTGCGCTGCTGGCTGGAAAACAGTGCAAGATGGGAAAACCTAAGGGACGAGTGGATGGTGCTGCCGGTTCTGATGTGCCGGACGGCACAACGCTAAGCCCAACAGATCTACAACAACTTCAAGATCGAATCCAAGATGCCATTACGACCATGAAAAACGTACTTCAACAGGATATAGCTCAGGTGGCGTAGGGCCTCGGGCTCCTTCGAGCGGACCACGACAAATTGAAAGACAGGGTCAAAAGTGCAGAGGATACACTGCAGGCGATAGTACCGGAGCATAAGTCTATAGAGGGACGATTGGTGGATGCACTCGACCGAATACAAGCACTGGAACGAAGAGCGGAGGACGCTGAAAATCGCAGCAGTCGCAATAACGTGCGCTTGGTGGGTCTGCCGGAGAAAAAAGAAGGAGAAGACATGGTGAGATACCTCGACAACTGGTTGCGGACGGAAGTAGCACCGGAGGGCCTCTTATCCTTCTTCACCCTGGAAAGAGCGCACCGAGTCCGGGCTAGGCCCCCTAGGCTGGGCCAACCGCCCCGCCCGGTGGTGATAAAACTGTTGCATTATAAAGACAGGGACTGGCTGCTACATAGGGCCAGAGATGTAGGCCCATTTCAGGTGGATAATAGCAACGTGACATTGTTCCCTGATTTTACATATGAAACTCAGAAACTGCGAGCCTCTTTCCTATCGCTCAAGCGAGAACTCCGTGCAGAGGGAATAAAGTACTCGCTTCTCTTCCCAGCCAAGCTTAGAGTTGAAGTGGATGGCAAGGCGCTCTTCTTTTTTACATCAGCAGACGCCTGGTCAGCCGCAAGCAGAATGGACCCCTATTGAGGACCTGCTACTCTGAATAGCTTCGGGTAACGACCCATGCGGAAATCGAACCCCCATTGTGGATCCCTCCCGCACCGGTACCAGATTCTGGACTTTTACTTAGGACCGTGGCAACCGTACTCTATGGTGGTGTGCCGACCGCTTTGGACGTCTGGCAATTTAATTCCGGCATTGTAACGGGGCAACTCAACATGGAACTATTACCATAGACCAGTCGTGTTCCTTCCACCACCGTGACAGGCTCGCTTAGCCATTTAGATTAGGCAAAGGATCAATAGTCCTGAAGATGAACTCTTAATTAATTGAAGTTCGAAACGTCGTCGACAGCATACACAAATGTCACTAATGTATTGAGAATGTATGTGTGCATATGTGTAGTTCATGATTAGTCTGTATATAATTTATGCCAATCAGACTGCCCCTTGTTTTGCCTACAATTTATGTTGTATGTTTCCTCTTGTGGAGTGTGTTTAGTCGGGCACCGGCTGGTGTCCCACTTACATTTTTTAGATTTCGATATAATCAATCATCCATTTGAATAAAACCGTCCGGCTGGACATTAATATAGAACTATCTAGTCTATATTCATTGAATTAATCTGTTTGTTTAGGGACCATTGTCTCTGTTAATAAATCAGCAGACGCCTGGGCATGGTGGGATACTTACAAAGCTGGAACGCACGGAGCGAAATATCGAGCTGAAGAGGCGAAACGCCAGCAGCCAGTGCAGAAATCGCAGAGGGTTCGGAAGCACCGGCAGAGGTCCAGGAAACCGACAGAATCGCAAACGGAAGAGGAAAGGAGGGCGGCGCTGCAGGCGGTGGTGGACCTGTCGGGAGCGGGGAGTACCCGCTCACGCAAGAGTTCGAACTCGGAGGATCATCGCACAGGGTCGGAAACGGATCTGTCAGAACTTGGCGGCGCAAAGGGCCCAGTGGTAACGCCGCAGACATCGGAAGAAATTATCGAGGCCTAAGGAGGGAGACAAATGGTTTTTCTATGTACGGCTTCTGGAGACGCCGGAAGTTCCCGATGCAGCAGCAAACAACGGAGCAGCTGGGATACTCGTGAGTGACTTTGGGGATTGTGGGGTGGAGGGGGTTGGGACCGTGGTAGCCACCCTCTGGGTTGAGTCGTGCCCCATCGGCCCATAAGACCACTGTAGTGCAGACTGCAGTTTAGTCGGGTGGTTGCGGGGGATTAGTTAGTCATTGTAGGAGAGTAGGGTCTGCAATCCTATGATCACCCCAGATTTTTGCTTTTTGCTTCACTGGTTTACGACTTCCCTGGCTGTGGGCCTGCTAATCAGACCCACAGCCTAGCTGTTCTCTCACTAAATTGACACGTGTACCTTAGGTGCATTTACCAATTGGTACTGGGCCACCTTATCAGACCCTGTAACTCAGGGCATAGGTGTACCCAGGGCCTACCAGGGGCTGCAGCATGTATTATGCCACCCCTGGCTGGCCATCTAAATCTGACACAACTGGCTGCACGACAGCTGGGGCAAGGTGGTGTAATCACCCTTTGCTGTAGATATAGTATACCTATATCTAACCCTAAAATGGACACATATATTCCTATCAGTCACTCCTATGGCAGGCCTTGACAATCCTGAAGGCAGAGTGCTTGGAATTATGTGAGATGGTGCTCTGGCATGAGCTGAGCCCGTTTTCAGCTTGCGGAACCAAGTCCTAATAGCTGTTCCATGATAACGCGTACCATATACTCTTAAGTGCCTTATAATCCTCGCGGTTATTTGCCAACTTTGGTATCGCTTTATCAAAACATGTCGAGTAAGGTGTCATACGAATTGGAATACTAACCCCTCGCCAATTCTGGCGACGGGTTAGCATTCCACCCTTCTAGAGGGACACGACATGTATGTAACTGTGAACCCCAGTTAAAGTTAACTCAAGCCTCAGCATCACAAAATGGATGCTGCCACCACAGACACAAGTCTGACCTCCTGCTGCTGGGAGTCCTTCCAGCGAGGAGAGCTTGGACAAAGGGCTTCCTGTCAGGGGCGGTGCTAGCACCATCCCAGACAGGGTTTTGTGTATCCTGGGTAGGCAGGGCTGAATAGGAAGGTGACTGCAAGTGGCACCCCGGTGCTCACTATGCATAGGCCGGCTTGAACCAGTTCCAGGGGCACACCAGCCCCTGAGCTGGGGAAAGTCCGGCATGGGAGAGGGTTGTAACCACCCCCCTTCCTGGTCCCACCCATGGGCAGGACCTAGTCGCGTACGAGCCCCTTTCCTTAGTATAAAGATAGGAGCGTGCCCCCTTCCCAAATTAGATAATTCCGAATCTTGATGACTTTCCACGAAAGAACTCTTGAACCTTTCTGAAGACTCTCCCTTGTGGCTAAGGAGTAGCCACCCTGCACCCGCAGGCACCATCCAAGCATCGCGGTTTGCTGTAAGTCTCTCCTCCGGATCAAGACTGCGCAGCTCGACGAGAACTGGCTTCCCTGGCACCTCTGACCTCTACCTGCATCATCAGCCCAGCTGAGATTCGTGGGTGTGACGAGACCTCGAGGGACCGGCCATCTTCAAGACTGCACGACGCTTGCCCAGCACGACCGCCGAGGGATCCTCGAGTGAGTGCTTTGGGGTTTGAGAAGCCCTAACCCTGAGCAGCTCCAGCACCAAAGTTTAGCCCCCCAGCATCCACAAGATCTGCGTGGGGCCCTTCTGCTCTTTGCTGCTCACCGCGTTGTCCGGCTACTTGCCTGCTGGCTTGTGGCCCTCCTGACGACGAACCACGACACTTCCACTGCTGGTCTGGTTGCTCCCGACTGGCCCTTGCTCCCCTCCAACAGAGGAGCACCCCGGACCCTCCTGGTCCACTCCAGACGCCATTTTGAGTCCACCGCGTGGGCTTGCATTTGCCAAGAGTTGTTGCCCCAATCCTGGGTCCAGCATCGCCGACAGCAGATACCTTCGTGGGACAGCTCGCACCTCCATCCTGGTCGCCGACAACGCCTCCTGGTCCGAGAGACTGCAGAGCCCAGCGTCGCCCACTCACCTGGTCGAGGTGACTCCATCCGGTGCCATCCTGGTGCCCATCTAATCACTGGCTAGTGATTCAGAACTTGGTCCCCTCTGCTTACAGGTACCCTTCTTCACCGATCCAGGCTTGGATCACATCGAACTTCTTCACTGGTCGCCTGCCAGCAACTTCTTCTTTCAGGCTCCATAGACTGTAACGAGGATTCCAGACGTCTTTTGAACCCTATGCAGCCGCAGCCCCTGGGCTAGGTAACTTGAGTATCTCGGTGCTCCAACATAGGTTAGCCATCTAAGTGTCCAGATCCTTTTTCGTTTCAGCTCTACCTAGTCGGATTCGTCCAATAACACTAACTTTACGAAATCTAGTATCCATAGACTTTGTCCCGCATCCCGCGTGAGAGTGCACACTCTGCACCCGATCTCCCTAGGCCTCCTGCTAGTAATCTGAAGGTTCAGTAGTACAGTCCTAGCGATCCCAAAGCCTCTGAGATTAGTTACTTACCTGCTAGTATTTCGCATTCCACTTTTGTAGTATATGGTTTTTCGTGCCCCTCGGGCATTTGTGTAAATTGTGCGACTTTCAGTATTTCTTTAAGAGCTTTGTATTGTGCTCAGCACCCTGTCCTCATAAAGAGTCCAGGGTTGTTGTGTTCTAAATAAATATCCTTTTATTTTCATAACAACTTGTGTGGTGTCCTTTCACTTGGTGTTCAAGGGGTATATGTGATGGTATAACAGCTGGCTTAACACGCCCTCTAGAGTTTAGCCTAAAGACTGCTCTTGTCCATGCTACTAGGATAGCTGGTCTATAAGGTTGACTTACAACCAATCATCAATAAGGGTTGTTTGGACTGATACAGAGTGCTCACTAGAATAGTGAACATTATATATCAGGCCACCTTCTCACAGTCATTACTTAAAGTTTGGATGGGAGCTACTTTCCGGAAGTCAGGTCCTGTTCTGGGGGGGGGTGGGGGGGGTTTTGGACGCCGAGAGTAGTTGGGGCGGCTCAAGGCGAAGAAGAACAATTGTTACTTACCTGTAAACAGGTGGTTCTCCAGTATTGGTGTCTTTCATAGCTTCACATGCTTGAATATTCCCCTTCGTCGGAGTGGGAGTCCCACGGTAAATAAAATAGCAATAAATACTAAAAATATATATATATATATATATATATATATATATATATATATATATACCCATATATAATTAGAAGAAAAAAACAGAAATATGTAAAGAAGAGGCATAGGTCGCCTGTCCAAAATTCTACATAGGAATGCATGGGAATAGAAAAGACCCAATGCAGCCTATCCTTGTCATTATGTTGGTCCAAACTGTAGCCAATCAGGCGACAGCAGCCCTCTAGAACCTTCTCCTCAGAGCTCAACACCTCAGATTTTCGTAGCACAGAGTGACCCAAAGAGTCTATGAGGAGAAGAGAGCCTCTGAGGGGAGGAGGGAGGGTCGCATGTGAATCTATGAAAGACACTAATACTGGAGAACCACGTGTTTACAGGTAAGTAACAATTGTTCTTCTCCAGTATTGGGGTGTCTTTCATAGATTCACATGCTTGAATATAGAATGGTTAGCAGTCCGTACTAAAAAAAAAAAAGTTTCCATAGATGCAATGCATAAGCAAAGACTGAAAACAATTTTAGGTGTAAGAACACATGCAATAGAAAATATATATATATACATATGTATACACAATGAATAGACATAAATCATATGGAAACTAATAGGAGGAGGGTAGAACAGAGGCTCACCTTATCGAAAAAGATTACGGAGCACAGCTTGTCCTACTGCGGTATCCCCTTCAGCCATGGCACCCAGACAGTAGTGCTTTGTGAACGTGTGCCTGCTGGACCACGTGGCTGCTCTGCAAATCTGATGCAATGGGACACCGGCAAAGAGTGCAGTAGAAGACGCCATAGATCTGGTGGAATGGGCCCGTACTGTAGTCTGTAAAGGCTTTCCCGCCTTCTGATGGCAGAAAGCAATAGCCGAAGCCACCCATTGGGCTATTGTAGGTTTGGTGACTGGTCGTCCCCTTTGAAAGCGGCCATAGGCCTCGAAGAGCTGATCCGATCTTCGGAACTGGGCTGTTTTGCTGATGTAGAACTTCAAGCACCGTCAAATGTCTAAGGAGTGCAAGCGTTGTTCCGCAGGAGACTGCGGGTTAGCAAAGAAAGACTTCAGGATAACAGGCTCATTAATATGGAAGTCTGAAGGCACTTTTGGAAGAAAAGTAGGGTTAGTGCGTAACAGCACAGAATCCGGTTTAAACTGAAGAAAAGGTGGTTTGATCGTGAATGCATGCATGTCACTCACTCGACGTGAAGACGTCAAAGCAAGAAGAAGCGCGACCTTCCAGGTGATATACTTGAGGTCTGCTCTATGGATTGGTTCAAATGGTGCATTCATTAACTGTGTTAAGACAATGTTGAGGCGCCACTCGGGAGGGGGACGCCAAACTGGAGGAAATGTTCGAAAGAGTCCCTTGAAGAATTGGCGTATTATCCTAGAGGAACATAGGGAGGCGGAGCCATCATGGCGGAAGCGTGAAATTGCCGCCAGAAAAACTCTTAAAGTAGCATGAGACAAACCCGACTGAGCTAGTTGAAAAAAGAAAGGGAGGAGCTCAGCCGGCGTGGCACGCAAGGGATGCACCCCGGCGTCAGCACACCAATGGCAGAAGCGTTTCCATTTTAACTTGTAAGTCTTTATAGTTGATGGAGCTCTGGCCTGAGCAAGGATGTCACAACACTCTTGAGGAATGGCTAGATGTGCAAATTATATATCCAAAATCAAGAGAGACTAGCTAGGTTTATACAGGTAAGACTCAAAGGAGTACGTATGTCAAGGAAAAACCAGTAGGTTTTATTTGAAAGCCCTCACCCACCAACCTAGTTGGTGGCATGCTTCATCATCGGGCCCCACCACAGTGGCACCTAACGTGCCCCGGGTGTGCTTCGACGCCAGGTTACTGCGGAGCTGGTATAATTGCTGAGTGTGCAATGTGGTGAGTGTGAAGGTGAAGATTAAAAAGCCATACAAAAATCCCAGCACCCGAGGGTAAAAACTATTTTAATGAAACTGGGTATCTGTTGGCAAGTTAAAAGGCAGATGGACACAGTGGAGTATGGATTATGACCTCCAGTGTCCTGTGTGGTCTACATGTTTCAGCCTGGCCTTTCTTAATTTTGAAACAGGCTTTCCTCAGGACCAAGTGAGTATGTGTGGGGTTATAAAATTAATTTACAGTGAGTGTATTTAGGATTTTATGTGTAGCACGCACTAAGGTGCTATATGGGTGAGAAGGGGATTCCCTCTCGCTTTGCTACATATAACATAGAGGGGGAGACATACAGACGTACAGGGTAGAGTCATATTAGCATATTATTGCAAAAAACAGTCGTCATTCCACCGTCTTGTAAGGTGAGTGAGCGAACTATACATGGCTAAAGTGTGGTCTTGTCAGTGGCAAGACTCATGTGATAGTTATCTAGAAGCCGGTTGCAGTGGTGATCTAGAAAACGAAAATGCCAATGTGAGGTTCAGGTAAGTGAAAGAAATTCAATTATTGTCCTCACACAGTATTTAGCTGATCAAAGCCTCCTTGGGTCGCCTGGCAGAGAAAAAGACCCTGAAAGAAGGTGGTATTGGTTTTACATAATTATCCGACCTGTAAGGGAAAACCTCAACACCTTACCCCCACAGTAGCTGTAGTGCGCAGCCTCAATTACTCACGAAACTATCGATCTGGTTCCTCCTTGGACCTGTAATCCTTCTGCGGCGCCCGGATGTGAAAGAGGGCTGGCCGAGCATGTTTATTTAAAGGTTCCGTAATTGGCTGCACCTGGGTCAGGGTAGAAACAGAGGGAGGGGTGCCGCGCCGAAAGCGCCATGTCATGCGCGCTCTGCGCATGCGTTCAGCGAGTAGCGGTCCCTATCCGGCGCATGCGCCTACCGGTAGTGCCACTCCGCGCATGCGCGGGTAGGTAGAAGCTAAGTGAGGCTACCGCGCATGCGTGGGAGTTGCCGCGCATGCGTGGAAGAGTGTATCAGCGCTCCTGATAGCGCTAGTATGTATTAAAACCCTTTATAAAGAGCAAAAAGTGTCAAAAAGGAACGATATGGACACTAGATAGAAGCAATTGGATGTATGGGATATTTAAGATTGAGGAGGATAAATGTGAGAGGATTGGACTATGCACAGAATGGAGAGGGAAAGGAAGCCTCATATATTAAGTATTAAGCGAATTCCATGGTATGGAGTCGTTAAGCCCCTCAGTATGGGTGGATAGGCGGTAAATCCAACGTTGTTCTTTTTGGAGGAGAAAACTTTCATTGTTTTCAGTTATGGGGAATTGTTCAATCACAGTCCAAGCGAAATCATTTGGGGTGTGATTGTGGGACAAGAAGTGGTCAGTAAGTCTGCTTATATTTTTGCCACATCGGATGGTGCTACGATGTTCAGTCATTCTTGTCCGTACCTTTCGGGTAGTCATACCTACGTACCGTAGGCCACATCTGCATGTCATGAGGTACACCAGGTTAGAGGAATTGCAGTTGGTAAACTGGCGTTGTGTCCATACCTTGCCTGGTTCTAGGTCCAGGGTTTTGGAGGGGGATGTAAGGTGGCACACACTGCAATTATTGCACGGTTGGTGTCCCGTAAGTTTTGGTAATCCCCAAGCATTGAGGATGGTGTTGTCGTTAGTGGCACGGTTCGGTCTGGGTCTGGTATGTACTAGGGAGTCTTTTAGATTCTTCGCCCTTTTGTATGCGAATCTGGGTTTTTCCCAGTTTCGGTTGCCTGAGTTGATAATCTTCCAGTTCCTGGTGATTATGTTGGAAACCTGATTAGACACGGTATTGTAAGTAGTGACGCATGTCAGAGTGGGTTCTTCAGGGGGCCTTGTTGTTGCCTCAAGCAGAGATTCTCTATTTTGGTTCCGAGCCCTCTTGCAGGTAGTGTTCAGGATCCTGGTGGGGTATCCCCTATCTTCCAATTTATGGATCAAACTGGCTGACTGTTGTTTGTAGTCTTGAATTCGGCTGCAGTTGCGTCTTAGTCGTAAGAACTGACCATAAGGGAGATTTTCCCGTAGAGGTCTAGGGTGGAAGCTGTCAAACCTCAAAAGTGAGTTCCTTGATGTGGGTTTGTGGTAAGTTGTGGTTGTCAAGCCGTCCATGTCTGCCTTGATGTTGAGGTCCAGGAAGGCCAATTCAGAAGCACTGCTAGTGCAGGTAAACCTCAGGTAGTTGTCACGGGTATTGAGCCACATGAGGAATTGATCCAGGGATTCCTGATTTCCTTCCCAGATAACCAGGATGTCGTCGATATATCGACGCCACATACTGATGTTGGCTGTGTAGGGATTGTTCACAGATTGTATGTGTGTTTTTTCAAAATGGGCTACATAAAGACCAGCTATGCTGGGAGCGAAAACGCTCCCCATGCTCGTGCCATTAGTCTGTAGGTACAGCTTGCCCTCGTACTCGAAATAGTTGTCTTTTAATGCCAGAGTGGCACATTCCATTATAAAGCTGCGTGGAGTGTGATGGTTCCAAACAGTTCCCGTTAAGACTTCCTCCAGTACTTCCAGTGTGGCATCCTGCGGTAAGCTAGTGTAGAGGCTCTCAATATCTAATCCGACAAGGAGTTGGGTTTCCGGGTTGTAGTTGGTTTCTTTGATTACATTGAGAAGATGTTTCGTATCCTTGATGTAGGATGGTGTGAGTTGTACCAATGGATTCAAGAAAAAGTCGCAAAAGCGTGACAAGGGCTCTAGGAGTGATTGATTCCCAGACACAATTGGTCTACCCGGTGGTGGGGTTACTCCTTTGTGTATCTTCGGGAGAGTGTAGAAATATGGGATTTTGGCATTTTTGCAGCAGAGGTAGTCGGCCTCCTGTTTTGAGATGTGTTCTGCGTCCCTGGCATTTTTCACCAAGATCTGTATCCTCATGCTGAGTTCCTCGGTGGGGTCTTTTCTGAGTGGTCTGTAATTCCTAGTATCGCTGAGTAGTCTGAGACATTCAGCGTCATAATCTGTTTTGTCCATGAGCACGATACCTCCCCCCTTGTCGGCGGGTTTTATGACAAGGGCAGGGTTAGCCTGCAGGCGTCTTATCGTGTCACGCTCCCGGTAGGACAGATTGTTAAAGGTGTTTTTTTCTTGTATATTCTCGACCTCAGTGTAGACCGCCTGTTCAAAGGCAGCAATTTCGACAGGTATACTAGCAGGTGGAGGGATGAAAGTGGATTTTAGTCTGAGGCCTGTCTCGTTGGGGACTTCCTCCTGGGGGTCGTTGGACTCTGTTTTCTTTTCAAAGAAGGCTTTTAATTTTAGTTTTCTAAAGAACTCCGCCAGTTCCATATGTAATTTGAAATGGTCCAGTTTGGCTGTAGGGACGAAAGATAGGCCCTTATTCAGGACTGCTATTTCTTCTTCTGTCAATTCTGTGCTTGAAACGTTGAACACCAGCTGGTCTTTTGTTCTCACTGGTGTTACTGTTTGCTCGGTCCCGCCTGTTCCTTGGTTCTGTTCCTCGTGTTCGAGCTCACTGGTTCCGCTTCTGGTGTCCAATGGACCTGTGGTGCATTTCTTCTTTTTCCGCGGTTCCTGAGGGCCTGTGATAAAAAAGGATATCTTTGGTTTTGATTCCCTTGAAAGTATGGCATCTGTCCTGGTGCGTACATTGGAGGGAAACCATAGAAAGGGGGTGGTATTGGTCCAAATTGTGGTGGCCCAAAGTTGTGGTTCTGTGGTGTGATTGTGGGACAAGAAGTGGTCAGTAAGTCTGCTTATATTTTTGCCACATCGGATGGTGCTACGATGTTCAGTCATTCTTGTCCGTACCTTTCGGGTAGTCATACCTACGTACCGTAGGCCACATCTGCATGTCATTAGGTACACCAGGTTAGAGGAATTGCAGTTGGTAAATCTGATGCAATGGGACACCGGCAAAGAGTGCAGTAGAAGACGCCATAGATCTGGTGGAATGGGCCCGTACTGTAGTCTGTAAAGGCTTTCCCGCCTTCTGATGGCAGAAAGCAATAGCCGAAGCCACCCATTGGGCTATTGTAGGTTTGGTGACTGGTCGTCCCCTTTGAAAGCGGCCATAGGCCTCGAAGAGCTGATCCGATCTTCGGAACTGGGCTGTTTTGCTGATGTAGAACTTCAAGCACCGTCAAATGTCTAAGGAGTGCAAGCGTTGTTCCGCAGGAGACTGCGGGTTAGCAAAGAAAGACTTCAGGATAACAGGCTCATTAATATGGAAGTCTGAAGGCACTTTTGGAAGAAAAGTAGGGTTAGTGCGTAACAGCACAGAATCCGGTTTAAACTGAAGAAAAGGTGGTTTGATCGTGAATGCATGCATGTCACTCACTCGACGTGAAGACGTCAAAGCAAGAAGAAGCGCGACCTTCCAGGTGATATACTTGAGGTCTGCTCTATGGATTGGTTCAAATGGTGCATTCATTAACTGTGTTAAGACAATGTTGAGGCGCCACTCGGGAGGGGGACGCCAAACTGGAGGAAATGTTCGAAAGAGTCCCTTGAAGAATTGGCGTATTATCCTAGAGGAACATAGGGAGGCGGAGCCATCATGGCGGAAGCGTGAAATTGCCGTCAGAAAAACTCTTAAAGTAGCATGAGACAAACCCGACTGAGCTAGTTGAAAAAAGAAAGGGAGGAGCTCAGCCGGCGTGGCACGCAAGGGATGCACCCCGGCGTCAGCACACCAATGGCAGAAGCGTTTCCATTTTAACTTGTAAGTCTTTATAGTTGATGGAGCTCTGGCCTGAGCAAGGATGTCACAACACTCTTGAGGAATGGCTAGATGTGCAAATTCACAGTGCTCAGGTTCCAGGCTGATAAGCTCAGAGAAGAGGGGTCCGGATGGTAGACTAGACCCCTGTCCATGGAAAGAAGATCCATCCGAGGATGAAGAAGGATGGGCTTGCATTGAGACAGGAGGAGCAGCTCCGAGAACCACGCCTGCCGTGGCCACCTGGGAGCAATGAGAAGGATGTGGCAGGGTTCTCTCCGTATCTTCCAAAGCACTTGCGGCACCAGAGGGATTGGAGGAAAGGCGTAAGCAAAGAGATTCGACCAATCCATCAAAAGGGCATTGCCTTGTGACCCTTTGTGGGGATGCCAACTTGCGTAAGCGGGGCATTTGCGGTTCTCTGGAGTTGCGAAGAGGTCCAGTGCTGGGTGACCCCAGCGACGAAAGATCATATCGAGTGTCGGTTGATGTAGTTCCCACTCGTGGGTGGATGATCGGGATCTGCTTATGGAATCTGCCAGGAGGTTGGACAACCCCAGAAGATGAACTGCAGTGATTGTGATTTGATGATTGATGGACCAGTCCCAAATCGCCTGTGCTAGGGGGGATAACACCGGAGACTTCGTTCCGCCCTGCTTGTTTTTGTAGTGCATGCAGGTTGTGTTGTCTGTCTGTATGAGGATAGACTCTCCCTGCAGCACAGGTTGAAACGATTTCAGGGCTAAAAAGATAGCCATGAGCTCCAATTTGTTGATGTGCCAGGCTTTCTGGTGCAGAGTCCATTTCCCCTTGATGGACAGGTCTTGGAGGTGCGCTCCTCAACCCTCCAGAGATGCGTCCGTAGTTAGTGTCAGATCTGGGGTGTTGAACAGGAAGGACATCCCTGCTGCAAGATGACGTGGCTGTGCCCACCATCTGAGCGCTTTCCTCATGGGATTGGTGACAGAGATCTGATCGTTGAAGGAACCGGTGACTTGACGCCACTGTCCGTCCAGTCCCTCCTGAATAGGTCGTGCCCGTAGTCTGCAATGAGGGATAAGAGCGATGCAGAAAGAAGCCATCCCTAGAAAGGACTTCAACAGACGGACTGAAATGCACCTCTTTGTCAGTAGAAGCAAGACTAGGCGTAGAATCCTTTGTTGACGTTCCAGGGAAACAAACGCCTTTGCCAGCTTGGTGTCCAGCGTGGCTCCTAGGAAATCCTTGCAAGTTTTTGGCTGCAATTGGGATTTTTCCAGGTTGATGGACAGACCCAAGGAACGAAATACTGTCTGACAAATGGAGGTATGGTGCAGCAGTTGTGAGCGGGACTGCCATTTCAGGAGGCAGTCGTCGAGATATGGGAATATCTGGATACCTTGGAGGCGAAGGAAGGCCATGACCGGAGCCAATATCTTGGTAAAGACTCGGGGGGCCGACTGGAGGCCAAATGGAAGGACCTTGAACTGGAAATGAAGGTGCCCCACCTTGAAGCGCAGGAACTTCCGATGACCTGCGAGTATTGGGACATGGAAGTAGGCGTCTCGGAGGTCGATGGTTGTCATGAAATCTCCGACCGAGAGTAAGCGCAAGATTTCTGCAAGGGTCAGCATACGGAAGAATTGATCCTTGAGATATTGATTGAGCGCTCTCAAGTCCAATATGGATCTCCATTCTCCGTTTTTCTTGACAATAAGGAAAAAACGGGAATAAAACCCCTTCCCTCTCTGAGACCTTGGCACTACTTCTACCTCACCCTTCTGAATGAGAAGGCAAACTTGATGAAATAGTTCCTTGAGGTGCGGAGGTGGTGGTCCGGAAGGTGGCGTTGGAGGAGGTGCTTCGACAAATTCCAATGCATGGCCTTTTTCCACAATGTCGAGTACCCACTGTTGTAATGGAGGACCATTGAGAACCAAACAGAGAGATTTGACCTCCAATTCTTAGATTGACAGGCAAGTCATTGACGTTTGTTGGAAGTTCCCCTGAAAGTGGACTTTCCTCGATAGTTTCTGGCAGGCTGCTGACGAGAAGACTGTTGTCGGTTTCCGGTGAAACGTTGGTTGCCTTGGTTACAGGACAGATATTGACTGTTTCCTCCTCGAAAAGTGGAGGTAGTGCCTCGTCCTCGAGCACCCCGAAAGGGCTGCTTCTTAAATTGAAGGGTACCTAAGGCCCGTGCAGTGTCAGTGTCTTTCTTTATGGATTGCAACGCTTCGTCAATATGCGCTCCAAAAAGTGATTCGCCGTCATATGGCATATCTAGAATTTTTGTTTGAACTTCCTGCCGAAAAGAAGTCGAGCATAGCCAACCTTGTTGACGTAGGACGGCCGCTCCAGCGAGTTGTCGAAAACCAGTGCAGGCCACATCCACTGCACAATCAATTAGCTCTTCGGAAGTTCTCTCACCTTCTTGCAGAAGCTGCTGCGCTTCTGCCTTGGAAGCATCTGGAAGTAACGCCACATAGGCAGACATATCCGCCCAAACCTGACGGTCATAGCGACCTAAAATGGCCATAGCGTTAGCCACTCGTACAGTTGTAGAGGACATGGAGAAAAACTTACGCCCTATTGCATCCAGGCGTCGGCCCTCTCGGTCTGGAGGAGCGGTGATAGTAGATGCTGGATTTCTCGATCCTCTCTGAGCTGCCTGCGTAACGACAGAATCAGGCTTAGGCTGGCCCGTAAGGCATGCCGGAGATCCCACCGGCGCCTTATATTTCTTTTCCAACCTTGGCAATTGTGCTGGTAAAGAGTTTGGGGTCTTCATGAGTTTTACCCCTTCAGCCCAGATGAAATCTATAAATCGGGACAGTGTGAATCTGTTTGAACGGTTGGTTCTTAAAATCATAGAGGAAGCAAGTTTCCTCTCTCTGGACTCGTGGTAACTTGAATCGTTGCGCCGCCCTGTCCATCAATTGGTGGAAGCTGGCAATATCCACCGGAGGAGAATCCCCTGGCGTCACCTGAGATGGGGATGGTGTCTGAGCACGATAGTCATCCCACTCCGCCATCTGTTCATCATCACCATCCACATCCGAAACTTCTCCATCCTCACGCTCTGGAGGATTCTCATCATCATCATCGGGATAAAGAGTTGCATGAACTTGAACTGATGTGCTTCTATGAATGGTAACAGGCGGTGCTGGTTGTGAAGGAGTAGGTGACGGTTCCGTAATCGGGTTCAAAACCGATGGGACAGTAGTTACTTGTGGAGATGGCGGGAATCGCCGATTGTAATCCTCCAACATGCTTTGGAGGCTCGAAATCATAGATAAAGGCAACATCGCAGCTGGTATTTGAGAGTGAACTTCATGATGTTGGCCATACTGTTCATCTTCATCATTACTGAAGTCTTGGCACTTTATATTCAAGTCCGAAAGACTTTGAGCTTGGCCGTCAGACTCCTGGTCTGAGTCAGTAGCAAACAAAGGAGAGGGTGGAAGAGCCATTTCCCCTTCTGTGAAAGTTCCGAAATGGTCCGATTTGCTGGACTGTAACGGTAACAAAGGTAGTGAGGCAAATGAAGAGGCTGACATTGAAACCGCATCCTGCGACCGTGTCGACGGCAATCTATCGGTCGTCTTCTTTGAGGGAGCTGTCATTGAAACCGTCGTCGACGAAGACATCGTGGACGGAGACGTCAGCAGTGGAGCCGACGACGGAACCTTCATGGACGTAGTCGTAGACGGAACCTTCAATTTTAACTTCGTCGACGAGACACTCGTCGAGGAGGGTGTCGACGAAACCAACATCTTCGAGCCTTTCGTCGACGACGAACGGACTGTCGACGACTGAAGTTTCTTCGTCGACGAGAACGAAATTGGAATAATTGAAGAAACAGTCTTGGAGCTGAGAACAACCCTCATCGACGACGAAGACGTCGACGCAGGGGCTGATGACGATCCAGAGGCCAGCGTCGTCGTGACTGTCGTCGTCGACTTTGATCCAGAGACAGCCATTCTCGTCGACGGAGTAGAAGCCACCGTCGTCGACGGAAAATCAGTTTTCTTCAGAGAAAAAGTGGAAGCAGAAGGAGCCTGAGAGCCATGTCTCGTGGGCCCAGAAGTGGTAGGCAAAGGTGAAGACACCGCAGGGGTTAGTGAGAGAGAGATTTTCCTCTTCTTTAAAAATGGAGAAGGCACCTCCTGCACACTACCACGCTTTGAAGCTGCTTTAGACTGGCCTGAAATGACACTTTCAGCATCAGAAAGTATATTGTCTTTATCCTTCAGCCTCTGAAGCCAGAGTAGTAAGCGGCCTTCTCTATCCTTAAGAGTCTTAGTGGAGAAAGTTCTACAGAACTTACAGCTTCCCACCTCATGGGGGGGGGGAGGAGAGAATTCTTTTGAGGTAGGGTTTGGGGTGGGGGGTGCCACTACGTATGCCTGGATGCGGACTTGTACAGTTACATGCAGATTACTGTGGGACTGTGGCTAACTCTGGTGCAACGAAATGTGTGACCTGGAATGTGCGGGGACTACACACTATGGCAAGAAGGCACAAGGTGCATGCTTATTTAGTTTGTAGGGGGGTTGAGATCGCTCTATTACAAGAAACACACCTAACAAAACAAGAGGGAATTGCGCTATAGCGAAGGTGGAGAGGGCAACTGTTCAACACCACATACTCTGCATTCGCAAGGGGGGCGTTGATCTGGATCCGAGCGGGGGTTCCCTTTCAAGTAACTAGACATGTAATAGACCCAGAGGGCAGATTTGTGGCCATAGAGGGGAAACTCAGGGGCCGGGATATAGTGCTTTGCAGCGTGTACGCACCCAATGTTGATCAATCGGCTTTCTTAACGAAGCTTTCTGGTGCGCTGGCGAGTTACTTAGCAGGCCCTATAATCATGGGAGGAGACTTTAATTCAGTGGTAGACACTGCTCTGGACAGATCTCGCCCGCCGTTGGGAGCGTCACCAGTGCATCGCTTAGCGAAGCGTAGGCTCGATTGGCAGGAAAGATGGGAGCTGGTGGACGCTTGGAGAGCGCGACACCCTACCTTGAGGGCTTATTGGTATTACTCTAGACTGCACAACCTCCAAGTCCGCCTGGACGCGTTCTTGTGCTCCCCGCTTGTGATCTCCACTGTGGCACACGCTGAGTACTTAACTCGCACGCTGTCCGACCATAATCCTCTATTATTGACGCTAAACTGGATGACTGAGACCTCGCAGATCCCGACATGGCAACTACGCCCGGACACCCTAGATGACCCACTGTTTAGAGAAGCGCTAGGGGAGAGAATTACACAACACTTCGAGGAAAACGATGGCACCACGACCACCAGAGCGATGGAGTGGGATGCCTTCAAGGTTGTCGTCAGAAGCCACTGTATCGGGAAATATGCTGGAGCCCGCAAAACGCTACTAGACAATTTGGATAAGGCAGAGAGGGCATTGCGGAAAGCCGAGTTGGCGCGCCCTAACCATCCTGAGCTGCAGGAAGTTGTTAGTGAGGCCAACAAAGCAGTGGCGGTTGAAATGGAGAGGCTCCCGAGCTTCGACCATAAAATTTACCTGACAAGGGCTCACGCCGAGGGGGACAAGGCAGGGACGATGCTCGCTTGGTTGGCTAACCCAACTAGGCGTACCCACCCGATCTTGGCCATTGAAGAAGAAGGGGGTCACATATGCAATTCCCAAACAGGGATCCTGGACAACTTCCGGTCATATTACGACGCGCTTTACGCAAGTGGATTGGAAGGATGAGAATGTGAGATCGACACCTTTTTGGAGGGACTGCAATTGCCGCAGCTAGATCAGGAACAGTCAGACGACCTGGGCAGGGATATTACGCTACGGGAAATAGGGAGCGCGGTGAAGCAGATGGCTCGAAACAAGACCCCGGGCTTGGACGGATTGCCCATAGAATTTTACAGCAAATACTTGGAACAACTAGCTCCACGGCTCCAGGTGGTTTACAACGAAGCTAAATCTAGGGGAAGGCTGCCTCAATCCATGTGCGAAGCCTTGATGATCCCCTTACTGAAGCCAGGGAGGGAGAAGACCAAACTAGCCTCTTATCGCCCGCTGTCCATGCTGACAACGGACTACAAAATCCTGAGTACAATACTAGCCACCAGACTGCTGAGCCACATGACGGAGTTGATTCACAGCGATCAATCCGGTTTCAGCCCTACGCGGAACACTACCATCAATGTACGCCGACTGATACGACTAATGGGTGACCCGATGCCAGAGACGCGAATGCCCTTAGTATTATCAGTTGATATCGAAAAGGCATTTGACAGTTTAGAATGGGGATATCTCTATAGGGTCATGAAGCGCTTCGGCCTAGGCGATAATTATATAGGTTGGACTAAAGTACTGTACACGTCCGCGACGGCACGAGTCCGGATAGGCTCCCTAATATCGCACCAGTACCAAGTGTGCCGCGGTACTAGGCAGGGGTGCTCGCTATCCCCCCTGCTGTTTGCCTTAGCAATAGAACCATTTGCGGTGGAAGCGCGGACGGGAAGTTATTACAAGGGCCTAGCCTATAGGGGAACCAGCAGGCTATTTCGCTGTATGCGGACAACCTCTTATTATTTCTGGAGGACGCCAGTGAGGCGCTGGAGGGCGCAGAAAAACTTCTCGAACTTTTTGGTAAGTTATCAGGCCTGAAAGTAAATTGGTCTAAATCCTGCTTATTCCCACTGCGACAGGGAGAGAAACGATCTGCCAATTGCCCACAACTCAACTGGGAACCTACTTGTTTGAAATATTTGGGAGTATATGTGTACCACAAGGCGGCAGACATGCTAGAGGGCAATGTGGCCCGTTGTATCCGGGACATTGAATGGGAGTATGTCCTTTTGGGCCACTCTTCCGCTCTCAGTGACAGGTCGCATCTCCTTAGTGAAAATGATAGCTCTGCCGCGCCTCCTTTACTACTTCCGTACGCTACCGGTGTGGATTCCTGGCTCTATTTTTCAGCAGTTGCGATCATTGCCGATATCTTTCCTGTGGGGCACGGGCAGACTTAGAATAGCGTTGGATACGTTGGTCTGGCCTAAGGATGAGGGGGGGCATGGCGGTTCTGGACTTTGAGTTCTACTACCTAGCGGCTCAATTACAAGTCTTTCCGCAGGAGGTAGCGAGGGTGTATCGAGGCCCCGAGCAGGAGAGGGACGGAGGTACCCCCCGACATGTGCTCGCATACATTATTCTACAGCAGAAGCTCATCCTCAAAGACTTGTCCCTAGAAGAGCAGACGTTTAGGCTCTGCTGGAATCGGGCACGGCAAAGAGCGGGAGTGCAACATATGTATGCACCCGAGATACCGCTGGGAATGGTGACAGCACTCCCACACGGCGGCGACTGGTCGCGGCTGCAGGGGTGGGAAGATGCGGGGCTACAAATGATAGGTGACCTGTATGAAGACGGGGCATTACTTCCAGACCAGATCTTGCAAGACCGATTCGATCTCCCGAGATGAGACTACCTGATGCACGCTGCTGTGACCAGGGCTATGCAGGCACACTGGGGGGAGGGACTGCTGGAGTCCGCCACATCCATGGCCTGCCAATACACTATGATGGCAGCTGGTACATATAAGGCAGTGACGTGCCTTTATTCTAGAATGCTGCGAGAACCTTTAAAACCTCTGACAACACTAAAGGCCAAAAGGGAACTAGACCTCCAGATGGAGATCTCTGACACAATGTGGGTGCAACTACTAAGGCGGGCAAGGAAGAGCACGAGGAACGCACGCTTCCAACGGATACATTTTCATATTCTTCACAGGGCCTACCTTACACCAGGGAAAATCGGGAAATTGGAAAATGCGGCTTGCCCCAGATGTACCAAAGCAGAGGCGGACTTAGGGCATATGTTATGGGACTGCCCACACTTACGAGATTATTGGCAGGAGATTGGCGAGACATTGAACAACGCAACGGACAGAGAACTACAATACACTAAGGCGGCAGGAGTGCTGCATTGGTTTCCGCACACACCCAAGAATAGGATCACGAGCAAGTTTATAGATATGGGACTGATACTGGCTAAGAGGGAAATAACTAGAAATTGGAAATCAAAAAAGGGGCCCACACACAAAAGATGGCTCAATGAATGTCTCAAATGGGCGGCGAGCGAAAGTACTCTCAGATACCAATTAGCTCGCCGCAAATCTGATGATAGGGCACTGGAAGCGGCAGCAGCATGGGAGGTGCTAGTGCAGGCACTGCGAGATAGTACGCTGGAGAAGGAAGGGCATTCCAACTCAGGAACTGAGGATCCCACTGACGCACCAGGAGCACTTTCTTTGAGCATCCCGGATCGCTCCTGACAGTGTTCATACACACACACTAACATCGAGACCAGGCGTAGGTGCAGGCATTGGGGATGAGTGGGGGGGGAGTTTGGGGTGTTTAGAAGTTGGGGGGGAGGAGGAGTTTGGGTGGGGTGGAGGTGTGAAAAATGCAAAATCAGACTGAAGAAAGCCTTGCATGGGGAATTGAAGGCGCTCAAGAGTTGCTGCGAGGGGTGATTCACTGTTTGACGCCGCCCGACCCCCGGGTTGTGGGCTTATAGGCGGTGTATACGAATTACCAAAACAAGAAATAAGGATTGATAATGACCATGCAAGGCGCTCATAAGTGTATAATGTATATATGATTTGGTTCTGCAATAAAAACGGTTTTACAAAAAAAATCACGGCGCCCACGATGCCGACGACGGACATGGAGCCGCGGACGACGCCTACCGACGCGCAAGGGTACTGCTACGCAAAAAAATTCCGGATCCAGTCTGACGCCTGAGGATGTTCTAAGGTAAGGAATCTATCACTAATGTGTCTCTTTCAGATAAATGTCCTGCAAGGGAACGCCGCGTCCCAATGCAATAGTGGCTGCCATTGCCCTGGTGGAATGGGCACGCAGCCCCACAGGAGGCTCCTTCTTAGCCAAGGAGTAACAGGCCTTGATGCAGAGAACGACCCACCGAGAGATGCTCAGTTTGTGCACGGCTCGACCTTTTTTGGCACCCACGTAGCCAACAAAGAGCTGGTCATCCACCCGGACCTGCTGTGTGCGTTTCAGATAAAATGATAGCGCACGTTTGGGGTCCAGACAGTGGAGCCTCTCCTCCTCTTTCGAAGGATGCGAAGGCGGAAAGAAGGAGGGCAAAGTGATGGGCTGCTCTATGTGGAAGAGCGTAACAATCTTTGGCAAGAAGGAAGGACGGGTCCTTAGAACCACTTTGTCCGGATGAACAGAAAGGAAAGGAGGTTTAGAAGAAAGGGCCTGGAGCTCAATCACAGTTCTGGCAGATGTGATAGCTATCAGGAAAGCCACCTCCAGAGTAAGAAGACGCAAAGGACAATTATGAAGAGGCTCAAAGGGAGCGCAGACCAGATATGTCAAGACTAGGTTTAAGTCCCATTGAAGCATTATGAACGGCACAGGAGGAAACGTGTGTGTGATGCCCTTCATGAAACGGTTAACAAGCGGGGACTTAAAAAGAGAAGGCTGATCAGGAAGCCGCAGAAAGGCGGAGATGGAAGAAAGATAACCCTTGATAGTGCCCAGAGCAAAGCCTTGCTGGGCCAAGAAAAGAAGGTACAGAAGTACTTCAGAAAGAGGGGGCAGAAAGGGGATTCACAAACTTATCTGTGCATCATGCACAAACTTGTTCCATCTGCAGGCGTATACTGTTTTAGTGGAGGGACGCATGACTGCCAGAATGACATCACCGACTTCGGGAGGAAGATAAAAAGCGGTCAACTGTCGTCGCACAATCTCCATGCATGGAGGTGGAGGCTGGACAGGTTCAGTGGAGGACCATTCCCTGCTGCTGCGACAGAAGATCCTCCAGAAGAGGCAGTTGGGTCGGGGGATCGATCGCCATACTAAGTAGCTCGGGATACCAGTATCTTCATGACCAATCCGGGGCCACAAGAATGACTTGGGCCCGGTCGCGCCTGATCTTCTTCAGCACTCTGGGCAGAAGTGGTGTAGGTGGAAAGGCGAACAACAGACCGCAGATCCTGATAGTACCCGTTCCTTTAAAGTATACGTTTTAAAGTTGACCAGGATTCGCTGAGGATTTTTCCTATTTGGATTCTTGGAGAAAGGATCTCTGGATTCTCTGAATGTCTGCTTCTAACTCCTTAACATCTACCGCAGGGATAAACTCTCTTAACACATTTATAATGTAGGACTTAATATCCTCCCCCTCTAAACCCTCCGGAACATTCATTATTTTAATATTATTCCTTCTGGCATTTTCCATTGTTTCCAATTTGTCAAACATGTCTTTTTCTCCCTTTTTTAATGTCTGAATCTTGGTAGAGTTCAGCTCCACTTGCTTATTCAGTGCCTCTATTGACACCTCCATTACACAAATTCTCTCAGTAATCGCAGACATTTTAGTTTCTAGAGATTCGCATGAGTCTTGGATCTTGGCCTGGTTTGTCTCCGAGATAGGAAACTTGCTCCTAATTTCTCAAAAAAGGGTATCTAACATTTGCGCCAGGTTCGGCTGGTCAGAGACAGATGGCATTACTGATGTTATTGACTTAACCAGAGGGGTTGAGGTGGAGCACAAAGCATAACCCAGTACCTCAAACATATTTTCTGTTGTAACAGTGGCGAAATCCGCCCCCTCGGGAGCCGAGATTATTTTCCTTTTATCCATTTTTATCTCAGGTGCCTTTAGTACCCTAGTTGGTGGAATATTTCCGCTTCTTGTTTTTTTAAAGACGAGACTTCTTGTCGTAGGCGCGTCCTCCAGATTCTCCCCCTGGTTGCAACTTTTATTATGTAGGGTATATCTGTTAGGGTTAGGGTGTCCTGAGGTTATGGCCCTTCTCTCTGTGACTGTCTGTGAGGACTGCAAGGACTGGTTTCCCGGTGTTTCATGGAAACAATGCAGGAAGATTGGGTGTAATTACGCCTTCAGACGGACCCTCCTTATTTATGCAATCTGTACTAAGGGAGGTGGAGGAGCCAGAACTAACAACCTAGGATCTAGTGTTCTTCCTTTCTTTAGTGATAGGTACAAAGGGGAGCTCACCTTACCACCCCCTTTATTTGATTTTTTGCTCGCCTAGAGGTCATCAGATGGCTCAAGACGAGGCACCCCTGCAAACTCGTACGTTGCAAATGTAGATGCAAGAGGCCCTCCTGCAGAAAACCTGCAGAATCAGCATAGGACCCGCCCGGGGAAGCACTCCTACTCCTGCTACCGCAACCTAACTCAGGTTTAACCAACAGGAGACCCCCCCTGCTGCTACAGGTGCTCTTCTGACTGAAGAAGACAATCCTACCTGGTGTACCTCGTAGGGAAATCCTTGCAGCTGCCAGTCTGTCGCAGAGAATCCCAGGCGCTGCCTGGAGTAACCCCCCCCCCGCTGCGGACAGGCATGGACCCCCCTGCTCAGCTCCACCAAGTCCCAATCCAGAATTGCTCCAATGACTGCCCCCAAGAAAGTCAGGTGGAGCCAGGCGCTCCCCCCCACGCTGCTCGCAGCACCCAACGGCTAGAGACAGCAGCGCAAGGGGAGATGCAGGCCATCAGTGTGAGAAGTTGGCCTGATATATAGTGCTCACTATTCTAGTGATCACTGTGTATCATACCAAACGACCCTTATTGATGATTGGTTGTAAGTCAACCTTATAGACCAGCTATCCTAGTAGCGTGGACAAAAGCAGTCTTTAGGCTAAACTCTAGAGGGCGTGTTAAGCCAGCTGTTTTACCATCACATATACCCCTTGAACACCAAGTGAAAGGACACCACACAAGTTGTTATAAAAATAAAGGATATTTATTAATAACAAGTCTACCCTGAACTCTTTATGAGTCAGGGAGCTAAGCACAATACAAAACTCTTACGAAAATACTTCAAGTTGCACAATTTACACAAATGCCCGAGGGGCACGAAAAACCATATACTCTGAAAGTGGAATGCGAAATACTAGCAGGTGAGTAACTCGATCCAGAGGCTTCAGGATCGCTAGGACTACACTACTGAACCTTAAGGTTAGGAGCAGGAGGCCTAGGGAGATCGAGTGCAGAGTGTGCACTCTCATGCGGGATGCGGGACAAAGTCTATGGAGGCTAGTATTTCTAAAGTTACTGTTTCCGGACGAATCCGACTAGGTAGACTTAAAACGAAAAAGGATCTGGACACTTGGATAGTGACACGTTCAACAAATAATTAGAGAGGGTCTAAGGGCGAGTTTACCGACCAACCAGATATAAGCCCCGAACTCAATATACAACAACAAATAATATCTGGGGGTCAAAAAAAGAGTAAGTAAGTCTAGCAGGAAGGACCACTATACCAAATGCATGCAAAACAGTATCAGTGAGAAATAATAGTTAGTGGACGGTCAAGTCAAGACTCAAAGGTACATGGAGAAAAATGTATTGTTCCCATCAGAAGCCACACTGTACCGCCCTTTTTGTCATCATTTGGGATCTCCTTACCCAGGAGACAAGACGGCCGGTAAGTAATTACCATGACCGAGATGTGATGTGAGGGCAGAACAGAAGGGTATGATAGTGGCTAATGAAAAAAAGCAGTGTATGGTGATTGGAGTGAAAAAGTGAAGGGTAATTATAAAATTAGGTGAATGGGTGGAAAAAGGAAATTTATTAATATCCCCCAAACCCTAAGATTAAAAGGCAGGTGTGGGTGCAGGTTTTAAATAATAACCGCACGTAATGGTGGTCGACATGTTTCTGCATTTCATAAGAAGCGATTTTCTAATGCATTCCTCAGGACCTAAAAATATATACACTACTGCTTTGTAAATAAGATGAATAATAAAAGATATCACCTGGACATCCAGGCGTACTCAACCGTATACTGTCAGTGCAAAATGGTAAGGGATCCAACATGTAAGACAAACAAACAAAGAAACAAATAGGACACTTAGTGTTATACACATTGTTTCTGTTTGTAATCATAATGGCATTGCAATATGTTCATTATTACTAGGACATCATCGCAAGTGTACACTCACCCATATGTGTAGGTTGAGAGGCTTCACCCCACCTGGCTGCAGCGCAGGTAAAAGGAGCACCGCTCTGGGGATAATCATATTTTCAGAGCGGTCAGTTATGTGACACTAGACAAAACAGAGTGAAAAATAGAGTGTACTTCGAGACGAGAGGTAGTCTAGACCTCTTATAAAATCAAGTGGTGACCAGGCTGGGCGAGACCGCCGTAATCTATCACAGTCAATAAGGAAGACCACCAAGCGTTGGTATTTATTGGATCTGTCGTATTATTTGTGAGGGCGATATCATATACTCACTGAACGCTCAAAAACGAGCGTGAGGATGAGTTGCTCTAATGATTTGCCCGACATTCGTATAATCGTGGGTTTATTTATACGGAGAACTGTTATGCAAGGAAAACGCTCCGTGTACATGTGGTTTAAAAACGCACGAGCAGTTTGAAGTCAGTGCGATCCCTGCGACGCATCGTATTTTTGGGATCTTTGGGAGCGGAGTGGCCTCTAGCGGCATGTATTGCTCCGTGTCTGCGCAGGGAAAGAACAAACGCCGCGTGCACGCAGCGTTCACTCACCTCTCCGTCGGTGTCTCCGGGCAGTCTTCAGTACTGCTCGGGGGGGCGCTGATCGCGCAGGGAGGTGTTGTTTTGTATGGTTGTGACTCGTCAGACAACACGTGACGAAAACAGTCATGTGATGCTTGGAATTCTGGGAATTGTAGTTTGCTACCCATTTCAGCCTCTGATTAGTGGAGAAAGGTATGTTCTAAGATTTGCACAACTTAAAACTCGCTCCGTGGTGTTTAAGATTACAACTACTATGTCTTAAATCTCATAGTGTATGTATGCTAGAGCGTGGCTGTTAGCTAATAGTAAACGATGCATAGTGACTTTATACAAAGCACCATTCAAAGGGACCTTATGTAGGGCACCATTCACAGGTTAGATCGCTTTCTGACAGGTATTAGTAAACAATGCACAGTGACATTATATAGAGCACCATTCAGATGAGCCTTATGCAAGGCCCCATTCAAAGGGACATCCAGGGTATAGGCTCGTTGAGGCCCTCTTTATCGCTGTTGAGGCGGTATACCCATTTTTGTTCAATCTTGAACAAAAACCGGCTGATGTCCGCACATAAGTCAGGGATGTGCGGTTGCTCAAGGACTGTCCAGAAAAACTCTTCAGGACCATGACCCTTCTCCAGAAAGTGTGCTGTGAGTCTGGTAGCTTGTTTTCGGCACCGCACTGTGCTTTTGTGTTCTTGAATACGTGTCCGTACCTTTCTTGTTGTCATTCCGACGTACGGTAATTGGCATGGACATTTGATCAAGTAAATCAAGTTACTGCTGTTGCAATTCGTAAACTTGTTTTGTGTCCATGGGCGGTTAGTGCCGATGTCGATCTCAGTGGACTTTTTGGTCTGGGGACAGACGGTACAACTCCCGCATGGATGGTGTCCCACCACGGGTGGAAGGTCCCATAGGGTACCCACTTGCCTCACTTCCTTACTGCGTGGGCGTGTGTGGACCAGTTGGTCTTTCAGGTTCGGTCCTCTCTTGTATGCAAACATGGGCTGGGGAATATCGTCACCTCCGGTTTTAAGGATAGACCAGTGTTTCCTTATGATTTTTTGCAACTGGTTTGATCGGCTATTGAAGGTGTTGACGAAAGCAATACGATCTGTTTTCTCCTTTGGAGGGTGGACTTCAAGTAGGGCCTCCCTGTTGTTATTTGAGGCCTTCTTTTTAAAAGAGGGCCTCAAATAACAACAGGGAGGCCCTACTTGAAGTCCACCCTCCAAAGGAGAAAACAGATCGTATTGCTTTCGTCAACACCTTCAATAGCCGATCAAACCAGTTGCAAAAAATCATAAGGAAACACTGGTCTATCCTTAAAACCGGAGGTGACGATATTCCCCAGCCCATGTTTGCATACAAGAGAGGACCGAACCTGAAAGACCAACTGGTCCACACACGCCCACGCAGTAAGGAAGTGAGGCAAGTGTGTACCCTATGGGACCTTCCACCCGTGGTGGGACACCATCCATGCGGGAGTTGTACCGTCTGTCCCCAGACCAAAAAGTCCACTGAGATCGACATCGGCACTAACCGCCCATGGACACAAAACAAGTTTACGAATTGCAACAGCAGTAACTTGATTTACTTGATCAAATGTCCATGCCAATTACCGTACGTCGGAATGACAACAAGAAAGGTACGGACACGTATTCAAGAACACAAAAGCACAGTGCGGTGCCGAAAACAAGCTACCAGACTCACAGCACACTTTCTGGAGAAGGGTCATGGTCCTGAAGAGTTTTTCTGGACAGTCCTTGAGCAACCGCACATCCCTGACTTATGTGCGGACATCAGCCGGTTTTTGTTCAAGATTGAACAAAAATGGGTATACCGCCTCAACAGCGATAAAGAGGGCCTCAACGAGCCTATACCCTGGATGTCCCTTTGAATGGGGCCTTGCATAAGGCTCATCTGAATGGTGCTCTATATAATGTCACTGTGCATTGTTTACTAATACCTGTCAGAAAGCGATCTAACCTGTGAATGGTGCCCTACATAAGGTCCCTTTGAATGGTGCTTTGTATAAAGTCACTATGCATCGTTTACTATTAGCTAACAGCCACGCTCTAGCATACATACACTATGAGATTTAAGACATAGTAGTTGTAATCTTAAACACCATGGAGCGAGTTTTAAGTTGTGCAAATCTTAGAACATACCTTTCTCCACTAATCAGAGGCTGAAATGGGTAGCAAACTACAATTCCCAGAATTCCAAGCATCACATGACTGTTTTCGTCACGTGTTGTCTGACGAGTCACAACCATACAAAACAACACCTCACTGCGCGATCAGCGCCCCCCCGAGCAGTACTGAAGACTGCCCGGAGACACCGACGGAGAGGTGAGTGAACGCTGCGTGCACGCGGCGTTTGTTCTTTCCCTGCGCAGACACGGAGCAATACATGCCGCTAGAGGCCACTCCGCTCCCAAAGATCCCAAAAATACGATGCGTCGCAGGGATCGCACTGACTTCAAACTGCTCGTGCATTTTTAAACCACATGTACACGGAGCGTTTTCCTTGCATAACAGTTCTCCGTATAAATAAACCCACGATTATACGAATGTCGGGCAAATCATTAGAGCAACTCATCCTCACGCTCGTTTTTGAGCGTTCAGTGAGTATATGATATCGCCCTCACAAATAATACGACAGATCCAATAAATACCAACGCTTGGTGGTCTTCCTTATTGACTGTGATAGATTACGGCGGTCTCGCCCAGCCTGGTCACCACTTGATTTTATAAGAGGTCTAGACTACCTCTCGTCTCGAAGTACACTCTATTTTTCACTCTGTTTTGTCTAGTGTCACATAACTGACCGCTCTGAAAATATGATTATCCCCAGAGCGGTGCTCCTTTTACCTGCGCTGCAGCCAGGTGGGGTGAAGCCTCTCAACCTACACATATGGGTGAGTGTACACTTGCGATGATGTCCTAGTAATAATGAACATATTGCAATGCCATTATGATTACAAACAGAAACAATGTGTATAACACTAAGTGTCCTATTTGTTTCTTTGTTTGTTTGTCTTACATGTTGGATCCCTTACCATTTTGCACTGACAGTATACGGTTGAGTACGCCTGGATGTCCAGGTGATATCTTTTATTATTCATCTTATTTACAAAGCAGTAGTGTATATATTTTTAGGTCCTGAGGAATGCATTAGAAAATCGCTTCTTATGAAATGCAGAAACATGTCGACCACCATTACGTGCGGTTATTATTTAAAACCTGCACCCACACCTGCCTTTTAATCTTAGGGTTTGGGGGATATTAATAAATTTCCTTTTTCCACCCATTCACCTAATTTTATAATTACCCTTCACTTTTTCACTCCAATCACCATACACTGCTTTTTTTCATTAGCCACTATCATACCCTTCTGTTCTGCCCTCACATCACATCTCGGTCACGGTAATTACTTACCGGCCGTCTTGTCTCCTGGGTAAGGAGATCCCAAATGATGACAAAAAGGGTGGTACAGTGTGGCTTCTGATGGGAACAATACATTTTTCTCCATGTACCTTTGAGTCTTGACTTGACCGTCCACTAACTATTATTTCTCACTGATACTGTTTTGCATGCATTTGGTACAGTGGTCCTTCCTGCTAGACTTACTTACTCTTTTTTTGACCCCCAGATATTATTTGTTGTTGCACTTGGATAGTGAACCTGCGTTGGAGCACCGAAATGCTCGGGTTACCTAGCCAAGGGGCTGCGGCTGCATAGGGTTCAAAAGACGTCGGGAATCCTCGTTGTAGTCTATGGAGCCTGAAAGAAGAAGTTGCTGGCAGGCGACCAGTGAAGATGTTCGGTGTGATCCAAGCCTGGATCGGTGATGGAGACGACCTGAAAGCAGAGGGGACTCAGTTCTTAATCACTAGCCAGTGATTGTGTGGGCACCAGGATGGGCCCGGATGAGGTCACCGCGATCAGGTGAGTGGGCGACGCTGGACTCTGCAGTCACACGGGCCAGGAGGCGTTGTCGGCAACCAGGCTGGAGGTGCGAGCTGTCCCACGAGGGTGTCTGCTGTCGGCGATGCTGGAACCAGGATTGGAGCAACAAGCCTTGGCAAAGGCAAGCCCACGCGGTGGAGTCAAGATGGCGTCTGGAGTGGACCAGGAGGGTCCGGGGTGCTCCTCTTTTGGAAGGGAGCAAGGGCCAGTCTGGAGCAACCAGACCAGCAGTGAAAACGTCGTGGTACGTTGTCAGGAGGGCCGCTAGCCAACGGGCAAGTGACCGGACAACGCGGTAAGCAGCAAAGAGCAGAAGGGCCCCACGCAGATCTCGTGGATGCTGGGGGGCTGGAGCTGCTCTGGGTTGGGGCTTCTCAAACCCCAGTGCACTCACTTGAGGATCCCTCGGCGGTTGTGCTGGTTAAGGGTCGTGCAGGTTTTGAAGATGGCCGGTCCCTCAGGTCTCGTCACACCCACGAATCTCAGCTGGGCTGATGATGCAGGTAGAGGTCAGAGATGCCAGGGAATCCGGGTCTCGTCGAGCTGGTTAGTCTTGATCCAGAGGATGGACGTGCAGCAAACCGCGATGCTTAGGTGGTGCCTGCGGGTGCAGGGTGGCTACTCCTTAGCCACAAGGGAGAGTCTTTAGAGAAAGTCAAGAGTTCCTTTCGTGGAAAGTAGTTCAAGATTCAAGATTATCTAATTTGGTAAGGGGGCCTGCTCCTACCTTTATCCTAAGAAAAGGGGCTGGCACGCGACTAGGTCCTGCCCATGGGTGGGACCAGGAAGGGGGGTGGTTACACCCCTCTCCCATGCCGGACTTTCCCCAGGTCAGGGGCTGGTGTGCCCCTGGAACTGGTTCTAGTCGGCCTATGCATAGTGAGCACCGGGGTGCCACTTGCAGTCACCTTCCTCTCAGCCCTGCCTACCTGGGATACACAAAACCCTGTCTGGGATGGTGATAGCACCGCCCCTGACAGGAAACTCTTTGTCCGAGCTCTCCTCGCTGGAAGGACTCCCAGCAGCAGGAGGTCAGACTTGTGTCTGTGGTGGCAGCATCCATTTTGTGATGCTGAGGCTCGAGTTAACTTTAACCGGGGTTCACAGTTACATACATGTCGTGTCCCTCTAGAAGGGTGGAATGCTAACCCCGTCACCAGAATTGGCGAGGGGTTAGTATTCCTATTCGTATGACACCTTACTCGACATGTTTTGATAAAGCGATACCAAAGTTGGCAAATAACCGCGAGGATTATAATGCACTTAAGAGTATCTGGTACACGTTATCATGGAACAGCTATTAGGACTTGGTTCCGCAAGCTGCAAACGGGCTCAGCTCATGCCAGAGCACCATCTCACATAATTCCAAGCACTCTGCCTTCAGGATTGATAAGGCCTGCCATAGGAGTGACTGATAGGAATACATGTGTCCATTTTAGGGTTAGATATAGGAATACTATATCTAAAGCAAAGGGTGTTTACACCACCTTGCCCCAGCTGTCGTGCAGCCAGTTGTGTCAGATTTGGATGGCCAGCCAGGGGTGGCAGAATACATGGTGCAGCCCCTGGTAGGCCCTGGGTACACCTATGCCCTGGATACCTAAGGTATACTGTACAGGGACTGATAAGGTGGCCCAGTACCAATTGGTAAATGGAATCCATTTTACAGAGAGAGCAGTGGGCCTGGGGTCCTGAATAGCAGGGCCCCAGGTCAACTAAGTCGAAAAACCAGCAAAACACCAGGCAAAAAGTTGGGGGCAACCATAGTCAGATATCCACCTTCCTACAAGTCAAGTCAAGTCAATAAATTTATATAGCGCGCTACATACCCAGAGGGTCTCAAGGCGCTTGAAGAAGGGTGGGGAATTACTTGTCAAATATCCACGTTTTAAGTTGCTTTCTGAATGCTAGGTGGTTCTGAGTAAGGCGAAGGTGAGTGGGAAGTGAGTTCCAGGTTTTAGCTGCCAGGTAGGAGAAGGATCTACCTCCCATGGTGGTTTTGTTGATGCGAGGTACAGTGGCAAGGGCTTGGTTGGAGGAACGTAGCTGGCGGGAGGGGGTGTAGAAGGACAGTCGTGTGTTGAGGCATTCGGGTCCGATTTCGTAGAGTGCTTTTTGTGCGTGGGTTAGGAGGTGGAAAGTAATCCTCTTATTGACGGGGAGCCAGTGGAGGTTTTTCAGGTGACCAGAGATGTGTTCTTTACGCGGGATGTCTAATATGAGCCTGGCTGAAGCGTTCTGGATGCGTTGGAGTTTTTTCTGGAGTTTGGCGGTGGTACCGGCGTAGAGGGTGTTTCCGTAGTCCAGTCGGCTCGTGACCAAAGCGTGGGTGACTGTTTTTCTAGTTTCGGTGGGGATCCAGCGAAATGTTTTTTTGAGCATGCGAAGAATGTTGAAGCAAGATGAAGAAACGGCGTTGACTTGTCTGTTCATCGAGAGTGAGGAATCCAGGATGACGCCCAGGTTCCGTGCGTGGTCCGTCGGGATGGGTGCTTTTCCAAGGGCCTCTGGCCACCAAGAGTCATCCCAGGCGGAGGGGGAGGTGCCTAGGATGAGGACTTCTGTTTTGTCTGAGTTCAGTTTCAGACGGCTGTGCTTCATCCATTCGGCTACTTCTTTCATTCCTTCATGCAGGTTGGTTTTGGCAGTGTTAGGGTCTCTGGTGAGTGATAGGATCAGTTGAGTGTCGTCGGCGTAGGAGATGATGTTGAGGTTGTGTTGGCATGCGATGACCGCGAGGGGGCTCATGTATACGTTGAAGAGGGTGGGGCTGAGTGAAGATCCTTGTGGTACGCCGCAGATGACTTCAGTGGCTTCTGACTTGAATGGTGGGAGGCGGACTCTCTGGGTTCTTCCGGTGAGGAACGAGGTGATCCATTCCAGTGCTTTTCCTTGGATTCCGACGTTTCTGAGGCGTTGTAAAAGGGTGCTATGACAGACCGTGTCGAAGGCTGCGAAGAGGTCGAGGAGGATGAGGGCGACTGTGTCTCCATTGTCCAGTAGAGTTCGAATGTCGTCTGTTGCTGCGATGAGGGCGGTTTCAGTGCTGTGCTTGGCTCGGAAGCCGGACTGTGAGGAGTCGAGGGATTTGTTGGTTTCGAGGAATGCGGCGAGCTGGTTGTTGACCGCTTTCTCGATGACTTTGGCCAGGAATGGAAGGAGTGAGATAGGGCGGTAGTTTTTGAGTTCGGTGGGGTCAGCTGTGGGTTTCTTTAGGAGGGCGCTGAGTTCGGCATGTTTCCAGCTTTCCGGGAAGGTTGCGGAGTTGAGGGAGCAGTTGATGACGTCTCGGAGGTGCGGTGCTATAATGGAGTCTGCTTTGTTAAAGATGTGGTGAGGGCATGGGTCTGTGGGGGATCCTGAGTGGATAGAGTTCATCAGACGGATGGTGTCCTCAGTGGAGATTGGCTTCCAGTCATTGAGGATGTTCAGGGGGGGTGGGGGTCCTGCAGGGGGTTGGGTGGGTTGGTCTTTGGGTCGGTTGTTGAAGCTGTTGTGGATGTCTGCGATTTTGTTGTGGAAGAATGAGGCTAGGGAGTCGCAGAGGGCTTGAGAGGGGGTGATGTCGTTGGAGTTGGCTGAGGGGTTGGTAAATTCCTTGACGATGTTGAATAATTCCTTGCTGTTGTGGGAGTTGTTATCTAGTCGGTCCTTGAAAGCGGCTTTCTTGGCATTCCGGATCAGTTGGTGGTGTATGCGGGTGGCGTTTTTGAAGGCGTCCTTGGTGCTGGTGGTTGGGTCTTTTTTCCAGGCCTTCTCAAGGGAGCGACAGAGTTTCTTGGATTTCTTAAGATCATCGTTGAACCAGGAGGCCTTCTTGCTGCCTAGTTTGATTTGTCGTTTTTTCAGTGGTGCTAGGATGTCGGCGCTGTTGGATAGCCATTGGGAGAGGTTGGTGGCTGCTTGGTCTGGGTTAGAGGAGTGGGCTGGGGGTTTTGAAGAAGCGATGAGGAGATCTGGTCGATGGTGATTTTGTTCCAGTTTCTTTGCAGAGTGGGTTGGGGGTGGTTGTTGGATGTGGGCTTGTTGTAGGTAAAGTGAACGCAGCTGTGGTCAGTCCAAAGGAGAGCTGTGGTGTGGCTGAAGGAGACATGTTTGCTGGAGGTGAAGATAGGGTCGAGTGTGTGACCTGCGATGTGGGTGGGGGTAGTGACAAGTTGTTTAAGTCCGAGGTTGGTGAGGTTGTCCAAAAGTGTGGTGGTGTTGCGGTCGTTGTTCTTTTCAAGGTGAAAGTTGAGGTCTCCCAAAAGGATGTAATCCTCGGAGGGGAGCGCGTGTGGAGTGATGAAGTCCGTGATGTCTTCACTAAATTGTGCGCGGGGTCCTGGTGGCCTGTAAAGGAGGGTGCCTCCGAGTGTGGTCTTGGGGTCGGTGTGGATCTGGAAGTGAAGGTGTTCAGAGTTGGCGAGATTGACGTCTGAGCTGGTTGAGATGCGGATGGATTTCTTATGGATGATAGCGATGCCTCCTCCTGTGTGGCCGGTACGGTCCTTGCGAATGATCTTATAGCCTTCCGGGATGGCAATGGTGATGTCTGGGGCTGATGTGGCGTTCATCCATGTTTCTGTTAGGAAGGCGACGTCCGGAGAGATGGTGTCTAGTAGATTCCAGAGGTCAATGGCGTGCCTGTGGACCGAGCGGGTGTTGAGCAGGATGCATTGTAGGTGGTTGGGGTTGGATATCTGTTGTGTGTTCGTAGATGAGGAGTTGTTCTTGGTGCCGTCGAACTTGCAGGAGTTGCAGGAAAAGGGTCCATGGGTGTGTCCAGGGGCGGGTTGGACGCAGTTGGGGGAACGGCCGGGGTTAAGGGCTAGGAGGGTGGTGGCATCGTAAGTAAAGCGGGAGGGGTGGACATTACGAGGACCAGGGGCTCTGGCGCTGGGCGCGGTCCAGGCGCGGACGGGCGTAGACAGGCTTACCTTTGGCGCACCTTCGGCGCGGCCGTAGCGCGTGGACGCTGCACGTTGGGGCATCTGCCTTAAATGGTGGATAGGGGGCGGAGCGTGGGAGGGGCAGCTGGGAGGCGGTATCGGGGAGGGGAGGCGGGCCAGGAGACTGCACAACAAATGGAATGGGGGTGGAACGTGGGACGAGGCAAAGGGCACAGAGGTTCCAAAGGCAATAAACAAATGGCGAAAAAGCTATAGAAAACAGCAGTAACAAGCAGCACTTTCAGTTCGGCGAAAATACCACGATTAATAACAATAAGCTCACAAATGTGCAAATCAGGGGGCGTGACTCAGCGCTAGTTAAGGTAGAAAGCGCCAGCAATTGCAATCCTAACGATACCACAAGCAGTTCTCAGCAGCGCTGGAAGGAGGTTCACGCTCGGGGTCTGCAAGCAGGAAGCGTGTGGGAGCGTCCGCAATGGCCCCCCCGCTGCTCACAACCACCCGCAGTGAGAGGCAGGCGCACCGGCCGACTCCAGCGTGTAGCGCACCGCCGCACAAGGAAAGACGCAGGCCGGCAGACAGGAAGATGCAGGACGGAGGCGGAAGGAACAGAGCCAGCAAGGACGCCACAGTCCAGAGTTGGAGCCCATGTGAGGAAAATCAGGCCGTCCCAACCACCGTCGCCGCTCTCCACACAGCAGCCCAGTAAGCGTTCTTTCTCTAAAGCTCAGGAATCATGCGAGGTGCCGGGGGATGAGAGGAGCTCGCGGCGTAGCCTAACCCGCCGCCATGTTCCCGACTTCTAAAGCTTGTTCTTGCCTTGAAAGAAGGAACTTTTACGAAGGGGGACTGGACTTTAAGGATAAGATCAGATCTCTCAAGAATGACACAGGACCGACAATGGGAGCTGGGCAAATTCATTCCAATTCTAAGATCTCTGGGTGCCACGGTACAGCTGAGGTTCCCTGCTTTACTCAGGGTTATGTGGAAAAATAAAATGCTATGTGGGTTGGTAGACAAGTGCACAGCTGTGGATCAACTGTTTGTAAGCAAGAGTTCAATCTATAAAGTAGGTGCTCCCAGGTGTTGTCCTCTCCCCAGTGGACGAGTAGTAATCCAGAGAATGAAGTGATATCAATTGGAAATTGATTGCATTCCTTAGGGCACACTTGTGTTGGGGGGTCCTTGCCTCCAGAGGTTTTTAAAGAAACAGTATTGACAAGATTGTTTGTGTCTCAAAGAATGAAGATTTTAATCCAATGTAATCATTAGAATATGTTTCCCCACATACTCAATGTAGAACATTATATCCATAATTATTTCCTCCTGCTCCAATGCATTTCGGGCTACTGCCCTTCATCCGGGAGCATCTAAAAAAACGACAAATCAAAAGACCTATGTATATTCCTTATGTTACTTCAACGAAACATATCTACAAACATACAATGAAAATACAAATATACAAAGATAGTGCACTTGAAAACAATCTACACGAAGTGAACAATAGTTATGTGCAAAAGTGAGCAGTCAACAAGTTTGCTGTTGAGTCATTAACGTGCGTGGAACGAAAATGGTTCTAAGGTGGGTGGTGATATTATGCTGTACAGAAGGCATGGTTAAAAAACGTGCGTGGAACGAAAATGGTTCTAAGGCGGGTGGTGATATTACGCTGTACAGAAGGCATGGTTAAAATACGGGTGTTTTAGAAGCCAAAAGGGCTAAACGTGACTGTTGTTGAGACATGGCTAGATAAATGCGAGCGCGCTAAAATGAAATTCGTAATTTACCCAAGCGCTAAATGCGGCTAGTAAACCAAGTTAACTACTGGCGGCCTTAATGGTGGTTAGTGAGAAGTGCTCCGCGACTTACGTTAGGGAAAAGAAATGGCGAGTCTGTTCGCGCTGGTTCAAACGCTCAGCAGTAGGTTGGGAAACTAATGCGGAACTGTGGGTTAAACCTGTGGGTTTTCCCCTCCTGTGCTGCTTTGAAGGCTTTCCCATTGTTCAGCTCGTCATAAGCACAGCTCAACCGTGCCTCATGACGAGCTCGTCATGAGCATCGAAAGGGTTAAAGATGAGTCAGTGATTGAGAAATGAAAAATCGATACTCTGTTTTTTTTTTTTAGGTAAATGATCAGTCCGCCCCTTTGGAGATAATATGGGATGCCTATAAGGTGTATTTCAGAGGCAGAATCATTGGGATCTCGGCCAAAATTAATAAGGAAAAAAAAAAGAAAAAATTAAGCTATTAGAAGTAGAAATTCATAGAGCCATGCTTAACCGAACAACAAATCAAAAGAGTAGCACAGAGGGAGGAAAGTCCCAAGCTAATATCCAAATGACAGGACATGGCCGATTATCTCGACAATATCACTAAAAGTAGATGGGAAGTTAGCAGACTGGTGAACTATGAATATGGAGAGGGCAGTGGGAAGCTCTTGGCCTGGAAAGTTCGAGCCAATCTATCTAGAAATCTAATCAAAGCGATATGCAATCTAGAAACCGGGTTGATCTTTTCAGACAGGGCTAGGTTAGAGAATGAATTCGAACTATTTTTCAAAGATCTGTATACCGAAGATCTGGAAGTCAGCGACGCCCAAATTAAAAACTACCTAGCAAAAGCCTCCTTACAGTCATTATCTGAAGACCAGACCCAACAACTTAATAGGAAGTTTTCACTATCTGAAATTAGACCTGTAATAAAAAATTTAAAGAGAGGTAGTGTTGCGGGCTTGAGGCGATCCCTAACTAGTTCTACATTGCTCTTAATGAGACGCTTGCCCCATTCCTAGAGAAACTGTTTGACAGTATCTTCTTATCCAACTCTTCAATCCCTAGTTCATGGAACGAGGCAGCCGGCTTCCTTGATCTTGAAATCTAACAAAGAAAAAAAAAAAAGTGAACTGTACAGACCCATCTCCCTGCTTAATTGCGATTATAAAATCTTTCCGCAAATTATAGCAGGGAGATTGAACGGTATAATGGGAAAATTAATCCACCCGGATCAAAAGGGATTTATTAGAGGACGCCAACTGCACGATCTAACACATGAGTTAATAGGAGCTATTGACATTGCTTCAGCTAATAGCTTGCCACTAACCATCTTTGCTTTTGACGCCGCCAAAGCTTTTGACCGGGTGAACTGGGTTTGCCTATATCATGAATGAATGAATATTTATTGTTGGTTACTAAAAACCATTACATAAAACCAGCAATACAAAAGTCATCACGTTACAAAAAGAAATTAAAATCAAGGACATTTCAAAAGTCAAGATGTATAGTTAATCCAAAAATGCAAAGAAGCCGGAAAAAAGGTTCATGAGCCGGCTGAGGGCTCTGTGGTCTGGTCAGTAGCAGTCATCAGCATTGCCTGTGCTTTAAAGATAAACTTCCCAAAGGCAGCCATATGCATTACTCTGGACAGGGTGTAAAGATGAAAAATCCCATCCTTTGCAGAGCTTGACCCAGAATGTCTGAGTAATGGCCTAAGATAAAGGCTGCGGGGCAACCGCAAGGCGGGGCAACAGAAGAGAAGATGTGCCAATGACTCCCGTTTATAGCTGCAGAGCCTGCATACCTGTGCATCTGGGCTCGCCTTGCCACATGGATAATGTTCTTTTAGGGGCAATGGGTGTAGTCTGTAGGCCAGGATCTTGTGAAGGGCTGCACTTCCCACTGCCTGCGTGAGATGCTGTTTGGGGGAGTTCAGGATGTGCGGGAAACACAGGGTCTCATGCAGGTCTTTTCTTCGCCACAGGGACTCCAGATCCAGTTCCCGTGACCGCACGCGCACTTGTTTTTTTAATCGCGTTTTTGATTATGGAGTATGTAACACATTCCGGATTCCAGGAGTCCATGGCAAGGTTAAGATGGGCCTTAGCCACTTCAAGGGTGGCCGACCAAGGATTCCCTGGCTCTCTGAAAATACATTTCAGGACTGCCTTCAGAGTGTTCTCCTGTGCTGCCGTCGTTAAAAAGTAGTATTTGCTTAAGGCGGCCAGCTCTTCCAGATTTTGCTGGTTGAGGGAGAACTCCAAGTGAACAAGGGTGTTTCTGGTGCATCTTGGGAGGTGGAAAAGTTTCTTGTATGCCCTGCAATGAATTTTTTCCAGTTCATGGCTCAATTTACCCGGGAATGCCTGAAGGGCGTAGTTGAGTGCCGGCATGAGCTTGGCTTTATGCACTCTGTTAATGGCCGTAGTAGACAGGCTGTGAAGGGAGGCTTGCAGCTTACAGATGGCATAGGTGATGGATTTACCTTTGGTCTTGATAGACCTGAGATGGGCACCTGGGAGCCCCGACTCCTGAAAACAAATGGCCAGGTAATTGTAGCGCTGTGTGCTTTCCAGCGAAAGGTCCCCTAGCCTCCATTTCAAAGATTTTTTCCTTGAATGATGCCCAAATATAATTACCTTTGATTTAGATCGATTGGCTACAAGCTTATTTTTGTCGTCGTATGCGGCCAGTGCCGTCAACGCCTTTTGCAGCCCCAATCTCGTATGATCCAAAAGGACCAGGTCATCATTATATTGCATGAAGTATATTTTGTGTCTGCCGATCTTTGGAGTGGCCAGGGATGCACCAGTCAAGGCCCTCTCCATGTCCGCCATGTATAAGTTGAATAGTAATGGGGCTAGCACGCACCCTTGCTTTAGGCCTCTGTCAGTGTAGATCTTAGCAGAAGCATGGTCCCTTGAGAGTTTGATACGCACCCAAGTTTTTTGATACAGGGATTGTATCGCTCTTAGCAGTCCCGGATTGATGTTCCATTGGACCAGCTTATGCTACAGGATGGCGCGGTCGACCCCATCAAATGCCGCCGAGTAGTCGATAAAGCAGGCGAAGAGTGGAAGGCTTTTGCCTGTCCGAGCGCGATGCGCCAGATAGGAGAGAGCGATGATGTTATCTACTGTGGCTGACCCAGGTCTAAATCCGGTTTGGCAGAATGGAAGGATGCCAGCTGCACTTGACCAGTCTGCGAGATCCCTCAAGATGGCGCTAGCGTAAGCTTTACCCTCAATATCCAACAAGGCAATCATGCGGTAATTGGGAGGTTCCGATTTTGGGCCTTTTTTGTGGATAGGCTGTAAAAGCGAGCCTCTCCACGAATCTGGAACTTCCCCCCGGAGCCAACATTCGGAGTACAGATGGGTCAGGTTTTTGGTCCAAAAGTCGATATTTGCCTTGAATAAATGGCCGGGAAGCCCATTGGGACCTGGAGCGGCATTTTGTCCAATGTTTTTTAAGATTTTAGAAACCAACGATTTTTCCGGTGGAACCGTCGTCTCGATGGTAGAATCAAGGTAGTCTTCCGGAATAGATGTTACATTTTGCATGTGTCCTGAACCATCATTGGTATATAATGCCTTAACATGGGCGACCCAGATGGAGGCTTCAAGGGCATTTTCTCTATGATTTGGGCCCCGTCCCATGTTGCATAAGTAGTTCCAAAACTCCTGTGATTTTCCCGGCCTCAGCAACTCAAATATAATAAGCCATTGTGAATCGCAGTGGGCTCGCCTTGCGGCCCACACCTTTTTTGGGTGACTTTTTGTGGCTTCTTGTAATTCCTTCTTATTTTGTTCAGTCCTGTTTTTGTGGAACAGTTTACGTTCCTTGTTTAATGCTTTGGCACTTTTTTTAATTTCTAGGTTATATCCATATTTAGGGGGAGGATACCAGTGCGACACACTATTCTGATTCCCACATAGAAGCCGCGCCAGGGTATCTGATATGGCATTCCAGCTTTCTATTGCGCCATTTTTCTGTGCACTCGATGGCCAGCCTGACCATTGATTTGCCCAACTAGTAAATCTGGTTATGGTGGTTTGTTCCCATTCGATCCTTCTGGGCAGCTTAATCAGTTCTTCACCATCAGCCGCTCCGATGTATACAAGCTTGTGGCGTTGGTCCGCGGTGAGATTCAAGGTGACAGTTAAGGCAGCGTGATCGCTATCACTACGCAGCTGAACTGAAAAGCTTAACATCAGTGATTGGAGTTTGCCACTTAATATTATGTATTCGACCGTGGTTTGGTTGTTAAATGTGGGGCCGACCATCTGCCCCGGGCTGTTCTTTAAGAGGACTGAGTGGGCCGTCGCCAAGTTATAGGATTTTAATAGATCATTTAGGGCGTCAGTAGCCCCTGCCTGATGGCTGCATTTGGTCAGAACTCCTATATTATGGGTGTTAAAATCGCCAAGAATTATACATTCAAGTGCCGCGAATTGGAACAGTAAACACTCTATGTGATGTACCAACAGGCCCGGGTTTGATGATGGCCCATGCGGATTGTGGTAAAGATTAATTAACAATATTGAAAGGTTACTGTTTGCGTGTTTAATATAGACGCATATCCCTCCTGAGGGTCTACCAAAGATGTTAGTCTTTTTTGCTGGTTTTCCGTACTCAGCGTAACCTCTCAAGGAGAGCGGATGGGTTTGCCAAGACTCTTGTATACAGATTATATCTGCTTCCTCCATAAATGACAGCGCGTTTTGGTTGAGAAGCAACCGCCTAAGGCCAGCAACATTCCAAGACATGACTTTCAGTCTCACCGGGGACCATGCCTTCTCAGCGGGTTTTAAGTCTGTGTTTTTCATGCATCGTGGAAAGTGGCCCCAGGCGTTAAGGCGCGAACCATTAAGTCCTGGAGTTTAACGCAAGCGAGAGCCAGGACCAGTCTTTATTCGCGGGACCCAGTGTTGCGCATTTACGTGTCCCCTGGATTAAATCCCTAGTTATCTTGATTGGTGTTCTGATAGGGAGACCAGAGATTGTGCCACCTTTGTGCCCCTGTAGTGTAGTCGCCAGTTCTGAGGCGTCCTTGTAGAGCGCATACAGGCGTGGGGACTCTTCAGCTGGTTGGGCCATATTTCCCATCGAAATATATACAGAGTGAGTTTTTAAGAACAGAGGATATTTTTGTGTTTTCTTGGGTTTTATCCTTATACCCCAGCTTTCCAGTAGCTTGTGCTGGCTTTTTAAGGCCTCTGCCATGGCCGAGCTCGTGAAAGTTACCTCCGTGGTTTCATTTAACTCATCCTCATCTGGCGGTAGGAAGGAAATGGTTTCAATGTCTGAAGTTTTTATTCCCTCCAACCCTGGAATGTTCGCACAAAGGAACAGGAGATTGCTACGATTAAGAATGTCCCACCTCCCCTGCGAGACATATTCTGGGTATAGCCTTATTTCCCGGTCTTGCGATTGAGGGTGATTTAAATCAGCAACAGAGACCGCGGCCTGAGCGCCAGCTTCTGTTGGCTGTGAGAGGCCAGCTAGGGAGGTATCTGTATGCCTTATTGCCCCGGTAGCTCGATCAGGGGTCATCGTGAGTGGAACGCTGGTAAGCCCATTGTTAGTCCAAGTGTTTTTAATGCCCTTTGTATCTAGGACTGCCCGTGACACTTGAGGCGTAACCTGCGTAGACGTTGATGAAACGGCGGCTAAAGAATGATTTGATGGCGCTTCGTGTTCGGTGCTGAGAGATTGGATCGCTTCCAGGGCGTTTGTATTTTGTGGGTCGTTTACAGGGTTTGTGGTTAATACTAATGTGGCTGGTCGGGGCGCCACAAGAGGGACAGCCAGCCCTTGGTTTGTTATTTGGTTAGATAAATGGAGGACATCGTGCTTCGGGAGCGTGCGATCTGTTATTATGGGGTGTTAGACGGACCGGGAGGGTCGGCCGAGGACAAGAGGAGAGGTCTCCGGGGAGAGCCGTCTCCAGCGATCGTACAGACGAGTAACTTCCCCCCCACAGAAGGACACCACACAAAGATAAGGTTTACGTTCTTTATAAGCAAACTTAAAGTACGGTAGAATGGTACAAGGAGGTCTGGACTCAGGGGTCCCCTCGATTCTAGTCTCTTGGACGGGAAGGGGGTAGCGGGACAGTCTTATTACCAATCTGGCAGAGGTGATGATGCGATGGATAGCTCACAATCCTCGAGCTCGGCGTTCTAGATGGACGGGCCGCGGCAGCGCCGGCAGGTCCCGAGAGGATTGTAGGTAGCGACGGTCCGCGGCGGCGCCAGCAGGTCCCGGTGAAGATGGTAGTTACAACGGTCCGCGGCAGCGCCAGCTGGTCCCGACGAGGATGAAGGATTCAGAAGGTTGCGGCAGCGCCAGCAGGCAAGACGATAGTTCGCAAGGCAGGGCTACGGCAGCGCCAGTAGTCCGTCAAGGATGAGTTCTTCACGGCGTCTCTCGACTCCAGGATACAACTGCCTTCCTGCTCTGGAGCTGCCCCAGTTATAGGTCTGGCCCCCTTTGATGTCCGGACCCTCGCACTTGGAGGTCGGGAGGTCCGGGATGAGGGAGTCCAGACACCCAGCAGGGGGGTGGAGCCAGCGCCCGGGGGAGCTGGGGGCGATCGGCACCTGGCGGGGGAGAGCCATCGACACTTCTTTCTCCCATCAACCTGCCAAGTGGTCCGTTCACCTCCTGGGTGGATGGTGGTGCCGGAATGTCGGGGCCTGGCCAGGCCCAGGTTTAGGGTCGAGCTGAGGCCACGCGGTCTCGTGGTGCAGTGTCCAAGATGGCGGCCGGGCCGGGCGAGGGAGCCGGTAGTGGTTCGGCCCCATGATACAGAGATGTCCGGGGCAGGAGTCCCGTATGAGACGGGGTGCGGATTGCTTCTGGGGGTAATACCTGGTGGGCCGGGGCTCGGGCCCTGTCATGCGGGGAGGGAGCAAGCCCTTCATGTGGCCTGTCCAACATGCGTCCCCCCCAGCTGAAGGCGGGGAGAGTCACCCATCCTCTTGGGGACTCTCCTCGTCGAGGCGGAAAAAGCGTGACAGGCCATCTGCGTTGGCGTGGTCTTGGCCAGGTCGATGTTCCACAGTGAAGTCCATCCCCTGCAGGGAGATGGACCAACGCAACAGTTTGGGATTTTCCCCCCGCATCTGCATTAGCCGCTGCAGGGGCCGATGATCGGTCTGCACCCGGAAGTGGGTACCGAAGAGATAGGGCCGGAGCTTTTTGAGGGCCCACACCACGGCGAAGGCCTCCCTCTCGATGGTGCTCCAGCGCTGTTCTCGGGCCAGGAGACGTCTGCTGATGAAGGCCACTGGTTGGTCAAGTCCTTCGGGGTTCAACTGGGAGAGGACCGCCCCGATGCCATGGTCGGAGGCATCCGTTTGTACGATGAATTCCCGACTGTAGTCGGGGGCCTGGAGCACAGGGGCAGTGCACATGGCGGCCTTCAGCCTCTCGAAGGCCGCTTGACAGTCTGGGGTCCAGTTGACCGTCTTCGGGTGGTTCTTGGACGTGAGCTCCGTGAGGGGCCCCACGATGCTGCCATAGTCCCTCACGAACCGCTGGTAGTAGCCGGTGAGCCCCAAGAAGGCTCGGACCTCGGTCTGCGTGACGGGAGGCTGCCAGGACTGGATGGCAGCGATCTTGAGTTGAAGAGGGGCCACCAGACCGCTTCCCACCTGGTGTCCGAGGTAGGTTACGGACCCCTGACCAATTTGGCACTTGCTGGCCTTGATGGTGAGGCCGGCCCGTTGGAGGGCCTGCAGGACCTCTCGGAGGTGGTGGAGGTGGTCGGACCAGTGGCGGCTGTACACAGCGATATCGTCCAGGTAGGCGGCGCTGAACTCCTCAAGTCCTGCCAAGACCTGGTTGACCAGTCGCTGAAAAGTAGCTGGGGCATTCTTCATGCCAAATGGCATGACTTTGAAGTGGTAGTGGCCATCGGGGGTGGAAAAGGCGGATCGTTCTTGAGCCCGGGGGGTGAGACCGATCTGCCAGTAGCCCGCTGTTAGGTCGAAAATGCTGAGGTAGCGGGCAGCCCCCAGGCGGTCGACCAGTTCATCCGCTCGGGGGATGGGATGAGCGTCGGTTCTGGTGACAGCGTTCAGGCCCCGATAGTCGACGCAGAATCGGAGCTCAGGGGTGGTGCCGGGGGCAGCCGCTTTGGGGACCAGCACGACCGGGCTGGCCCAGGGGCTGTCCGAAGGCTCGATGACCCCGAGCGTGAGCATCTTTGACACCTCCTCTTGGATGCAGGCCCGTACCCGATCTGGTACGCGGTACGCCCGATGTCTGATAGGGGGACTGTCCCCAGTATCCACGTCGTGCAAGCACCAGGGGGTGACTCCTGGGGTGAGGGAAAACAGGGTCGCAAACTGCAGCAGGAGGTCCCGGCAGCCTTGGCGCTGTTCCGGGGTGAGGGCATCTGAGAGTCGGACCCCGTCCACGGAGCCATCTTTCTCCCGGGTCTTTAGGAGATCAGGGAGAGGTTCGGAGTCTTCTTCTGTTCCGGTGTCTGTAGCCATAAGGAGGCTGAGCTCCGAGCGCACAAAGTGGGGTTTGAGTCTATTGGCATGGAGGACCCGGAGGGGGTTCCGTGGGGATTCCATATCGATGAGGTAGGTGACGGGGCTCTTGCGCTCGACCACCTTGAAGGGCCCCGTCTACTTGTCCTGCAAGGCACAGGGTTCGGTGGGGGACATCACCCACACTTGTTGGCCCGGTTCGAATTCGATGGAGGAGGCATTTTGATCGCACCACTTTTTCATGTCCTCCTGACTGGCCTCAAGGTTTGCCTTCGCCATGTCTCTGAATCGCCTGGTCTGATTGCGTAGGGTCAGGAGGTACTTGAAGACATCTGGAGGGGTCTTTAGGGGGGCCATCTCCCAACCTTCTTTGACTAGGCTGAGGGGCCCGCGCACAGGGTGTCCGTACAAGAGTTCGAACGGGCTGAAGCCGAGGGACTTCTGGGGGACTTCTCGATATGCGAAGAGGAGGCACGGCAGTAGCACATCCCACTGGCGACGGAGGGGCTCTTCCAACCCCCCAATCATCCCTTTGAGCGTGCGGTTGAACCGCTCGACTAGTCCGTTTCCTTGAGGGTGATAGGGGGTCGTGAATCGGTAGGTGACCCCGCACTGTTGCCAGAGGGACTTCATATATTTGGAAATAAAGTTCGTGCCTCTGTCGCTGACGACTTCTCGGGGGAAGCCCACCCGGGAACAGATCCCCATTAAGGCCCGGCCAACCACCGGGGCTGTTACAGTTCGCAGGGGAACGGCCTCGGGGTAGCGGGTGGCGTGGTCCACCAGTACCAGGATGAACCTATGTCCTTGTGCTGTACGGGGGTCCCGGGGCCCCACAATGTCTATTCCCACCCTCTCGAACGGGGTGGTGACAACTGGGAAAGGTTGTAGAGGTGCTTTAAGTTTGCGGACGCTCTTCCCGCTGGCCTAGCACGTGGGGCAGGACCGGCAGTGGTTGAGGACGTCGTTTCTCATCTTGGGCCAGAAAAAGTGGGTCACCAGGCGACTATAGGTTTTGTCCTGGCCCAGGTGTCCAGCCAGGGGGACATCGTGGGCCAAATTTAACAAGAAGTCTCTAAAACGGAGGGGCACCACCAACACTCGACTGGCCCCTAACTCCGCGATTCTCTGTTCACTGTACAACAGGTCGTTGTCCCAGTAGATCCAATGGGCTCCGGTGGTGTCCCCTGCGCTCTGGGCGAGGGCTTGCTGGCGGAGTCCCTCGAGGGAGGGACAGGTCTTCTGCTCTTGACGGAACTGTTCCTGAGTGGGCCCCCCTTCTTGACGCCACTGAGCCAGGCCGGGAAGGTCCCGGGGCTGAGCGAGCCCTTCGGGAGTTTGCTCTGGGGGGTTAGTATGGTCGGTGTCCTCTACTGGAGCGATCGGGGGAGGAGGTGCTGGCCATTCGGGTTCTTCTGGTCGGGGGATGGTACGGGCGGCCATGGACCGGGTGGTTACGCAAGCCCAGTCCGGGAGGCCCAACATCCCCAGGTGCTCTCTTCTTTCCACGGCGGCCCACGGGGAGCTCTCAAGATCATTCCCCAGGAGACAGTCCACGGGGGCATCATCTCGGACCGTCACCTTCAACATGCCGGAGACCCCTCCCCATTCGAAGGGGACGCAGGCCATCCGACATAGGCTCTCCGAATTGTCGGCTGAACGGACGGGGCAGAGAATGTTCGGCAGGATCTGTTCCGGGGTCACCAGGTGACAGCGGACGGCCGTCACACTGGCCCCGGTGTCACGTAGGGCTTCGGCCCGGTGCCCATTAATGTTCACCCACTGACTATATTTTCTGGTGTTGGCGGGTAGGGGAGCCCGCGGGACCATGTCTCTTCCCCTAAGCACGCTAGAACCATGGCGGCCGGTTCCCATTCTTGTGGTTCTTGTTCGCCTTCTTCCTGTTCTTCGGAGATTTGTTCTCCCCCCAGGGCGGCGGCAGCTACCTGGCGGGGTCTCGGAGTTTGGTTCTGGGGACAGTTCGGGTCATTGGCGTAGTGGCCTACTCGCTGGCATCTGTGACACGTGACATTGGCTCGGAACCCCGGGCGTACCGGGGGGTTGCCTCGGTTGGCCGGGGGCGGGGTGCTGGCAGCGGGAGCGGCCGGGACGGTGTCTCTTCCTCGCCCCTGGCCTCCTCCTCCTCCTCGGGGACGGTGCTGACCTTGGTTGTTCCGGTTCTGTTCATGCAGCCCACTCCGGCCCACTCGGGTGCTTTCCCACCGGTCAGCCTCGGCGGCGAGCTGCCGTGGGTCAGTCAATTTACTGTCGAGGAGGTGCTGCCTGAGCTCGACGAAGCAGTTGTTAGAGAGGTGCTCCCACACCATGAGATTAAAAAGTTGCTCGTAGGTCGTTACATGGCTGCCCTTGATCCAACCCTCGAAGGCTCGGCTGAAATAGTTTACATATTCCACCCAAGTGGTACCCGGGATCCGGGTGCAGTCTCGGAACCTCTGGCGGTACATTTCGGGTGTGAGCCCCTATCGGGTGAGGAGGGCAGCCTTCATGTGGTCATAGGAGGTCATCAGATGGTCTGGGAGCTGTAGCAGGGCATCACGGCCTTCATTGACGAACCTCCCCCATAGACCGGCTCCCCAGTCACTTCGATCGATCCGGTGGGAGGTCATGGCGATCTCGTAGGCCTTGAACCACTGTTGTATGTCGTCATCTCGGAAATACTCTCGAACGACATCCTTGGGGATGTGTACTTTCTTTTCTGTCGCTCCTGGGGTGCGCGGTTGCTCGGGCACCCCCAGTTCTTTGTTCTGCTTCCGTAGGTCTATTTCTGCTAGTTTGCGCTCGTGTTCGTACGCCAATCTTTTTTCTTCGAGCTCTCTCTGCCTCTGTTTTTCTTCCCGTTCTTCTCGGAGCCGCAGATGTTCTAGGCTCAGTTTTTGTTCGGCTAATTTGAGTTCACCGTCCATTTTGAGCCGGGCCATTTCCAACTCATGTAGTCTGCTTCTTTCTCTCTCTCGGATCTCTTCCTGCGAGAGACCCGTCCTTTGCTCCTTGGGAGCCGTGGTGTTCCTCTCTGATGCTGCAATGTTTTGGTCCGGGGGTCTGACGGCCCCGGTTTCTGCCCACGACTCAATGGCGTGCTTGAAATCGTCTTTAGTACTCAGACCGGTGGTAGCAATGCCTAGTTCAATGCAGAATTGTTTCAATTCACGATGGTTGTACTCTTCCAATTTCTCCATCTGGAATTTCTCGGTGGATCCGCTCTCTTTGGTTGTCATTGTGGTTTTGTCGTGGGGTGAGCTACTCTCTGTACGATTACGCGTTGATTCGGATCGCGCCGCTGGCCACCAATGTTAGACGGACCGGGAGGGTCGGCCGAGGACAAGAGGAGAGGTCTCCGGGGAGAGCCGTCTCCAGCGATCGTACAGACGAGTAACTTCCCCCCCACAGAAGGACACCACACAAAGATAAGGTTTACGTTCTTTATAAGCAAACTTAAAGTACGGTAGAATGGTACAAGGAGGTCTGGACTCAGGGGTCCCCTCGATTCTAGTCTCTTGGACGGGAAGGGGGTAGCGGGACAGTCTTATTACCAATCTGGCAGAGGTGATGATGCGATGGATAGCTCACAATCCTCGAGCTCGGCGTTCTAGATGGACGGGCCGCAGCAGCGCCGGCAGGTCCCGAGAGGATTGTAGGTAGCGACGGTCCGCGGCGGCGCCAGCAGGTCCCGGTGAAGATGGTAGTTACAACGGTCCGCGGCAGCGCCAGCTGGTCCCGACGAGGATGAAGGATTCAGAAGGTTGCGGCAGCGCCAGCAGGCAAGACGATAGTTCGCAAGGCAGGGCTACGGCAGCGCCAGTAGTCCGTCAAGGATGAGTTCTTCACGGCGTCTCTCGACTCCAGGATACAACTGCCTTCCTGCTCTGGAGCTGCCCCAGTTATAGGTCTGGCCCCCTTTGATGTCCGGACCCTCGCACTTGGAGGTCGGGAGGTCCGGGATGAGGGAGTCCAGACACCCAGCAGGGGGGTGGAGCCAGCGCCCGGGGGAGCTGGGGGCGATCGGCACCTGGCGGGGGAGAGCCATCGACACTTCTTTCTCCCATCAACCTGCCAAGTGGTCCGTTCACCTCCTGGGTGGATGGTGGTGCCGGAATGTCGGGGCCTGGCCAGGCCCAGGTTTAGGGTCGAGCTGAGGCCACGCGGTCTCGTGGTGCAGTGTCCAAGATGGCGGCCGGGCCGGGCGAGGGAGCCGGTAGTGGTTCGGCCCCATGATACAGAGATGTCCGGGGCAGGAGTCCCGTATGAGACGGGGTGCGGATTGCTTCTGGGGGTAATACCTGGTGGGCCGGGGCTCGGGCCCTGTCATGCGGGGAGGGAGCAAGCCCTTCATGTGGCCTGTCCAACATGGGGAATGCTTCAAGCTCTGTCGTTTCCGGTGGCTCTGTTTGACCATGCGATTGGCACCCGGGCTGCAACCATTCCCGGATGGATTTATTTTTAATCGACTGCTGCCATTCGGAATTTTGAGATGTAGTAGGAACGGCATCTCTGATATTTACGTTGTTCGTTGGTATGGACTCGACCCTAGCAGATTGATTTTCATTATGTATTGCTGTGCCATTTAATAAAGAGTTTTTTATGCGTTCTTTTATGGAAGGATCAGGCGCTAGTGCCTTGATGTTTGAGTCCTTATTCCTGCTCGCTTCTATTTTAAGATCTTCGATTAGAGTAGTCATATTGTGCGGAAGTTTTTCCAGGTTTTTTTTAGAACTGGACCACAACTGCAAGGCTCGAAGTTAAGATATGTACTCTCCTGGGCTCTGCGAATCAGGGAGTTCAAGTGATCCAATTTAGCATCGACCCCTGAAATTAAATTTGCCACTGTTTGTAGGATGTTGATCTGGGCATCAAGCTTATCGGCATGCATAATTGCTGCTCCAGTCATAGAAATTAGGGTCTCATTTATCAGTGTGAGATGGTCTACAAACGCTGGGGGGGTGAACTCCCTTCCACATGTCGGGGGAAAATGCTGGGACATGTCGTCTTGATTCTGCGGGCTCCAGGTCAACAAGGTCGGAGATTGAAACTGCCCAGCCGGTGATGCAGTGATCACTCCTCCTACGTCAAGAGCCTTACCGCTCCCAGGTTCTTCTGGTATGTGCTCTCTGTTTGCTAATGCTGGTACACTGCAGCTGGGGCCATTGCCAACACCAACCTTCAGGGACTCGTATGGCACCGAAATAAGTTGAGAGCATATTAATGCTTGTTGGGGCAGAGATGTTGGACTGTCATGCTCGGGCCTCAACTCTGCCCTGTCAGCCGATGCCAGATTATGAAGATCTGCCCCCTGAAGAGTAATTATTAATGGTGATAAGGGAGGCCCTGGGCCCTGCTCCATGGTCGTACTCGGGCCCTGTTCAGAAGCTTTAATAGTTGGTAAGCAGCTCAGAGGCCTGGGAGGTGCTGCTGAGCCTGTAACCAAGGGTAGCAGATAGGATCTTATGTCTCTGTTCCCTGAGGGCCTAGCGGCGGCTGTAAAGGCACCAGGGCGGAGGTTCAAGTTACCAATCGGGAGACACTTCCCCTCTTCCCCTGTTTGCGAAAGTACGGTATTCGGTGACCATGGCTGTGCTGGGGGGACCACAAATGAGCCTGGAAGAGTTGGTGTGGCACCGGTAGCTCCAGGGGAATCCGCGAGGCTCCCCTCCAGAAGCACTGCCCCTGGATGAAGCTCCCCTACTCCGGGGGGGTAGAAGAGTTTTGCCTTCCGTCTTAGGGCCGATCTGTGAGGACGAGGCGTGGCCTGTGTCTGGGCCTGTAATAAGGAAGAGTTTCTGGTCCTCATCGTTTCTCGTATAGTCTCTTACTATATGTAATTCTCAAGGGCCTTGCAAGCGCCAATTCCCCCTATGGTTCGGGCTGTACAAAGACTGTTCTTAGTGAGTGTGGGGCCCGTAAACAGTATCGGTGGCGGCGTTGTTATCACAGCGCTCGAAGCACAACACAGCGCTCACGCCTACCAACCGCGCTTTAGATCAGGCATTTAACGACAAATAGCAGATATGGTGACACAAAGTTTTTTTGTTTTTTTTGTTTTTAAAAGCCAAAAATCCAAGGGGTCCTCTCCTGCTAGCAGGCGTTGTTGTCACAGCGCTTAATACAGCGCTCACACCTGCCAGCCACCGTTGGCATTACAAAGGTTATAATCACTGAAAGAAAGACGCCATATCCTGCGTTCTTTGAAGCTATACTGAACACGCTACAGTCATAGTCACGTATCGAGCAAAAAGCAAAGAACTCCTGGCAATGTTTTTCCCCCAGGGTCCGGTATGAGGGTTTACAAGGACCACAGAAGATGATCAATGTACACAGACGGGCCCCCGGGAGGAGAGCGCCTCCAAGCGCAGTCATCCACTCGCCGGGGGAACCAACAAATACCTGCGTCTCAAAGGAGCTTCCTTCGGTAATGCAGGAAATCTCTACCCGCTCTCCGAGGCAGGCTGAAAGGAGGACGCCGTTTTCTCACGCGTTCGTCTCGCTTGGGGCGGTGACGCGCAGAAGGCAAAGTCGGCTTCACTGGGCAAAGGCTCAAAGAGAGACACCGCGTCTCCTCGTGGATTCAGAGGCAATCCAGCAGGGAAGTGTGAGAAGTTGGCCCGATATGCAACGTTCGCTATTCTAGCGACCGCTATGTATCGTTCCAACGACCCTTATGGTGTTTGGTTGCAAGTCAACCTATAGACCAGCTATCCTAGTAGCGTGGATACGAGCAGTCTAAGGCTAAAGACTCGAGAGGGCGCGTTAAGCCAACTGTTTACCACACATGTACCCCTTGAACACCCAGTGAAAGGACACCACACAAGTGTTATGAAAATAAACAATATATTTATTAAGAATCACAACAGCCCTGTACTCTTTATGAGGACAGGGTACTAAGCACAAACCAAATCTCTTTAGCAAATACTTCAAGTGCACAATTAAAACAAGTGTCCGAGGACACGGAACGATTAAGGTCTCGGGCGGACCCGATAAGGCAAGTCGGAAGCGAGGGACTCAGGACCCTAGAGTAAGGAGGCTATGCAGGCACCGAAATGCCGAGTTACCTAGCCACGAGGGCTGCGGCTGCACAAGTCTTACAGGCGTCGGGGTCTTCGCTGACGAGCCAGGAGCCGGAAGAAAAGGAGTTGCTGGCCGGCGACCAGTGCTGAATAGTTCGTAGAGATCCAAGCCTGGATCGGAGATTGATGAAACCTGAAAGCAGAGGGGACCAAGTTCGTACTACTAGCCAGTAGTCAGAAGGTACCAGGAAGGCACCGGTTGGCCGTCACCTCGACCAGGTGAGTGGGCGACGCTAGGCTCTGCAGTCTCACGGACCAGGAGGCGTTGTCGGCGACCACGGTGGAGGTGCGAGCTGTCCCACGAAGGATGATGCTGTCGGCGTCGCTGGGCCCAGGATGGGGCAACAAGCCTTGGCAGATCTCAGGGCCACGTGGTGGGCCTAAGATGGCGTCTTGAGTGGACCAGGAGGGTCCGGGGTGCTTCTCGCAAAGATGGAAGCAAGAGCCAGTCTGGAGCAACCAGACCAGCAGTGATGATTCTCGGATGTCGTCACAGAAGGGCACAAGCCAGCGGCTAGTGACCAGACAACGTGCTGAGCAGCGAGCAGAAGGGCCCCACGCAGATCGTGGAGATGCTGGGAGACTGCACTTCGGTGCTGGAGCGGCTCAGGGTCGGGGCTTCTCGGACCCCAGAGCACTCACCAGAGAGTTACCTCGATGGTCGTGCTGGTTTTAAGAGCGTGCAGGTTCTGATGATGGCCGGTCCCTCGAGGTCTCGTCGCACCCACAGATCACAGCTGAGCTGATGATGTGGGTAGAGGTCAGAGGTGCCAGGGAAGCCGGTTCTCGTCGAGCTGGGCCGTCGGATTCCTTGAGGAAGGACTTACAGCAAACCGCAGAGTTCTTAGTTGGTGCCCGCTGATGCAGGGTGACTACTCCTTAGTCACAAGGGAGAAATCTTGAGAAGAGTCTTGAATGTCCTTCCATAGAAAGTAGTTCTTGAATCAAAGATGATCTAATTTTGAAGGGTCCCCGCTCCGGTCTTTATTCTAAAGAAAGGGGTGGGTACATGACTAGGTCCTGCCCTAAGGGTGGGACCAGGAAGGGGGGTAGTTACACCCCTCTCCCCTGCCGGACTTTCCCCAGGCCAGGGCTGTCGCCCCTGGAACTGGTTCTAACCGGCAGATGCGTAGTGAGCACCGGGGTGCCACTCCGCAGTCACCTTCTCGCCAAAGCCCTACCTACCCAGAATACACAAACCCTGTCTGGGACGGTGCGAACAGCGCCCTCGACAGGAAACCCTTTGTCCAAGTGCTCCTCGCTGGAAGGACTCCCAGCAGCAGGAGGTCAGACTCGTGTCTGTGGTGGCAGCATCCATTTTGTGGAGCTGAGGCTTCAGTTAACTTTAACCGGGGTTCACAGTTACGTACATGTCGTGTCCCTCTAGAAGGGTGGAATGCTAACCTCGTCGCCAGCATTGGTGAGAGGGCAGCACCCCGATTCGTATGACACCTTACTCGACATGCCTGGGTAACGCGACACCGGAGTTACCGATATGGTACGCGTTACCATGGAACAGCTATTGGGTCTTGATTCCGCAAGCTGCAACCGGGCTCGGCTCGGGCCTGAACCTAGCTCACACGAGCCCACGCACTCTGCCTTCAGGATCGTTAAGGCCTGCCATAGGAGTGACTGATAGGAACTCGGGTGTCCATTGTATGGTTAGATATAGAGCTACTATACCTAAAGCGAAGGGTGGTTACACGTCTTCGCCCCAGCTGTCGTGCAGCCAGTTGTGTCAAATTTAGGAGGCCAGCCAGGGGTGGCATAATACATGCTTCAGCCCCTGGCGGCCCTGGGTACACCTATGCCCTGCGTTACGGGGTCTGATAAGGTGGCCCAGTACCAATTGGTAGATGCACTTAGGGTACATATCGTAATTTAGAAAGAGAACAGCCAGGCTGTGGGTCTGATTAGCAGGCCCACAGCCAGAAAAAGTCGTAAACCAGTGAAACAAAAGCAAAAAATCTGGGTGATCATAGGATTGCAGACCCTACTCTCCTACATGACCCCCCCCCAAACGTCGGAACAATAAGCTATCCTTGACCAGGTGAGTCTTCTTGTTCTAAGTGGAAATATCTGGAGAGCCCATCGGCATTGCCATGATCAGTACCAGGTCTATGTTCCACTGTAAAGTCCATCCCCTGTAGGGAAATGGACCACCTAAGCAGTTTGGGGTTTTCACCCTTCATCTGATTTAGCCACAAGAGGGGCTTATGGTCGGTCTGAATCTTGAAGTGAGTGCCAAACAAGTATGGCCTCAGCTTCTTCAGGGCCCAAACCACAGCAAAGGCCTCCCTCTCAATAGCTGACCAATTCTTCTCTCTAGGGGTCAGCCTTCTGCTTATAAAAGCAATGGGCTGGTCTTGACCATCAAAATTCAGTTGAGAAAGAACAGCTCCCACACCCAACTCAGAAGCATCTGTTTGGACAATGAATGGTTTGGAGTAGTCCGGACTCTTGAGGATAGGCGCCGTGCACATGGCCTGCTTTAGGTCATCGAATGCTTTTTGACAGCTCGCTGTCCACTGAACTTTTTTTGGCATTTTCTTACTTGTCAGTTCGTTTAATGGTGTCACAATTGAACCATAGTTCCTGACAAACTTCCTATAGTAACCAGTCAGGCCCAAGAAAGCTCGAACCTGAGTCTGGGTGGTTGGAGGAGCCCAGTCCCTGATTGACTGTATCTTGCTCTCCAGTGGCTGAACCTGACCTCCACCTACAAGGTGGCCCAGGTATACAACCTGTGTCTGCCCTATCTGGCACTTGGTGGCCTTGATAGTGAGACCTGCGGCTTGCAGTGCCTCTAACGTCTTCCGCAGGTGGACCAGGTGATCCTCCCAGGTGGAGCTAAAGACAGCAATATCGTCAAGATACGCCGCACAGAAGTCATCCAGCCCAGTAAGGACTTGATTCACCAACCGTTGGAAGGTGGCAGGTGCATTTTTCAGACCAAAGGGCATCACCACGAACTGATAATGCCCACCAGGGGTTGAAAATGCGGTTTTAGGCTTGGCGTCCTCAGCTAACCTGATTTGCCAATACCCAGCTGTCAGGTCAAACGTACTTAAGTAGTTGGCCGAAGCCAATCTATCGATAAGCTCGTCTGCCCTTGGTATTGGGTGGGCGTCAGTCTTAGTGACTGCATTGAGACCCCTGTAGTCTACGCAAAACCTCATCTCTCTCTTACCACCCTGGGTGTGAGGTTTCGGCACTAGAACTACGGGACTAGCCCAAGGGCTATCCGAGGGTTCAATGACTCCCAGCTCCAACATTTTCTGCACTTCACTCTTGATGCAGTCTCTAACGTGATCAGGCTGCCTGTAGATTTTACTCTTGACGGGCAAGCTGTCACCAGTGTCAACCTCATGGGTGCACCAATCGGTCTGACTGGGTGTTAGAGAAAACATATGTCTGAACGACTGAAGAACCTGTTTACAGTCGCTCTGTTGATGTTCGGAGAGGCTGCCACAAAAGACAACACCATCTACCGAGCCATCGTCAGGATTCTGAGTGAGCAGGTCGGGGAGAGGGTCACTCTCCTCTTCCTGTCCCTCATCTAGGGCCATGAGCAAACTCATGTCCTTCCTGTCGACATATGCTTTTAGCCTGTTGACATGAAGCACCCTGTGGGGGCTCCGGGGAGTTCCCAGGTCGACCAGGTAGGTGACCTCTCCCTTTTTCTCCAGGATGGTGTAGGGCCCGGACCATTTGTCCTTGAGTGCTGCTGGGGCCACTGGCTCCAACACCCACACCTTCTGTCCGGGCTGGTAAACAGTCAAGACAGCCTTTTGGTCATGCCAAGCTTTTTGGAGTTCTTGGCTGGCCTTAAGGTTTTCAGATGCCTTTTCCATGTATTCAGCCATCCGCGAGCGGAGGCCAAGCACATAGTCCACTATGTTGGCTGCAGGCTTTTTGAGAGGTCTCTCCCATCCTTCCTTCACCAAACACAGGGGTCCCCTTACAGGATGCCCGTACAAAAGTTCAAAAGGGCTGTAGCCAACCCCCTTCTGCGGGACTTCTCTGTAGGCGAACAAGAGGCAGGGGATCAGGACGTCCCATCTACGCCGAAGCTTTTCCGGTAGTCCGTGAATCATCCCTTTAAGGGTCCTGTTGAATCTCTCAACAAGCCCATTGCATTGTGGATGATAGGGTGTAGTGAACTTGTAGTTGACACCACATTCCTTCCACATAGCAGTTAAGTAGCTCGACATAAAGTTTGCACCTCTGTCGGAGACGACCTCCTTAGGGAAGCCCACTCTGGAGAATACTCCAACTAGGGCTCTTGCCACAACAGGTGCTGTAGTGGTCCTAAGGGGAATAGCTTCAGGATACCTGGTGGCATGATCCACTACCACCAGTATAAACTTGTGCCCTGAGGCTGTAGGTGGTTCCATGGGACCGACGATGTCGATCCCCACCCGTTCAAAGGGCACCCCCACCACAGGCATTGGTATAAGGGGGGCCTTTGTCGTGCCACCTGACTTACCACTGGCTTGGCAAGTGACACAGGAGCGGCAAAACTCCTTGGTATCTTCGTTCATGTGAGGCCAGTGAAAGTGTGAGACGAGCCTGTCCCACGTTTTCGTCTGGCCTAAGTGACCTGCTAAGGGAATCTCGTGGGCCAAGGTAAGTAGGAAACCACGCTGAGACAAGGGTACAACCAGCCTCCTGGTCATGCCAGGCTTGGGGTCTCTTGACTCAGTGTACAGGAGTCCATCTTCCCAGTATACCTTGTGGGTACCTGTGGCGTTCCCAGCAGCCTCAGCAGCAGCCTGCTGTCTGAGGGGTTCAAGAGAAGGGCAGTCTAACTGGTCCTTCCCCAGGTCTTCCCTTGAGGGTCCCCCTGAACCCAAGAATTCAACTTGATCAAGTTCGAATTCCCTAGGCTCAGTTTCCCTCAATTCCTGTAGGTCAGCCTCCTCTGAGACTTGATCCTCGACCTGGGGCAAGGGGGAAGGCGCAGCCTTAACCCTACTGCTCTTTTTCTTGGGAGGCGTCTGGTCCGTTGTTCCAGGATCCAGCACCTGTTCAGTGGGGCATTTCCTGACCTGTGACCTAGTCACAGCGAACACATGTGCTGGCAAACCTAACATTTCCATGTGAGTCCGGTGCTCCACTTCTGACCATTGTGACGACTCCAAATCATTGCCCAACAAACAATCCACTGGGAGGTCTGGACTAACTACAACCTTCTTTTGGCCAGTTACCCCTCCCCAGGAGAAAGCTACAATTGCCATACTGTGATTGGTAGTGACATTGCTTGCATTGGTCACCAGGAATTCTGTACCTGGCATGATCTGTCCAGGGTCCACAAAGTTAGGCGTCACCATGGTGACGCTGGCACAAGTGTCCCTATAGGCCTGAGCCATCTTTCCATTTATGAAAGGCGTCTGTCGGTATTTGCCCAAAGTATTGGGGCTTACGTCAGGGGATACGTCCGCGTCCCCTGTACTGACAAGGACAGCCTGAGTGAGTGTGCCAACTAAGTTGTCACGCCCCTCAGAACCCAGGGTTAACCCTACTAAACCCTTGGGAGGCGCACTACCACTGCTGACTGTACTAGGGGGCACAGGTGCCTTAGGGGCTGCAGTGGCAGGAGTCTGCCCTCCTCTTGGTGCACTCACTAAACCAGTGAGATTTACTTTTACAGTACTGGCACCATCTTTTGGATTGGCCTTCTTTCTTCTTTTGGGGAGCCTGACCCCCACCCTCTTTGGGTTGTTGGGGACCTGTCGAAGACTTCTGGTCATTTTGTTCCCCTTTAGAATCTTTACCCTTCTGGTCTGCTTTCTTCTGACCACCTTGATTCTGGCCCTGGTTCTGTTTAACTCTTGTACGAACCCATCTGTCTGCCTTCTTTCCCAATTCTTGGGGAGAGGTCAGATCCGAGTCGACAAGATGCTGATGCAACAACTGGTTCTGACAATTGTTTAAAATTTGTTCTCTCATCATCAAATTATACAATCCTTGATAATCAGTAACCTTACTGCCCAGCAACCAGCCCTCAAAAGCTTTAGTGGCACAATCGACAAAATCAGACCAATCTTGAGACTGCGTTTTCTGGGTATCCCTGAACAGCACCCTGTACTGCTCAGTGGTTAGGCCGAACCCTTCAACGAGTGTATTTTTCAAGATTTGGTAATTGTTAGCATCCTCCACCCTTGTGGTGAGGAGCTTGTCTCTTCCTTTTCCTTCAAAGGAGAGCCACAAGATAGCTGCCCACTGACTCTGGGGAACACCCTGCACAGTGCAGGCCCTCTCCAAAGCAGTAATCCATTTGTGGATGTCGTCCCCTTGTTTAAAGGGGGGCACTATCTTACCAAGGTGTTTCGTATCGAAACTCTTTTCCCTATTACTAGGTACATTGCTGCCACCAGTGGGGACTACCCCACTTAACTGTTGCTCTCTAGCAAAGGCAAGCCTTTCTTTGGCCAGGGCAAGTTCTTCCCTTTCAATCCTTAGATTGGCTGCCCTTTCCTTAGCTTCGTACACTCTCCTCTGAGGGGACGTCATCCCTCTCTGAGAAGAGTTGTGAGAGCCATTGGTTTGAAGGGATCTGCCAGAGTCTCTTGACAGAGATCGGGCTCGTCCATTCCCAATGTTAAGCTGACCTGATAGTGGCCCCAGGGGTCCCCCAGTACCGCTATCATGTTTGCTTAAGTTGGACCTGCTTAGTCTGACGACTTCTACCTGTCCCTTATCTGCCTCATCCCCAGAGAGATCCTCATCCTCATCCTCCTCCACATCTTCGTTCTCAGTTGCGAGGTGGATGAGGTCAGGATCGTCTCGGGTTCCCTCGAGGGGAGGCATGTCTCCTTCTGGATTAGAAGAGCTACGAAGTTTCTCAGCTCTTCTGGCATCATAAGTCTCCAAGAGACCAATCAGAAAGGACGTTGTGGGGTTAGACCCCTGCTGAATCTTCCTGGAGTGACACAGTCGTCTTAACTCCTTGAAGCTCAGCACAGTATATCCTGAAGGGATGACCTGTGGAGGGTCAACTGACGCAAGGGGAGACTCAGAGTTTCCTCCTTTGTCCGACATACTGTTTCTAGTGTGGTGTAAGTGATGCACCTACCTACACTACGTGTTTACCTACTGTACCCTTGCTAAGAGTTGTAGCCAAGGTGTGCTAAGCCTTGAGGAGCTACAACAGCTGGTTCAGTAGAACTCAGAGTATTCTAAGCTTTTAGTTATATGTACTAACAGTACTTGTGCGATCTTTCAACAAGATATTCTTAGGATACGTGTGGTAAAACAACAGCAAGCTCAAATCCCAACCGCTGCTCACCAATGTGAGAAGTTGGCCCGATATGCAACGTTCGCTATTCTAGCGACCGCTATGTATCGTTCCAACGACCCTTATGGTGTTTGGTTGCAAGTCAACCTATAGACCAGCTATCCTAGTAGCGTGGATACGAGCAGTCTAAGGCTAAAGACTCGAGAGGGCGCGTTAAGCCAACTGTTTACCACACATGTACCCCTTGAACACCCAGTGAAAGGACACCACACAAGGGTTATGAAAATAAACAATATATTTATTAAGAATCACAACAGCCCTGTACTCTTTATGAGGACAGGGTACTAAGCACAAACCAAATCTCTTTAGCAAATACTTCAAGTGCACAATTAAAACAAGTGTCCGAGGACACGGAACGATTAAGGTCTCGGGCGGACCCGATAAGGCAAGTCGGAAGCGAGGGACTCAGGACCCTAGAGTAAGGAGGCTATGCAGGCACCGAAATGCCGAGTTACCTAGCCACGAGGGCTGCGGCTGCACAAGTCTTACAGGCGTCGGGGTCTTCGCTGACGAGCCAGGAGCCGGAAGAAAAGGAGTTGCTGGCCGGCGACCAGTGCTGAATAGTTCGTAGAGATCCAAGCCTGGATCGGAGATTGATGAAACCTGAAAGCAGTGGGGACCAAGTTCGTACTACTAGCCAGTAGTCAGAAGGTACCAGGAAGGCACCGGTTGGCCGTCACCTCGACCAGGTGAGTGGGCGACGCTAGGCTCTGCAGTCTCACGGACCAGGAGGCGTTGTCGGCGACCACGGTGGAGGTGCGAGCTGTCCCACGAAGGATGATGCTGTCGGCGTCGCTGGGCCCAGGATGGGGCAACAAGCCTTGGCAGATCTCAGGGCCACGTGGTGGGCCTAAGATGGCGTCTTGAGTGGACCAGGAGGGTCCGGGGTGCTTCTCGCAAAGATGGAAGCAAGGGCCAGTCTGGAGCAACCAGACCAGCAGTGATGATTCTCGGATGTCGTCACAGAAGGGCACAAGCCAGCGGCTAGTGACCAGACAACGTGCTGAGCAGCGAGCAGAAGGGCCCCACGCAGATCGTGGAGATGCTGGGAGACTGCACTTCGGTGCTGGAGCGGCTCAGGGTCGGGGCTTCTCGGACCCCAGAGCACTCACCAGAGAGTTACCTCGATGGTCGTGCTGGTTTTAAGAGCGTGCAGGTTCTGATGATGGCCGGTCCCTCGAGGTCTCGTCGCACCCACAGATCACAGCTGAGCTGATGATGTGGGTAGAGGTCAGAGGTGCCAGGGAAGCCGGTTCTCGTCGAGCTGGGCCGTCGGATTCCTTGAGGAAGGACTTACAGCAAACCGCAGAGTTCTTAGTTGGTGCCCGCTGATGCAGGGTGACTACTCCTTAGTCACAAGGGAGAAATCTTGAGAAGAGTCTTGAATGTCCTTCCATAGAAAGTAGTTCTTGAATCAAAGATGATCTAATTTTGAAGGGTCCCCGCTCCGGTCTTTATTCTAAAGAAAGGGGTGGGTACATGACTAGGTCCTGCCCTAAGGGTGGGACCAGGAAGGGGGGTAGTTACACCCCTCTCCCCTGCCGGACTTTCCCCAGGCCAGGGCTGTCGCCCCTGGAACTGGTTCTAACCGGCAGATGCGTAGTGAGCACCGGGGTGCCACTCCGCAGTCACCTTCTCGCCAAAGCCCTACCTACCCAGAATACACAAACCCTGTCTGGGACGGTGCGAACAGCGCCCTCGACAGGAAACCCTTTGTCCAAGTGCTCCTCGCTGGAAGGACTCCCAGCAGCAGGAGGTCAGACTCGTGTCTGTGGTGGCAGCATCCATTTTGTGGAGCTGAGGCTTCAGTTAACTTTAACCGGGGTTCACAGTTACGTACATGTCGTGTCCCTCTAGAAGGGTGGAATGCTAACCTCGTCGCCAGCATTGGTGAGAGGGCAGCACCCCGATTCGTATGACACCTTACTCGACATGCCTGGGTAACGCGACACCGGAGTTACCGATATGGTACGCGTTACCATGGAACAGCTATTGGGTCTTGATTCCGCAAGCTGCAACCGGGCTCGGCTCGGGCCTGAACCTAGCTCACACGAGCCCACGCACTCTGCCTTCAGGATCGTTAAGGCCTGCCATAGGAGTGACTGATAGGAACTCGGGTGTCCATTGTATGGTTAGATATAGAGCTACTATACCTAAAGCGAAGGGTGGTTACACGTCTTCGCCCCAGCTGTCGTGCAGCCAGTTGTGTCAAATTTAGGAGGCCAGCCAGGGGTGGCATAATACATGCTTCAGCCCCTGGCGGCCCTGGGTACACCTATGCCCTGCGTTACGGGGTCTGATAAGGTGGCCCAGTACCAATTGGTAGATGCACTTAGGGTACATATCGTAATTTAGAAAGAGAACAGCCAGGCTGTGGGTCTGATTAGCAGGCCCACAGCCAGAAAAAGTCGTAAACCAGTGAAACAAAAGCAAAAAATCTGGGTGATCATAGGATTGCAGACCCTACTCTCCTACAGGAAGTACCATACGCTCCTCGGTCCAGGTTGTTTGCTAAGTCAGTCACGACAACCAGGCTCTGACTCTGACGCCTCTGACCACTCAACTCCGCTTCCTACCTTCCATTGCTGAAACACTGTGTTTGCCTCGACCCGCTTCACTCACTTTCACCTTCACTCGCTGCGCCCGGCACCGGTCACAACTTCACACCCCAAGGATGTGAGCAAGGGGACGCGGGGGTGGGGGGGGCAAGAGCCGGGAGAAGAGAGCAACAGTCTCGGCGTCCTTGCTCGGCATCTTCCCAGCTCCCTGCGGCTCTATCGGGCAGCGCGAAAACACGCTTATATCATCTAGTTGAAGCAGCCGGGTTAAAAGAAAATATTTTAAGAACTTAAGAATATATATAAAACTCCTACAGCTAGGATTATAGTTAATGAGAACCTATCTGACTCGGTTACTTTAGAGCGAGGCACTAGGCAGGGTTGTCACCTCTCCCCTCTTCTTTTTGATTTGTATATAGAACCACTGGCCCAAATCATTAGGGCCAGTGACTGCTTTGTCCCATTTGAATTTAGGGGCTGATCAAAAAAATTAGCCCTGTATGCCGACGACCTGATGATTTTTAGAAAAGAATCACCAGGGATTCTGCTGAAATTAGAACTACTCAGATTTCGGGAAGATATCAGGCTACCAAATTAACTCACAAAAAACATTATGACATGGAATTGGCAACATAGCTTGTCTCTAGTACACCTTCAATAAGATATCTAGGTATTCAAATCACACAGAATAAAAATTACTTGGTCCAGATCAATTTAGAGGTTAAAAAGGAGATAAGAGCCTTATTGAAGTCTTGGAGCAACCTCCCATTGTCAATCCTTGGTCGTTCTAACCTTGTTAAAATGTCGGTTCTCCCTAAAATGGCATTTATTTTTGATGCAATCCCTCTGCTAATTAGCTCAGCGGCCTTAAGAAAAATGCAATCAGATATCAGCAGCTTTCTTTGGGCCGACAAAGGGGTGAGGATTGCATAGAAGAAACTGAGATGCAAGAAAGCAGCATGGGGACTAGCCAGCCCTGATTTTGGGTTTTACAGCTGGGCATTTCTTTTTAAGAATACGATATCTCTACTTCTTGATTCCATCTACTTTGCGCCTTGCTTCTTAGCCATGTCCAATAGTATACCGCAGGGGGGCGATGGATTTCTTTTTAAATTTGGTCACCCAAAATCCTTTAAAATAAGCATTGGAAATGCAATAGGTCTCGGATTTATTTGAGTTTGAGCTAATGGCATTGTAAATGGCAATGTCTTTTCGCCATGTGTTATGGAGTGTATGCATGTGGTGTGTAGTGGAATTATGTGAGTTGGATTTGAATTGTAGCAATGGTGTCATGCTGCGTTTTAGATGAATATGTTTAAAAGTAAAGTGTGCCATACTGCGATTGCTACAATAGTTAATTGCGGATGCGTTAACAATAGATGTGTGTACTGTTGGCTGGTGGTGTGTGTGCCTGTAGAAATTGTGCACTGATGACTGGTGGTGTGTGTGACTGGTGGAAGCGTGCACTTCCGGCTGGAGGTGTGTGTGCCTGGTGGAAGAGTGCACTGACAACTGGTGGTGTGTGTGCCTGGTGAAAGCGTGCACAGACGGCTGGTGGTGTGTGTGCCTGGTGAAAGCGTGCACAGACGGCTGGTGGTGTGTGTGCTGGTGAAAGCGTGCACAGACGGCTGGTGCTGCGTGTTCTTGGTGAAAGCTTGCTGGTGGTGTGTGTGTGCCTGGTGAGTGTGGGTGTGTGGGGGTGTGTGAGTGTGTGTGAGTGTGTGTGAGTGTGTGTGAGTGTGTGTGAGTGTGTGTGAGTGTGTGTGTGTGTGTGTGTGTGAGAGTGTGTGTGTGTGTGTGTGTGTGTGTGTGTGGTGGTGTGTGTGGTGGTGTGTGTGGTGGTGGTGTGTGTGTGGTGGTGTGTGTGTGTGTGGTGGTGTGTGTGGTGTGTGTGTGTGTGTGTGGTGTGTGTGTGTGTGGTGTTTGTGTGTGTGGTGGTGTGTGTGTGTGTGGTGGTGTGTGTGTGTGTTGGTGTATGTGTGGTGATGTGTGTGGTGGTGTGTGTGTGTGGTGTAAGTGGTGGTGGTGGTGTGTGTGGTGGTGTGTGTGGTGGTGTGTGGTGGTGGTGTGTGTGGTGGTGGTGGTGTGTGTGGTGGTGTGTGTGTGGTGTGTGTGTGGTGTGTGTGGGGGGTATGTGGTCTTATGTAAATAGTGTTATGTGTGTGGTGTTTGGTGTGTGTGTGTCGTTGTGTGTGTGGTGTGTGTGGTGTTTGGTGTGTGTGGTGTTGTGTGTGTGTGGTGGGTGTGCGGTGTGTGTGTGGTGTGTGGGCGGTGTGTGGTGTTGTGTGTGTGTGTGTGGTGTTGTGTGTGTGTGTGTGGTGTTGTGTGTGTGTGTGTGGTGTTGTGTGTGTGTGTGGTGTTGTGTGTGTGGGTGGTGTGTGTGTGTGTGTGTGTGGGGGGGGTGTGTGTGTGTGTGTGTGTGTGTGGTGTTGTGTGTGTGGTGTGGTGTTGTGTGTGTGGTGTTGTGTGTGTGTGTGTGGTGTTGTGTGTGTGTGTGTGGTGGTGTGTGTGGTGGTGTGTGTGTGTTGGTGTGTGTGTGGTGTGTGTGTGGTGTGTGCCTGTGGTGTGTGCCTGTGGTGTGTGCCTGTGGTGTGTGCCTGTGGTGTGTGCCTGTGGTGTGTGCCTGTGTGGTGTTGTGTGATCCTCTGTGAGACACCGGGGTCTGTCGTCTGGAATGGAAGCTTTGGTCAGAAGGGGGGAGCATGGAAATGTTGCGCTCCTGTTAAAGAGCTGGCAGGTGATTGGGGTCACCCTTAGGAGCCAAAGACTCTGAAAGCAGTGCCCCTATCTTTAACACCACCACCACACCAGTGTGCCTCAAGTAACATGCGCCAGGTCTTCTAGGTGCATAGAACAAAGTCCCAGTGAAAGCACTGGACTTCACTGGCACCAAAGCACGTCATTTGTGCTCACCCTGCACATTCACACACTGCTCACCCTACACACACACTGCTGGCCCTGGACACCCACACACTGCTCACCCTACACACTCACACACTGCTCCCCTGGACACCCACACACTGCTCACCCTGCACACAAACATACTGCTCACCCTACACACCCACACACTGCTCACCCTGCACACTCACACACTACTGCTCACCCTGCACACTCATTGTTGGAACCGGCCTTGTGGCGTGGTTCCGCTTCCCCCGCCTGGCAGGCCCTGGACAACATCGCCCATGTCCTCCGGGCTGAAGAGACCCCCTCCAACCCTACATGAGGGCCGCCACCATGGACGACCCCCGCTCTCCCCCCCCATCAGAACATGGCGACCCCGACTCACCCACACACGGGCCCGATCCCCATCCTGGGCCACCCTCACAGGCCTCGACTCCATCTTGGGCCTCCCTCATCCAGGCCTCATGGCCCCGGCCCGACCCCAGCCCCAACGCAGACCCGACATCGAGGCACCAAGATCCGCCCAGGTGGTAAATCGACCACTTGGCACCTCACGGCGGATGAGAGTTTCGATGGGCCTTCAGCCGCCCCCGGACACAGGGTTTCGATCGCCCTCCTACCTCCCTGGGCGCTGGCTCCACCCTCCTGCTGAGTGTCTGGTCGCTCCCATCCCGGCCCCTCTGGCCCCCAGGTGTGAGGGTCCGGACATCAAAGGACTTCCGACCTATATCTGGGGCAGCCCTGGAATGGGTCGGCAGTTGTATCCTGGAGTCGAGAGACACTGAGAAGAACTCATTGGAGACCTGCTGGCGCTGCCGCGGCCCAACCTCGCTGAAACCATCCTTAGAGACCTGCTGGCGCTGCCGCGGCCCAACCTCGCTGAATCTATCTTTGGAGCCCTGCTGGCGCTGCCGCGGCTCAACCTCGCTGAAACCATCTTTGGAGACCTGCTGGCGCTGCCGCGGCCCAACCTTGCTGAATCTATCTTGTAAATGTAAATTGATACTTGTATAGCGCACTACTCACCCGCAAGGGTCTCAAGGCGCTTGTACGAATACCGCTGTGGAACCCATCCTGGCTTTCCCTGTGAGGCGTCTACTCCTGGGCACCCCCAAGGTGGAGGCCAGGCATCCTTAGCGTTGTGGGGGCCGTGGTGGAGATTAAGCAAGCTATTGCCCAGAGTTGCAGAGTGGGACTCCATGATTGGAATAGGCACCGAGGCGAGAATTATCAGGTCCCTGGAATTTTTGAGTCCAAGACCCACCGAGGTGGGGAATTGAACCCTGGTCCCGGGCCAAACCTCTGCATCAGGGTCTGCCGCTCTAACCATTGAGCCACACTTCTCCAGGTGCCCTGCTGCTGGCGCTGCCGCGTCCCAACCTCGCTGAAACCATCTTTGGAGACCTGCTGGCGCTGCCGTGGCCCAACCTCGCTGAAACCATCTTTGGAGACCTGCTGGCGCTGCCGTGGTCCATCCTCGCTAAGACCATCCTTGGAGACCTGCTGGCGCTGCCGCGGTCCAACCTCGCTGAGAACATCTCCGGAGCCCTGCTGGCGCTGCCCGACCCTAAGTAACCCCCCGGCTCGAGGATTGAGAGCTGAGCGCAGGGTATCCCCGTACCCGACTGGTACCGGGACTGTCCCGCTACCCAATTCCCTAGCTACCAAAGACTTTGAGGATCCCTCGATCCCTTTGTATTGTATTGCTCAGATAACCTGCCTAGTTTACTGATAAAGACTTTGAGAATCTATCCTTGTGTGGTGTCCGTCTGTAGGGGTATAGTGCTCGACCTGTACGATCCTAAGAGAGGAACCTCACCCGGAGGCCTCTCGACTACGCTCGTCCAGTTCTAAAAGGAGAGGTGAGACTTAGGGTGGTCAGGCAGGGAGCCCCTGCCCTCCCCCCTAAGGTCGCCTTTCTAACACTCACACACTGCTCACCCTGCACAATCTCACACTGCTCACCCTGCACGCACACACTGCTCACCCTGCACACTCACACACTGCTGGCCCTGGACACCCACACACTGCTGGCCCTGCATACACACACTGCTCACCCGGCATACACACTGCTCACCCTGCATACACACACTGCTCACCCAGCACACACACACTGCTCACCCTGCACACCCACACTGCTCACCCTACACACTGCTCACCCAGAACACTCACACACACCCTGCACACTCACACACTGCTCACCCTGCACACTCACAAAACGTTCACCCTGCACACTCACACACTGCTCACCCTGCACACTCACACACTGCTCACCCTGCACACTCACACACTGCTCACCCTGCACACTCACACACTGCTCACCCTGCACACTAACATACTGCTGGCCCTGGACACCCACACACTGCTCACCCTGCACGCACACACACACACACTGCTCACCCTGCACACTCACACACTGCTCACCCTGCACTCACACACTGCTCACCCTACACTCACACACTGCTCACCCTACACTCACACACTACTCACCCTACACTCACACACTACTCACCCTACACTCACACACTGCTCACCCTGCACACTCACACACTGCTCACCCTGCACACTCGCACACTACTCACCCTACACTCACACACTGCTCACCCTACACTCACACACTGCTCACCCTACACACTCACACACTGCTCACCCTGCACACACACTGCTCACCCTGCACACACACTGCTCACCCTACACATTGCTCACCCTGCACACACACACACACTGCTCACCCTGCACACTCACACACTGCTCACCCTGCACACTCACACAACGTTCACCCTGCACACTCACACAACGTTCACCCTGCACACACACACTGCTCACCCTACACACTGCTCACCCTGCACACTCACACACTGCTCATCCTGCACACTTACACACTGCTCACCCTACACACACACACTGCTGGCCCTGGACACCCACACACTGCTCACCCTGCATACTCACACATTGCTCACCCAGCACATTAACATACTGTTCACCCTACACACCCACACACTGCTCACCCAGCACACTCACACAACCTTCACCCTGCACGCTCACACACTGCTCACCCTGCACACTGCTCACCCTGCACGCACACACACACTGCTCACCCTGCACACTCACACACTGCTCACCCTGCACACTCACACTGCTCACCCTGCACACTCACACACTGCTCACCCTGCACACTCACACACTGCTCACCCTGCACACTCACACACTGCTCACCCTGCACACTCACACACTGCTCACCCTACACACTCACACACTGCTCACCCTACACACTCACACACTGCTCACCCTGCACACTCACACACTGCTGGCCCTGGACACCCACACACTGCTGGCCCTGGACACACACACACTGCTCACCCTGCATACACACACTGCTCACCCTGCATACACACACTGCTCACCCTACACACTCACAGAACGTCCACCCTGCACACTCACACTGCTCACCCTACACACTGCTCACCCAGCACACACACACACTGCTCACCCTACACACACACACACCCTGCTCACCCTGCACGCTCACACACTGCTCACCCTACACACTGCTCACCCTGCACACTCACACACTGCTCACCCTGCACACTCACACACTGCTCACCCTGCACACTCACACACTGCTCATCCTGCACACCCACACACTGCTCACCCTGCACACTAACATACTGCTGGCCCTGGACACCCACACACTGCTCACCCTGCACACACACACACCCTGCACACTCACACACTGCTCACCCTGCACGCTCACACACTGCTCACCCTGCACGCTCACACACTGCTCACCCTGCACGCTCACACACTGCTCACCCTACACACTGCTCACCCTGCACACTCACACACTGCTCATCCTGCACACTCACACACTGCTCACCCTGCACACACACTGCTCACCCTACACACTGCTCACCCTGCACACTCACACACTGCTCATCCTGCACACTCACACACTGCTCACCCTGCACACACACTGCTCACCCTGCACACTCTCACACTGCTCACCCTGCACGCACACACTGCTCACCCTGCACACTCACACACTGCTGGCCCTGGACACCCACACACTGCTGGCCCTGCATACACACACTGCTCACCCGGCATACACACACTGCTCACCCTGCATACACACACTGCTCACCCAGCACACACACACTGCTCACCCTGCACACCCACACTGCTCACCCTACACACTGCTCACCCAGAACACTCACACACACCCTGCACACTCACACACTGCTCACCCTGCACACTCACAAAACGTTCACCCTGCACACTCACACACTGCTCACCCTGCACACTCACACACTGCTCACCCTGCACACTCACACACTGCTCACCCTGCACACTCACACACTGCTCACCCTGCACACTAACATACTGCTGGCCCTGGACACCCACACACTGCTCACCCTGCACGCACACACACTGCTCACCCTGCACACTCACACACTGCTCACCCTGCACACTCACACACTGCTCACCCTGCACACTAACATACTGCTGGCCCTGCACTCACACACTGCTCACCCTACACTCACACACTACTCACCCTACACTCACACACTACTCACCCTACACTCACACACTGCTCACCCTGCACACTCACACACTGCTCACCCTGCACACACACTGCTCACCCTGCACACTCGCACACTACTCACCCTACACTCACACACTGCTCACCCTACACTCACACACTGCTCACCCTACACACTCACACACTGCTCACCCTGCACACACACTGCTCACCCTGCACACACACTGCTCACCCTACACATTGCTCACCCTGCACACACACACACACTGCTCACCCTGCACACTCACACACTGCTCACCCTGCACACTCACACAACGTTCACCCTGCACACTCACACAACGTTCACCCTGCACACACACACTGCTCACCCTACACACTGCTCACCCTGCACACTCACACACTGCTCATCCTGCACACTTACACACTGCTCACCCTACACACACACACTGCTGGCCCTGGACACCCACACACTGCTCACCCTGCATACTCACACATTGCTCACCCAGCACATTAACATACTGTTCACCCTACACACCCACACACTGCTCACCCAGCACACTCACACAACCTTCACCCTGCACGCTCACACACTGCTCACCCTGCACACTGCTCACCCTGCACACACACACACACTGCTCACCCTGCACACTCACACACTGCTCACCCTGCGCACTCACACACTGCTCACCCTGCACACACACACACTACTGCTCATCCTGCACACACACACACACTGCTCACCCTGCACACTCACACACTGCTCACCCTGCACACTCACACACTGCTCACCCTGCACACTCACACTGCTCACCCTGCACACTCACACACTGCTCACCCTGCACACTCACACACTGCTCACCCTGCACACTCACACACTGCTCACCCTGCACACTCACACACTGCTCACCCTACACACTCACACACTGCTCACCCTACACACTCACACACTGCTCACCCTGCACACTCACACACTGCTGGCCCTGGACACCCACACACTGCTGGCCCTGGACACACACACACTGCTCACTCTGCATACACACACTGCTCACCCTGCATACACACACTGCTCACCCTACACACTCACAGAACGTCCACCCTGCACACTCACACTGCTCACCCTACACACTGCTCACCCAGCACACACACACACTGCTCACCCTACACACACACACACCCTGCTCACCCTGCACGCTCACACACTGCTCACCCTACACACTGCTCACCCTGCACACTCACACACTGCTCACCCTGCACACTCACACACTGCTCACCCTGCACACTCACACACTGCTGGCCCTGGACACCCACACACTGCTCACCCTGCACACACACACACACCCTGCACACTCACACACTGCTCACCCTGCACGCTCACACACTGCTCACCCTACACACTGCTCACCCTGCACACTCACACACTGCTCATCCTGCACACTCACACACTGCTCACCCTGCACACACACTGCTCACCCTACACACTGCTCACCCTGCACACTCACACACTGCTCATCCTGCACACTCACACACTGCTCACCCTGCACACACACTGCTCACCCTGCACACTCACACACTGCTCACCCTACACATTGCTCACCCTGCACACACACACACACACACTGCTCACCCTGCACACTCACACACTGCTCACCCTGCACACTCACACAACGTTCACCCTGCACACTCACACAACGTTCACCCTGCACACACACACTGCTCACCCTACACACTGCTCACCCTGCACACTCACACACTGCTCATCCTGCACACTTACACACTGCTCACCCTACACACACACACTGCTGGCCCTGGACACCCACACACTGCTCACCCTGCATACTCACACATTGCTCACCCAGCACACTAACATACTGTTCACCCTACACACCCACACACTGCTCACCCAGCACACTCACACAACCTTCACCCTGCACGCTCACACACTGCTCACCCTGCGCACACACACACACTGCTCACCCTGCACACTCACACACTGCTCACCCTGCACACTCACACACTGCTCACCCTGCACACTCACACACTGCTCACCCTGCACACTCACACACTACTGCTCATCCTGCGCGCACACACACACACTGCTCACCCTGCACACTCACACACTGCTCACCCTGCACACTCACACACTGCTCACCCTGCACACTCACACACTGCTCACCCTACACACTCACACACTGCTCACCCTACACACTCACACACTGCTCACCCTGCACACTCACACACTGCTCACCCTGGACACCCACACACTGCTGGCCCTGGACACCCACACACTGCTCACCCTGCATACACACACTGCTCACCCTGCATACACACACTGCTCACCCGACACACTCACAGAACGTCCACCCTGCACACTCACACTGCTCACCCTACACACTGCTCACCCAGCACACACACACACTGCTCACCCTACACACACACACACACCCTGCACACTCACACACTGCTCACCCTGCACGCTCACACACTGCTCACCCTACACACTGCTCACCCTACACACTCACACACTGCTCACCCTGCACACTCACACACTGCTCATCCTGCACACCCACACACTGCTCGCCCTGCACACTAACATACTTCTGGCCCTGGACACCCACACACTGCTCACCCTGCACACACACACACCCTGCACACTCACACACTGCTCACCCTACACACTGCTCACCCTGCACACACACACTGCTCACCCTGCACACTCACACACTGCTCATCCTGCACACTCACACACTGCTCATCCTGCACACCCACACACTGCTCATCCTGCACTCTAACATACTGCTGGCCCTGGACACCCACACACTGCTCACCCTGCACACACACACACTGCTCACCCTGCACACACACACACTGCTCACCCTGCACACACACACACACTGCTCACCCTGCACACACACACACACTACTCACCCTGCACACTCACACACTGCTCACCCTGCACACTCACACACTGCACACCCTACACTCACACACTGCTCACCCTACACTCACACACTGCTCACCCTACACTCACACACTGCTCACCCTACACTCACACACTGCTCACCCTACACTCACACACTGCTCACCCTACACTCACACACTGCTCACCCTACACTCACACACTGCTCACCCTACACTCACACACTGCTCACCCTGCACACTCACACACTGCTCACCCTGCACACACACTGCTCACCCTGCACAGTCACACAATGCTCACCCTACACTCACACACTGCTCACCCTACACTCACACTCTGCTCACCCTGCACACTCACACACTGCTCACCCTGCACACACACTGCTAACCCTGCACACTCACACACTGCTCACCCTACACATTGCTCACCCTGCACACACACACACACTGCTCACCCTGCACACTCACACACTGCTCACCCTGCACACTCACACAACGTTCACCCTGCACACACACATTGCTCACCCTACACACTGCTCACCCTGCACACTCGCACAGTGCTCATCCTGCACACTCACGCACTGCTCACCCTACTCACTCACACACTGCTGGCCCTAGACACCCACACACTGCTCACCCTACACACCCACACACTGCTCACCCTACTCACTCACACACTGCTCACCCTACACACCCACACACTGCTCACCCAGCAAACTCGCACACTGCTCATCCTGCACACACTCACACTGCTGGCCCTGAACACCCATACACTGCTCATCCTGCATACTCACACACTGCTCACCCTGCATACTCATACATTGCTCACCCAGCACACTAACATACTGCTCACCCTACACACCCACACACTGCTCACCCTACACACCCACACACTGCTCACCCTGCACACTGACACACTGCTCACCCTTCACACTGCTCGCCCTGCACACTGCTCGCCCTGCACACTGCTCGCCCTGCACACTGCTCACCCTGCACACTGCTCACCCTGCACGCTGCTCACCCTGCACGCTGCTCACCCTGCACACCCTGCACGCACACACACTGCTCACCCTGCACACTAACACACTGCTGGCCCTGGACACCCACACACTGCTTACCCTGCAGTGCATACACACACTGCTCGCCCAGCACACTAGCATACTGCTCACCCTGCACACTCACACAACGTTCACCCTGCACACTCACACACTGCCTACCCTGCACACTCACACACTGCTCACCCTGCACACTCACACACTGCTCACCCTGCACACTCACACACTGCTCACCCTGCACGCTCACACACTGCCTCCCCAGCTGCAGAAATAGAAAGAACCCAGCGTGAGTCTTCGGAGGACCGGTCATCGTTATGAGAGCACGGTGGCCATAGCGAAACAGCAATTTTCCGAGACCGGCAGAAATTCTGCGGGAAACGCAGCTTTGTTTTTATAATTTTAATACACAAAAGTATACATAACAGGTGGCAGCATATCACCCCATAATGTCCTCGTGTGAATGTGAAGACGGCCAGTCACCAAGACAAAAGTACTCATTTAGAGTTAATGTGTTAATAGTGTTCAGATGGGAGCGAGATAAGTTTTCCTCGCGCCACTGCCTTTACTGTGGCACACAAACTCACCTCGCCTGTTCGTGCAGAAGGACATTTAGAATTGTTTGATGTCCACAAAATGTTGTTTGGGTATTGCTTCAATGTAGCAGCGCCACGAAGCGATGTTATCACATTGTTGCAAACTGAGTATATTAATGTGCACATAAGCATCAAAAGCGCAGTTATGAGATGACCATAAAAAAAGTCTAAAAGTAAGAACGAGTCAATTCAACATATGAAAGTATATTTGAGGCTATGCAGCACTTTAGCACACTGTAATGTAAAGTAAAGCACAAGTTGCCCTGACAACAATGAATTACTTTTTCTTTTAGAACCTGTCAGTTCGTGCTCAATTACCTTGTCAGTTCATAACAATACACGTAGATTGTGCACTTGGACAGGGGTCAACAGGAGCAAGTGGGAAAACTTTCAGGTCACACCAGTCTAAGTTGCCTGCCTGTGGGTGGGTTTTATGCTACACGTGCACTACGAACAGCAGCTGAGTGAGGCCCCAGAGTGATGTGGTGGTGTTCCGTGAGTGATGTGGTGGTGTTCCGTAAGTGATGTGGTGGTGTGGTGGTGTTGGACAGGCCACATGAAGGGCCACTCTCCCCCGGCCCGACAAGGCCCGAGCCCGGTCACGCAGGTACCACACACCACCATTACACGTCCTCCGTCCCCTCCGGGACCCCTACCCTCGAACATGTCGACCTCGTGGGCCTGATCCACTGCCGGCCTGCGCGCCCATCCTGGGCGCCATCTTGGACACTCCACCACGAGGCCGCCTGGCCCCCGATCGACCTCAACCCTGGGCCTGGCCAGGTCTCAGACATCCCGGCACCACCATCCACCCAGGAGGTGAGCGGGCTACTTGGCAAGTCACTGGGGGAAAGAGGTGTCGATGGCTCTCCCCCGCCAGGTGCCGCTCGCCCATCGCCTCCCCGGGCGCTGGCTCCACCCCCCTGCTGGGTGTCTGAACTCCCTCATCCCGGACCTCCCGACCTCCAAGTGCGAGGGTCCGGACATCAAAGAACACCAGCCCTATAACTGGGGCAGCTCCAGAGCAGGAAGGCAGTTGTATCTTGGAGTCGAGAGACGCAGAGAAGAACTCATCCTTGACGGACTACTGGCGCTGCCATAGCTCTGTCTCGTGCACCATCGTCTTGCCTGCTGGCGCTGCCGCAACCTTCGTAACCTTCATATCCTTCATCGTCGTCGGGACCTGCTGGCGTGGCCGCGGACCGTTTGTAACCATCATCTTCATCGGGACCTGCTGGCTCCGCCGCGGACCGTCGTTTCCTTCGTCCATCTCGGGACCTGCTGGCTCCGCCGCGGCCCGATCATCTAGAACACTGAGCTCGAGGATTGAGAGCTCGTTTCATCTTTTGGTAACAAGACTGTCCCGCTACCCCTTTTCCCAAGCCAGAGACCAGAACCGAGGGGACCCCTGAGTCCAGACCTCCTTGTACCATTCCATCGTAACTTAAAGAATTGCCTATAAAGTCTCGTTGAACTTTAACCTTGTGTGGTGTCCGTCTGTGGGGGGGGAGTTACGTGTCTGTACGATCGCTGGAGACGGCTCTCCCCAGAGACCTCTCCCCTTATCCTCGGCCGACCCTCCCGGTCCGTCTAACATTGGTGGCCAGCGGCGCGATCCGAATCACCGCATAACCGTACAGAGAGTAGCTCACCCCACGGCGAATCACGATGTCAACTAAAGAAAGCGGATCGACGGAGAAATTCCAGATGGAGAAATTGGACGAGTACAGCCATCGTGAACTAAAGCAGTTCTGCATCGAACTAGGTATCGCTACCACCGGTCTCAGTACCAAAGACGATTTTAAGCAGGCCCTAGAATCTTGGGCAGAAACCGGGGCGGCCGGAACCCCCGATCAAAGCATCGCAGCAAAAACCACCACGGCCCCTGAAGAGCGAAGAACGGGTCTCTCGCAAGACGAGATCCAGGAACGAGAGAAAACCCGACTACACGAGCTGGAAATGGCCCGGCTCAAAATGGACATTGAACTTAAATTGGCCGAACAAAAAATCAACTTAGAGCACCTGCGTCTCCGAGAAGAAAGAGAGGAGAAACAGAGACAAAGGGAGCTCGAGGAAAAGAAACTGGCATATGAGCATGAGCGGAAACTAGCTGAGATCGACCTACGCAAGAATAAAGAAGTAGGGGTGTCCGAGCAACCACACACCCCAGGGGCAACGGAGAAAAAGGTACACATCCCCAAGGATGTCGTTCGAGAGTACTTCCGAGAGGACGACATCCAGCAATGGTTTAAGGCCTATAAAATCGCTATGACTGCACACCGGATCGATAGAAGCGATTGGGGAGCCGGTCTATGGGGGAGATTCCTCAATGAGGGCCGCGACGCCCTGCTGCAACTCCCGGACCACCAGATGACCTCCTATGACCATATGAAAGCTGCACTCCTCACCCGCTATGGCCTCACACCCGAGATGTACCGTCAGAGGTTCCGAGACTGCACCCGCATCCCGGGTACAACTTGGGTGGACTATGTAAACTACTTTAGCCGAGCCTTCGAAGGCTGGATCAAAGGGAGCAAGGTCACAACCTACGAACAACTGTTCAATCTTATGGTCTGGGAGCATCTGTCGAACAATTGCTTCATTGAACTCCGCCAGCACCTCCTCGACAGCAAGTTAACGGATCCCCGGCAGCTCGCAGCCGAAGCTGACCGGTGGGAAATCACCAGAGTAGGCCGAAATGGGTCCTACGAACAAAACCGGAACAACAATGGTCAACACCGTCCCCGAGGAGGAGGAGGAGGCCAAGGACGCGGAAGAGACAACGCTCCGGTCGCCCCCGCTACAAGCACCACCCCCCCGGCCAACCGGGGCAGCACCCCGGCGCGACCGGGATATCGAGCCAATGTTACGTGCCATCGATGCCAACGAATCGGACACTATGCAAACGACCCAAACTGCCCCCAGTACCAGAGCCCAAGACCCCGCCAAGTAGCCGCTGCGGCTCTAGGGGAGGAACAGATCTCAGAGGAACAGGAGGAATATGAACAGGAACACCAAGAATGGGAGCCAGCCGCCATGGCTCTAGCCTGCTTAGGGGGGAGAGACATGGTCCCGCGGGTCCCCCTACCCGCTAACACCCAGAAGTACAGTCAATGGGTGAGCATCAATGGACGCCGGGCCGAAGCCCTTCGTGACACTGGGGCCAGTGTAACAGCCGTCCGCTGTCACCTGGTGACCCCAGAACAATATCTACCGAACATTCTCTGCCCTGTACGTTCAGCCGATAACTCGGAAAGTCTGTGTCGGATGGCCTGCGTCCCCTTCGAATGGGGAGGGGTCTCCGGCATGTTGAAGGTAACGGTCCGAGACGATGCCCCCGTAGACTGCCTCCTGGGGAATGACCTTGAAAGCTCTCCGTGGGCAGCCGTAGAACGAAGAGAACACCTGGGGATGTTAGGCGTCCCGGACTGGGCGTGCGTCACCACCCGGTCCATGGCCGCCCGTGCCAACCCCCGCCCAGAGGAACCCGAATGGCCGGCGCCACCGCCTCCGGTCGCCCCAGCCGAAACCACCGACCGTGACGTCCCCCCAGAACCAGCTCAACCTCCAGACCTCGCTAACCTCAACCAGTGGCCTCAAGAGGGGGGGCCCACGCAAGAACAATTTCGCCAAGAACAGAAACCTGTCCCTCCCTCGAGGGACTCCGCCAACAAGCGCTCGCCCAAAGCGCAGGGGATACCTCCGGAACGCACTGGGTCTACTGGGACAATGATCTGCTGTACAGTGAGCAAAGGATCGCGGAGCTGGGGGCTAGCCGAGTACTGGTGGTGCCCCTCCGTTTTAGAGACTTTCTGCTAAACCTGGCCCACGATGTCCCCCTGGCGGGACACCTGGGTCAAGATAAAACCTATAGTCGTCTGGTGACCCACTTCTTCTGGCCCAAAATGAGGAACGATGTACACCAGCATTGCCGATCTTGCCCCACGTGCCAAGCCAGTGGAAAGAGCGGCCGCAAACTAAAAGCCCCCCTGCAACCTTTTCCCGTGGTCACCACCCCGTTCGAGAGGGTCGGGATAGACATCGTGGGGCCCCTGGACCCGCGCACCAAACAAGGCCATCGATTCATCCTGGTGCTAGTGGACCACGCCACCCGCTACCCCGAGGCTGTTCCCCTGCGAACTGTGACAGCCCCGGTAGTCGGCCGGGCTCTGATGGGGGTCTTCTCCCGTGTGGGCTTCCCCCGAGAAGTCGTCAGCGACAGAGGCACGAACTTTATTTCTAAATATATGAAGTCCCTCTGGCAACAGTGCGGGGTTACCTACCGATTCACGACCCCCTATCACCCTCAAGGAAACGGACTCGTTGAGCGGTTCAACCGCACGCTCAAAGGGATGATCGGGGGGTTGGAAGAGCCCCTCCGTCGCCAGTGGGACGTGCTGCTGCCGTGCCTCCTCTTCGCCTATCGAGAGGTTCCCCAGAAGTCCCTGGGCTTCAGCCCGTTTGAACTACTATATGGACACCCAGTGCGGGGGCCGCTCAGCCTAGTCAAGGAAGGCTGGGAGATGCCCCCTCTAAAGAACCCACCAGATGTCTTCCGATACCTCCTAACCCTCCGCAACCAGACCCGGCGGTTCAGAGAGCTGGCAAAAGCCAACCTAGAGGCCAGTCAAGAGGACATGAAAAAGTGGTATGACCGGAATGCCTCCTCCATCGAATTTGAACCTGGGCAACAGGTATGGGTGATGTCCCCCACCGAACCCTGCGCCCTGCAAGACAAGTGGACGGGGCCCTTCAAAGTAGTCGAGCGCAAGGGTCCTGCCACCTATCTCATCGACATGGAATCTTCCCGGAACCCCCTCCGGGTCCTCCACGCCAACAGACTGAAACCCCACTTTGTGCGTTCAGAACTCAGCCTCCTGATGGCCACAGACAATGGGGCTGAAGAGGACTCCGAGCCCCTCCCTGACCTCCTACGGACTCAGGAGAAAGACGGCTCCGTGGATGGGGTCCGACTCTCGGAGGCCCTCACCCGAGAGCAACGCCAGGAGTGTCGAGTCCTCCTGTCACAGTTCGCCAGCCTGTTCTCCCTCGCCCCAGGTGTCACTTCCTGGTGTGTGCACGATGTGGACACAGGGGACAGCCCCCCTATCCGCCACCGGGCCTACCGCGTGCCAGATCGGGTACGGGCCTGCATCCAGGAAGAGGTAGCAAGAATGCTCACGCTCGGGGTCATCGAGCCCTCAGATAGCCCCTGGGCCAGTCCTGTAGTACTGGTCCCCAAAGCAGCCGCCCCTGGCACCACGCCGGAACTCCGGTTCTGCGTCGACTACCGGGGCTTAAATGTGGTCACCAGAACAGACGCACATCCCATCCCCCGGGCAGATGAACTAATCGACCGCATGGGAGCTGCCCGCTACCTCAGTATTTTCGACCTGACGGCGGGCTACTGGCAAATCGGCCTCACACCCCGGGCCCAAGAACGTTCTGCCTTTTCCACCCCCGATGGCCATTACCATTTCAAGGTCATGCCCTTTGGCATGAAGAATGCCCCAGCAACCTTTCAGCGGCTCGTCAATCAGGTCCTGGCGGGGCTCGAAGGGTTCAGCGCCGCCTACCTAGATGACATCGCTGTATACAGCCACCATTGGACCGAGCACCTCCACCACCTCCGAGCAGTGCTACAAGCCCTTCAGCGAGCTGGCCTCACGATCAAGGCCAGCAAATGTCAAATTGGTCAAGGGTCTGTAACCTACCTCGGACACCAGGTGGGAAGCGGCCTGGTGGCCCCTCTGCAGCTCAAAATTGCCGCCATCCAGTCCTGGCAGCCCCCCATCACCCAGACCGAGGTCCGAGCCTTCCTGGGCCTCACGGGCTACTACCGAAGGTTCGTGAAAGACTATGGTACTATAGTGGGTCCCCTCACGGAACTCACGTCAAAAAATCAACCCAAGGAAGTCAACTGGACCCCAGAGTGTCAAACAGCATTCGAACAATTGAAAGCCGCCATGTGTTCCGCCCCTGTGCTCCAGGCCCCCGACTACAGCCGGGAGTTCGTCGTCCAGACGGATGCCTCCGACCATGGCATCGGGGTAGTCCTGTCTCAAGTGAACACCGAAGGCCTTGATCAGCCAGTGGCCTTCATCAGCAGGCGACTCCTACCACGAGAACAACGCTGGAGCACCATTGAGAGGGAGGCCTTCGCCGTGGTATGGGCCCTCAAGAAACTCCGGCCCTACCTCTTTGGCACACACTTTCGGGTGCAGACCGACCACCGACCCCTGCAGTGGCTGATGCAGATGCGGGGAGAAAACCCGAAGTTACTACGTTGGTCCATCTCCCTCCAAGGGATGGACTTCACAGTTGAACATCGGCCTGGGCCAGATCACGCCAACGCGGATGGCCTGTCCCGGTTCTTCCGCCTCGACGAGGAGAGTCCCCAAGAGGATGGGTAACTCTCCCCGCCTTCAGCTGGGGGGGACGCATGTTGGACAGGCCACATGAAGGGCCACTCTCCCCCGGCCCGACAAGGCCCGAGCCCGGTCACGCAGGTACCACACACCACCATTACACGTCCTCCGTCCCCTCCGGGACCCCTACCCTCGAACATGTCGACCTCGTGGGCCTGATCCACTGCCGGCCTGCGCGCCCATCCTGGGCGCCATCTTGGACACTCCACCACGAGGCCGCCTGGCCCCCGATCGACCTCAACCCTGGGCCTGGCCAGGTCTCAGACATCCCGGCACCACCATCCACCCAGGAGGTGAGCGGGCTACTTGGCAAGTCACTGGGGGAAAGAGGTGTCGATGGCTCTCCCCCGCCAGGTGCCGCTCGCCCATCGCCTCCCCGGGCGCTGGCTCCACCCCCCTGCTGGGTGTCTGAACTCCCTCATCCCGGACCTCCCGACCTCCAAGTGCGAGGGTCCGGACATCAAAGAACACCAGCCCTATAACTGGGGCAGCTCCAGAGCAGGAAGGCAGTTGTATCTTGGAGTCGAGAGACGCAGAGAAGAACTCATCCTTGACGGACTACTGGCGCTGCCATAGCTCTGTCTCGTGCACCATCGTCTTGCCTGCTGGCGCTGCCGCAACCTTCGTAACCTTCATATCCTTCATCGTCGTCGGGACCTGCTGGCGTGGCCGCGGACCGTTTGTAACCATCATCTTCATCGGGACCTGCTGGCTCCGCCGCGGACCGTCGTTTCCTTCGTCCATCTCGGGACCTGCTGGCTCCGCCGCGGCCCGATCATCTAGAACACTGAGCTCGAGGATTGAGAGCTCGTTTCATCTTTTGGTAACAAGACTGTCCCGCTACCCCTTTTCCCAAGCCAGAGACCAGAACCGAGGGGACCCCTGAGTCCAGACCTCCTTGTACCATTCCATCGTAACTTAAAGAATTGCCTATAAAGTCTCGTTGAACTTTAACCTTGTGTGGTGTCCGTCTGTGGGGGGGGAGTTACGTGTCTGTACGATCGCTGGAGACGGCTCTCCCCGGAGACCTCTCCCCTTATCCTCGGCCGACCCTCCCGGTCCGTCTAACAGGTGGTGTTCAGTGAGTGATGTGGTGGTGCCCCAGAATGATGTGGTGGTGCCCCAGAATGATGTGGTGTTGCCCCAGAGTGATGTGGTGGTGCTCCCGAGTGATGTGGTGGTGACCCCGAGTGATGTGGTGGTGACCCCGAGTGATGTGGTGGTGACCCCGAGTGATGTGGTGGTGACCCCGAGTGATGTGGCGGTGACCCCGAGTGATGTGGCGGTGACCCCGAGTGATGTGGCGGTGACCCCGAGTGATGTGGCGGTGTCCCAGTGTGATGTGGCGGTGTCCCAGTGTGATGTGGCGGTGTCCCAGTGTGATGTGAAGGTGACCCCGAGTGATGTGGTGGTGACCCCGAGTGATGTGGTGGTGACCCCGAGTGATGTGGTGGTGACCCCGAGTGATGTGGTGGTGACCCCGAGTGATGTGGTGGTGACCCCGAGTGATGTGGCGGTGACCCCGAGTGATGTGGCGGTGTCCCAGTGTGATGTGAAGGTGTCCCAGTGTGATGTGAAGGTGTCCCAGTGTGATGTGAAGGTGTCCCAGAGTGATGTGAAGGTGTCCCAGAGTGAGGTGGTGGTGTCCCAGAGTGAGGTGGTGGTGTCCCAGAGTGATGTGCTGGTGTCCCAGAGTGATGTGCTGGTGTCCCAGAGTGATGTGCTGGTGTCCCAGAGTGATGTGATGTGCTGGTGTCCCAGAGTGATGTGCTGGTGTCCCAGAGTGATGTGCTGGTGTCCCAGAGTGATGTGCTGGTGTCCCAGTGTGATGTGCTGGTGTCCCAGTGTGATGTGCTGGTGTCCCAGTGTGATGTGCTGGTGTCCCAGTGTGATGTGCTGGTGTCCCAGTGTGATGTGCTGGTGTTCCAGAGTGATGTGCTGGTGTCCCAGAGTGATGTGCTGGTGTCCCAGAGTGATGTGCTGGTGTCCCAGAGTGATGTGATGTGCTGGTGTCCCAGAGTGATGTGCTGGTGTCCCAGAGTGATGTGCTGGTGTCCCAGAGTGATGTGCTGGTGTCCCAGTGTGATGTGCTGGTGTCCCAGTGTGATGTGCTGGTGTCCCAGTGTGATGTGCTGGTGTCCCAGTGTGATGTGCTGGTGTCCCAGTGTGATGTGCTGGTGTTCCAGAGTGATGTGCTGGTGTCCCAGAGTGATGTGCTGGTGTCCCAGAGTGATGTGCTGGTGTCCCAGAGTGATGTGCTGGTGTCCCAGAGTGATGTGCTGGTGTCCCAGAGTGATGTGCTGGTGTCCCTGAGTGATGTGGTGTGAGTAATTCAGCAGTGTGAGTAATGCAGCAGTGTGAGTAATGCAGCAGTGTGAGTAATGCAGCAGTGTGAGAAATGCAGCAGTGTGAGAAATGCAGCAGTGTGAGAAATGCAGCAGTGTGAGAAATGCAGCAGTGTGCAATGTGCAGCAGTGTGCAGCAGTGTGCAGCGTGCAGCAGTGTGAGTAATGCAGCAGTGTGCGGCGGGCAGCAGTGTGAGGCGGGCAGCAGTGTGAGGCGGGCAGCAGTGTGAGGCGGGCAGCAGTGTGAGGCGGGCAGCAGTGTGAGGCGAGCAGCAGTGTGCGGCGTGCAGCAGTGTGAGGCGTGCAACAGTGTGAGGCGTGCAACAGTGTGAGGCGTGCAACAGTGTGAGGCGTGCAACAGTGTGAGGCGTGCAACAGTGTAAGGCGTGCAACAGTGTAAGGCGTGCAACAGTGTAAGGCGTGCAGCAGTGAGGTGTGCAGCAGTGTGAGGCGTGCAGCAGTGTGCAGCGTGCAGCAGTGTGAGTGTTGGACAGGCCCCATGAAGGACTCGCTCCCTCCCCGCATGACAGGGCCCGGACACCGGCTCTCCAGGTGCTACCCACAGAAGCAACCCGCAACCCGTCCCCTACGAGACGCCTGCTCCCGGATATCTCTGTATCACTGGCCCGGGCCACCGTCAGCACCATTGCCCGGCCCAGCCGCCATCTTGGACACTGCACCACGAGGCCGCGTGGCCTCAGCTCGACCCCAACCCTGGGCCTGGCCAGGCCCCGACATCCCGGCACCACCATCCACCCAGGAGGTGAACGGACCACTTGGCAGGTCAATGGGAGAAAGAAGTGTCGATGGCTCTCCCCCGCCAGGTGCCGATCGCCCCCAGCCTCCCCGGACGCTGGCTCCACCCCCCTGCTGGGTGTCTGGACTCCCTCATCCCGGACCTCCCGACCTCCAAGTATGAGGGTCCGGACATCAAAGGGCGCCAGACCTATAACTGAGGCAGCTCCAGAGCAGGAAGGCAGTTGTATCCTGGAGTCGAGAGACACCGTGAAGAACTCATCCTTGACGGACTGCTGGCGCTGCCGCAGCCCTGCCTTGTGAACTGTCGTCCTGCCTGCTGGCGCTGCCGCGGCCTTCTGCAACCTTCATCCTCGTGAGGACCTGCTGGCGCTGCCGCGGCCTCTTGCAACCACCACCTTCATCGGGACCTGCTGGCGCTGCCGCGGCCTCTTGCAACCACCATCTCAGTCGGGACCTGCTGGCGCTGCCGCGGCCCGTTGCTACCTACGACCACCTCGGGACCTGCTGGCGCTGCCGCGGCCCTACCTTCCCGAACGCCGAGCTTGAGGATTGTGAGCTACCCATCGATTCATCTCAACACCAGATGGGTAAAGACTGTCCCGCTACCCCCTTTCCCTGCCAGAGACTAGAATTGAGAGGATCCTCGTGTCCTGATCTCATTGTACCGTACTATCTTACTTCAAGAAACTGCATATAAAGAGCGTTAACCTTATCTTTGTGTGGTGTCCATCTGTGGGGGGGAAGTTACTTGTCTGTACGATCGCTGGAGACGGCCCTCACCGGAGGCCTCTCCCCTTGTCCTCGGCCGACCCTCCAGGTCCCCCTCTAACATTGGTGGCCAGCGGCGGGATCCGAACCAACGCGTAATCGTACAGAGAGTAACTCACCCCACGACTAAACCACAATGACGACCAAAGAGAGCGGATCTACCGAGAAATTCCAGATGGAAAAAATAGAAGAGTACAGCCATCGAGAGCTAAAACAATTTTGTATGGAACTAGGCATTGCTACCACCGGTCTGAGCACGAAGGATGACTTCAAACACGCCCTAGAATCTTGGGCAGAAACAAATGCCGCCAGACCCCGGGACCAAAACATCGAAGCACCAGAGACAAGCACCACTCCGACCGAAGAAAGGAGAGCGGGTCCCTCCCGGGAAGAGATCCAAGAACGAGAAAAAAGTATACTACACGAATTAGAGTTTGCACGGCTCAAGTTGGACGGAGAGCTGAAACTGGCGGAACAAAAGATAAACTTAGAACACTTACGGCTCCGAGAAGAGCGGGAAGAAAAGCAAAGACAGAGAGAACTCGAAGAAAAAAGACTGGCATACGAACACGAGCGCAAGCTAGCAAAGATAGAACTGCGGAAACAGAACAAAGACCTAGTGGTGCCCGAGCAACCGCGCACCCAGGCGCTACCGAACAAAAGGTCCACATCCCCAAAGATGTGGTCCGTGAATATTATCGGAACGACGACATACAGCAGTGGTTCAAGGCCTACGAGATCGCCATGACCTCCCACCGGATCGATCAAAGTGACTGGGGAGCCGGTCTATGGGGGAGGTTCGTCAATGAAGGCCGCGATGCCCTGCTACAGCTCCCGGACCATCAAATGACGTCCTATGACCACATGAAGGCCGCCCTCCTCACTCGATATGGGCTTACGCCCGAAATGTACCGCCAGAGGTTCCGCGACTGCACCCGGATCCCGGGTACAACTTGGGTAGAATATGTGAACTATTTCAGCCGAGCCTTCGAGGGATGGATCAAGGGTAGCCACGTAACAACCTACGAGCAGCTCTTCAACCTCATTGTGTGGGAGCACCTCTCCAACAACTGCTTCGTCGAGCTCAGGCAGCACCTCCTCGACAGTAAATTGACTGAACCACGGCAGCTCGCCGCTGAGGCTGACCGATGGGAAAGCACCCGAGTGGCCCGGAGTGGGCCAAACGAGCAGAACAGAACCAACCAAGGTCATCATCGTCCCCGAGGAGGAGGAGGAGGCCAGGGCCGGGGCAGGGACGCCGTCCCGGCCGCTCCCGCTAACAACACCCCGCCCCCGGCCGGCTGGGGCAACCCCCCAATGTGCCCAGGGTTCCGAGCCAATGTTACTTGTCACCGATGCCAGCGAGTCGGCCACTATGCCAGTGACCCGAACTGCCCAAAGAACCAGACTCCCGGGCCCCGCCAGGTAGCTGCCGCCGCCCTAGGAGAAGAGCAAATCTCCGAAGAGCATGAAGAGTACGAGCAGGAGCAGCCCGAGTGGGAACCTGCCGCCATGGTCCTGGCTTGCCTAGGGGGAAGAGACATGATCCCGCGGGCTCCCCTACCCGCCAACACCAGGAAATACAGCCAGTGGGTGAACATAAATGGGCGCAAGGCCGAAGCCCTGCGTGACACGGGGGCCAGTGTGACGGCCGTCCGCTGTCACCTGGTGACCCCAGAACAAATCCTGCCAAACGTTCTTTGCCCCGTCCGATCGGCCGACAATTCTGAGAGCCTGTGTCGGATGGCCTGCGTCCCCTTCGAATGGGGAGGAGTGTCCGGTATGCTAAAAGTGACTGTCCGCGATGATGCCCCCGTGGACTGCCTCCTGGGAAACGATCTCGAGAGTTCCCCGTGGGCGGCTGTTGAAAGAAGAGAGCACCTGGGGATGTTGGGCCTTGTTAGACGGGCCGGGAGGGTCGGCCGAGGATAAAGGGAGAGGTCTCCGGGGAGAGCCGTCTCCAGCGATCGTACAGACAAGTAACTTCCCCCCCACAGACGTACACCACACAAGGATAAGGTTCAACGTTACTTTATAAGCGATTCTTTAAGTACGGTGAAATGGTACAAGGAGGTCTGGACTCAGGGGTCCCCTCTATTCTAGTCTCTGGGTTGGGTAAGGGGGTAGCGGGACAGTCTCGTTACCAATCTGGTAGTAGATGAAATAGCTCACAATCCTCGAGCTCGGCTTTCTAGATGATCGGGCCGCGGCGGAGCCAGCAGGTCCCGATGAAGGTGGTGGTTACAAACGGTCCGCGGCCACGCCAGCAGGTCCCGACGACGATGAAGGTTTCAGAAGGTTGCGGCAGCGCCAGCAGGCAGGTCGATAGTTCGCAAGGCAGGGCTACGGCAGCGCCAGTAGTCCGTCAAGGATGAGTTCTTCACTGCGTCTCTCGACTCCAGGATACAACTACCTTCCTGCTCTGGAGCTGCCCCAGTTATAGGTCTGGCGCCCTTTGATGTCCGGACCCTCGCACTTGGAGGTCGGGAGGTCCGGGATGAGGGAGTCCAGACACCCAGCAGGGGGGTGGAGCCAGCGCCTGGGGGAGCTGGGGGCGATCGGCACCTGGCGGGGGAGAGCCATCGACACCTCTTTCTCCCATTGACCTGCCAAGTAGTCCGCTCGCCTCCTGGGTGGATAGTGGTGCCGGGATGTCGGGGCCTGGTCCAGGCCCAGGGTTAGGGTCGATCGGAGGCCACGCGGCCTCGTGGTGCTGTGTCCAAGATGGCGCCCAGGCCGGGCGAGAGGGCCGGTAGGGAATCGGGCCCAGGATGTGGAGATGTCCAGGGGCAGGGGTCCCATATGAGACGGGAAACGGGTGGTTGTTGCGTATCACACCTGGAGAGCCGGGCTCGGGCCTGGTCGGAGGGTAGCTTTCATGTGGTCATAGGAGGTCATCAGATGGTCTGGGAGCTGTAGCAGGGCATCGCGGCCCTCATTGACGAACCTCCCCCATAGACCGGCTCCCCAGTCACTTCGATCGATTCGGTGGGAGGTCATCGCGATCTCGTAGGCCTTGAACCATTGCTGTATGTCGTCATCTCGGAAATATTCTCGAACGACATCCTTGGGGATGTGTACCTTCTTTTCTGTTGCCCCCGGGGTGCGCGGTTGCTCGGGCACCCCTAATTCTTTGTTCTGCTTGCGTAAGTCTATCTCCGCTAATTTGCGCTCGTGTTCATACGCCAGTCTCTTCTCTTCGAGCTCTCTTTGTCTCTGTTTCTCTTCCCGTTCTTCTCGGAGCCGCAGATGTTCTAGGCTCAGTTTTTGTTCGGCTAATTTGAGTTCGCCATCCATTTTGAGCCGGGCCATTTCTAGTTCATGTAGTCGGTTTCTTTCTCGTTCTTGGATCTCATCTTGCGAGAGACCCGTTCTTCGCTCCTCGGGAGCCGTGGTGTCTTTCTCTGCTGCTGCGACATTTTGGTCCGGGGGTCTGACGGTCCCGGTTTCTGCCCATGACTCAATGGCGTGCTTGAAATCGTCTTTAGTACTCAGACCGGTGGTAGCGATACCTAGTTCCATGCAGAATTGTTTCAACTCACGATGGCTGTATTCTTCCAATTTCTCCATCTGGAATTTTTCGGTGGATCCGCTTTCTTTGGTTGACATTGTGGTTTTGTCGTGGGGTGAGCTACTCTCTGTACGATTACGCGTTGATTCGGATCGCGCCGCTGGCCACCAATGTTAGACGGACCGGGAGGGTCGGCCGAGGATAAAGGGAGAGGTTTCCGGGGAGAGCCGTCTCCAGCGATCGTACAGACAAGTAACTTCCCCCCCACAGACGTACACCACACAAGGATAAGGTTCAACGTTACTTTATAAGCGATTCTTTAAGTACGGTGAAATGGTACAAGGAGGTCTGGACTCAGGGGTCCCCTCTATTCTAGTCTCTGGGTTGGGTAAGCGGGTAGCGGGACAGTCTCGTTACCAATCTGGTAGTAGATGAAATAGCTCACAATCCTCGAGCTCGGCGTTCTAGATGATCGGGCCGCGGCGGAGCCAGCAGGTCCCGATGAAGGTGGTGGTTACAAACGGTCCGCGGCCACGCCAGCAGGTCCCGACGACGATGAAGGTTTCAGAAGGTTGCGGCAGCGCCAGCAGGCAGGTCGATAGTTCGCAAGGCAGGGCTACGGCAGCGCCAGTAGTCCGTCAAGGATGAGTTCTTCACTGCGTCTCTCGACTCCAGGATACAACTACCTTCCTGCTCTGGAGCTGCCCCAGTTATAGGTCTGGCGCCCTTTGATGTCCGGACCCTCGCACTTGGAGGTCGGGAGGTCCGGGATGAGGGAGTCCAGACACCCAGCAGGGGGGTGGAGCCAGCGCCTGGGGGAGCTGGGGGCGATCGGCACCTGGCGGGGGAGAGCCATCGACACCTCTTTCTCCCATTGACCTGCCAAGTAGTCCGCTCGCCTCCTGGGTGGATAGTGGTGCCGGGATGTCGGGGCCTGGTCAAGGCCCAGGGTTAGGGTCGATCGGAGGCCACGCGGCCTCGTGGTGCTGTGTCCAAGATGGCGCCCAGGCCGGGCGAGAGGGCCGGTAGGGAATCGGGCCCAGGATGTGGAGATGTCCAGGGGCAGGGGTCCCATATGAGACGGGAAACGGGTGGTTGTTGCGTGTCACACCTGGAGAGCCGGGCTCGGGCCTGGTCGTGCGGGGAGGGAGCAAGCCTTTCACGTGGCCTGTCCAACAGGCCTCCCGGACTGGGCGTGCGTAACAACCCGGTCCATGGCCGCCCGCACCATCCCCAGACCTGAAGAACCCGAATGGCCAGCACCTCCTCCCCCGATCGCTCCAGAGGAAGACACCGTCCATACCGACCCCCCGGAGCAAACCCAAGAAGGGCCCGCTCAGCCCCAAGACCTTCCAGACCTGGCTCAGTGGCGTCAAGAAGGGGGACCCACCCAGGAGCAATTCCGGCAAGAGCAAAAGACCTGTCCCTCCCTCGAGGGACTTCGACAGCAAGCACTCGCCCAGAGCGCGGGAGACACCGCAGGGGCCCACTGGATCTATTGGGACAATGACCTACTGTACAGCGAACAAAGAATCGCGGAGTTGGGGGCCAGTCGAGTGCTGGTGGTGCCCCTCCGCTTCAGAGACTTCCTTTTGAACTTGGCACATGATGTCCCCCTGGCTGGACACTTGGGGCAAGACAAAACATACAACCGCCTGGTAACCCACTTTTACTGGCCAAAAATGCGAAATGACGTCTCCAACCACTGCCGGTCCTGCCCCACCTGCCAGGCCAGCGGGAAGAGCGGCCGAAAACTCAAGGCACCCCTGCAACCATTCCCCGTTGTTACCACCCCGTTCGAAAGGGTGGGAATAGACATTGTGGGGCCCCTGGACCCCCGAACAGCACAAGGGCATCGATTCATCCTGGTCCTGGTGGACCACGCCACCCGCTATCCCGAGGCCGTTCCCCTTCGAACTATAACAGCACCAGTGGTAGGCCGAGCCTTAATGGGGATCTTCTCTCGAGTAGGCTTCCCCCGGGAGGTCGTCAGCGACAGGGGAACGAACTTTATTTCAAAGTATATGAAATCCCTCTGGCAGCAGTGCGGAGTCACCTACCGATTCACAACCCCCTATCACCCGCAAGGAAACGGACTGGTCGAGCGGTTCAACCGCACTCTCAAGGGGATGATCATGGGGCTGGAAGAACCCCTACGCCGCCAGTGGGACGTGCTACTCCTGTGCCTCCTCTTCGCCTACCGAGAAGTCCCCCAGAAGTCCCTCGGCTTCAGCCCCTTCGAACTCCTGTACGGACACCCCGTTCGAGGGCCCCTCAGCCTAGTCAAAGAAGAATGGGAAATGGCCCCCCTGAAGACCCCTCCAGACGTCTACAAGTACCTCCTGACCCTCCGCAATCAGACCAGGCGATTCAGGGAGATCGCCAAAGCCAATCTTGAGGCCAGTCAGGAGGACATGAAGAAATGGTACGATCAACATGCCTCCTCCGTCGAGTTCGAGCCTGGTCAGCAGGCATGGGTGATGTCCCCCATCGAACCTTGTGCCTTGCAGGACAAATGGACGGGGCCCTTCAAGGTGGTCGAGCGCAAGAGCCCCGTCAGCTATCTCATCGACATGGAATCCCCCCGGAACCCCCTCCGGGTCCTCCACGCCAACAGACTCAAACCACACTTCGTGCGCCCGGAGCTCAGCCTGCTGATGGCTACAGACAGTGGAGCGGAAGAGGACTCCGAGCCCCTCCCTGACCTACTGAGGACCAGTGAAAAAGATGGTTCGGTGGACGGGGTCCGACTCTCCGATGCCCTGACCCCGGAGCAGCGCCAAGACTGTCGGGCCCTACTGCTGCAATTTGCAAACCTATTTTCCCTCACCCCCGGGGTCACCCCCTGGTGCCTGCACGACGTGGACACTGGGGACAGTCCCCCTATCTGACACCGGGCGTACCGAGTACCAGATCGGGTGCGCGCCTGCATCCAAGAAGAAGTCTCCAAAATGCTCGCACTCTGAGTCATCGAACCCTCTGACAGCCCCTGGGCCAGCCCAGTCGTACTGGTCCCCAAGGCTGCTGCCCCAGGCACCACCCCCGAGCTCCGATTCTGCGTCGACTATCAGGGTCTGAACGCTGTCACCCGAACCGACGCTCACCCCATCCCCCGAGCAGATGAACTGGTCGACCGCATGGGGGCTGCCCGCTACCTAAGCATCTTCGACCTGACAGCGGGCTACTGGCAGATCGGCCTCACCCCCAGGGCCCAAGAACGATCCGCTTTCTCCACCCCGGATGGACACTACCATTTCAAAGTGATGCCATTCGGCATGAAAAACGCTCCGGCCACTTTTCAACGACTGGTGAACCAGGTATTGGCGGGCCTTGAAGAGTTCAGCGCCGCCTACCTGGACGATATCGCGGTATACAGCCGCCACTGGTCAGACCACCTCCACCACCTCCGAGAGGTCCTGCAGGCCCTCCAACAGGCCGGCCTCACAATCAAGGCCAGCAAGTGCCAAATTGGCCAGGGGTCCGTGACCTACCTCGGACACCAAGTGGGAAGCGGTCTGGTGGCCCCCCTCCAGCTCAAGATCGCTGCCATCCAGTCCTGGCAGCCCCCCGTAACCCAAACCGAGGTCCGAGCCTTCTTGGGGCTCACCGGATACTACCGGCGGTTTGTGAAGGACTATGGCAGCATTGTGGGGCCCCTCACGGAACTCACATCCAAGAAACACCCAAAAACAGTCAACTGGACTCCAGACTGTCAAGCGGCCTTCGAGAAGCTGAAGGCCGGCATGTGCACCGCCCCTGTGCTCCAGGCCCCCGACTACAGCCGTGAGTTCATCGTCCAGACTGATGCCTCAGACCATGGCATTGGGGCCGTCCTCTCCCAACTGAACCCCGAGGGAGTCGACCAACCAGTGGCCTTCATCAGCAGACGCCTGCTGGCCCGAGAACAGCGCTGGAGCACCATCGAGCGGGAGGCCTTTGCAGTAGTGTGGCCCCTTAAGAAGCTCCGGCCCTACCTCTTCGGTACCCACTTTCGGGTGCAAACAGATCATCGCCCCCTGCAATGGTTAATGCAGATGCGGGGGGAGAATCCCAAACTATTGCGATGGTCCATCTCCCTGCAGGGGATGGACTTCACTGTGGAGCATCGCCCTGGTTAGGACCACGCCAACGCGGATGGCCTGTCACGCTTTTTCCGCCTCGACGAGGAGAGTCCCCAAGAGGATGGGTGACTATCCCCGCCTTCAGCTGGGGGGGACGCATGTTGGACAGGCCCCATGAAGGACTCGCTCCCTCCCCGCATGACAGGGCCCGGACACCGGCTCTCCAGGTGCTACCCACAGAAGCAACCCGCAACCCGTCCCCTACGAGACGCCTGCTCCCGGATATCTCTGTATCACTGGCCCGGGCCACCGTCAGCACCATTGCCCGGCCCAGCCGCCATCTTGGACACTGCACCACGAGGCTGCGTGGCCTCAGCTCGACCCCAACCCTGGGCCTGGCCAGGCCCCGACATCCCGGCACCACCATCCACCCAGGAGGTGAACGGACCACTTGGCAGGTCAATGGGAGAAAGAAGTGTCGATGGCTTTCCCCCGCCAGGTGCCGATCGCCCCCAGCCTCCCCGGGCGCTGGCTCCACCCCCCTGCTGGGTGTCTGGACTCCCTCATCCCGGACCTCCCGACCTCCAAGTGCGAGGGTCCGGACATCAAAGGGCGCCAGACCTATAACTGAGGCAGCTCCAGAGCAGGAAGGCAGTTGTATCCTGGAGTCGAGAGACACCGTGAAGAACTCATCCTTGACGGACTGCTGGCGCTGCCGCAGCCCTGCCTTGTGAACTGTCGTCCTGCCTGCTGGCGCTGCCGCGGCCTTCTGCAACCTTCATCCTCGTGAGGACCTGCTGGCGCTGCCGCGGCCTCTTGCAACCACCACCTTCGTCGGGACCTGCTGGCGCTGCCGCGGCCTCTTGCAACCACCATCTTCGTCGGGACCTGCTGGCGCTGCCGCGGCCCGTTGCTACCTACGACCACCTCGGGACCTGCTGGCGCTGCCGCGGCCCGACCTTCCCGAACGCCGAGCTCGAGGATTGTGAGCTACCCATCGATTCATCTCAACACCAGATTGGTAACAAAGACTGTCCCGCTACCCCCTTTCCCTGCCAGAGACTAGAATTGAGAGGATCCTCGTGTCCTGATCTCATTGTACCGTACTACCTTACTTCAAGAAACTGCATATAAAGAGCGTTAACCTTATCTTTGTGTGGTGTCCATCTGTGGGTGGGAAGTTACTTGTCTGTACGATCGCTGGAGACGGCCCTCACCGGAGGCCTCTTCCCTTGTCCTCGGCCGACCCTCCAGGTCCCCGTCTAACAGTGAGTAATGCAGCAGTGTGCGGCGGGCAGCAGTGTGAGGTGGGCAGCAGTGTGAGGCGGGCAGCAGTGTGAGGCGGGCAGCAGTGTGAGGCGGGCAGCGGCGTGCAGCAGTGTGCGGCGTGCAGCAGTGTGAGGCGTGCAGCAGTGTGAGGCGTGCAGCAGTGTGAGGCGTGCAGCAGTGTGAGGCGTGCAGCAGTGTGAGGCGTGCAACAGTGTGAGGCGTGTAACAGTGTGAGGCGTGTAACAGTGTGAGGCGTGTAACAGTGTGAGGCGTGCAACAGTGTAAGGCGTGCAACAGTGTAAGGCGTGCAGCAGTGTAAGGCGAGCAGCAGTGTAAGGCGTGCAGCAGTGAGGTGTGCAGCAGTGAGGTGTGCAGCAGTGTGGGGAGTGCAGCATGTAGCAGCGTGAGTAATGCTGCAGTGTGCGACGTGCAGCAATGTGGGTAATGCAGCAATGTGCGGTGTGCAACAGTGTGCGGCATGCAGCAGTGTGTGGCGTGCAGCAGCGTGATGCGTGCAGCAGCGTGATGCGTGCAGCAGCGTGATGCGTGCAGCAGCGTGATGCGTGCAGCAGCGTGATGCGTGCAACAGCGTGATGCGTGCAGCAGCGTGAGGTGTGCAGCAGCGTGAGGCGTGCAGCAGTGTGCAGCGTGCAGCAGTGTGCAGCGTGCAGCAGTGAGAGTAATGCAGCAGTGTGCGTCATGCAGCAGTGTGGGGCGTGCAGCAGTGTGGGGCGTGCAGCAGTGTGCAGCGTGCAGCAGTGTGGGGCGTGCAGCAGTGTGCGGCGTGCAGCAGTGTGAGGCGTGCAGCAGTGTGAGGCGTGCAGCAGTGTGAGGCGTGCAGCAGTGTGAGGCGTGCAGCAGTGTGAGGCGTGCAGCAGTGTGAGGCGTGCAGCATGCAGCAGTGTGAGTAATGCAGCAATGTGAGTAATGCAGCAGTGTGAGGCGTGCAGCAGTGTGAGGCGTGCAGCAGTGTGAGGCGTGCAGCAGTGTGAGGCGTACAGCAGTGTGTGTCCCAGAGCGATGTGGTGTTGTCCCAGAGCGATGTGGTGGTGTCCCAGAGTGATGTGCTGGTGTCCCAGAGTGATGTGCTGGTGTCCCAGAGTGCTGTGATGGTGTCCCAGAGTGATGTGGTGGTGTCCCAGAGTGATGTGGTGGTGTCCCTGAGTGATGTGGTGTGAGGCATGCAGCAGTGTGTGGCGTGCAGCAGTGCGAGTAATGCAGCAGTGTGCGGCTTACAGCAGTGTGCGGCGTGCAGCAGTCTGAGGCGTGCAGCAGTGTGAGGCGTGCAGCAGTGTGAGGCGTGCAGCAGTGTGAGGCGTGCAGCAGTGTGAGGCGTGCAGCAGTATGAGGCGTGCAGCAGTGCGAGGCGTGCAGCAGTGCGAGGCGTGCAGCAGAGTGAGGCGTGCAGCAGTGTGAGGCATGCAGCAGTGTGGGGCGTGCAGCAGTGTGGGGCGTGCAGCAGTGTGAGGCGTGCAGCAGTGTGAGGCGTGCAGCAGTGTGAGGCGTACAGCAGTGCGAGGTGTGCAGCAAAGCGAGGCGTGCAGCAGTGCGCGGCGTGCAGCAGTGTGCGGCGTGCAGCAGTGCGAGGCGTGCAGCAGTGCGAGGCGTGCAGCAGTGCGAGGCGTGCAGCAGTGCGAGGCGTGCAGCAGTGCGAGGCACGCAGCAGTGTGAGGCGTGCAGCAGTGTGAGGCGTGCAGCAGTGTGCAGCAGTGTGAGGCGTGCAGCAGTGTAATGCAGCAGTGTGCAGCAGTGTGAGGCGTGCAGCAGTGTGAGGCGTGCAGCAGTGTGAGGCGTGCAGCAGTGTGAGGCGTGCAGCAGTGTGGGGCGTGCAGCATGCAGCAGTGTGAGTAATGCTGCAGTGTGCAGCGTGCAGCAATGTGGGTAATGCAGCAATGTGCGGTGTGCAGCAGTGTGCGGCGTGCAGCAGTGTGAATTGTGCAGCAGTGTGAGCCGTGCAGCAGTGTGTGGTGTGCAGCAGCGTGATGCATGCAGCAGCGTGATGCGTGCAGCTGTATGATGCGTGCAGCTGTATGATGCGTGCAGCAGTGTGAGGCGTGCAGCAGTGTGAGGTGTGCAGCAGTGTGAGGCGTGCAGCAGTGTGAGGCGTGCAGCAGTGTGAGGCATGCAGCATGCAGCAGTGTGAGGCTTGCAGCAGTGTGAGGCGTGCAGCAGTATGAGGCGTGCAGCAGTATGAGGCGTGCAGCAGTGTGAGGCGTGCAGCAGTGTGAGGCGTGCAGCAGTGTGAGGCGTGCAGCAGTGTAAGGCGTGCCGCAGTGTGTGTCCCAGATTGATGTGGTGGTGTCCCAGACTGATGTGGTGGTGTCCCAGAGTGATGTAGTGGTGTCCCAGAGTGATGTAGTGGTGTCCCAGAGTGATGTGGTGGTGTTCCAGAGTGATGGGGGGGTGTCCCAGAGTGATGGGGTGGTGTCCCAGAGTGATGGGGTGGTGTCCCAAAGTGATGGGGTGGTGTCCCAGAGTGATGTGGTGGTGTCCCAGTGTGAAGTGGGGGTGTCCCAGAGTGATGTGAAGGTGTCCCAGTGTGAGGTGGGGGTGTCCCAGAGTGAGGTGGGGGTGTCCCAGAGTGATGTGCTGGTGTCCCAGAGTGATGTGCTGGTGTCCCAGAGTGATGTGCTGGTGTCCCAGAGTGATGTGCCGGTGTCCCAGAGTGATGTGCTGGTGTCCCAGAGTGATGTGCTGGTGACCCAGAGTGATGTGATGGTGACCCCGAGTGATGTGATGGTGACCCCGAGTGATGTGATGGTGACCCCGAGTGATGTGATGGTGACCCCGAGTGATGTGATGGTGACCCGGAGTGATGTGCTGGTGTCCCAGGGTGATGTGCTGGTGTCCCAGAGTGATGTGCTGGTGTCCCAGAGTGATGTGCTGGTGTCCCAGAGTGATGTGGTGGTGTCCCAGAGTGATGTGATGGTGACCCCGAGTGATGTGATGGTGACCCCGAGTGATGTGCTGGTGACCCCGAGTGATGTGCTGGTGTCCCAGGGTGATGTGCTGGTGTCCCAGAGTGATGTGCTGGTGTCCCAGAGTGATGTGCTGGTGTCCCAGAGTGATGTGCTGGTGTCCCAGAGTGATGTGCTGGTGTCCCAGAGTGATGTGGTGGTGTCCCAGAGTGAAGTGGTGGTGACCCAGAGTGATGTGGTGGTGCTCCAGAGTGATGTGGTGGTGCTCCAGAGTGATGTGGTGGTGCTCCAGAGTGATGTGGTGGTGCTCCAGAGTGATGGGGTGGTCCTCCAGAGTGATGGGGTGGTCCTCCAGAGTGATGGGGTGGTGCTCCAGAGTGATGGGGCGGTGCCCCAGAGTGATGGGGCGGTGCCCCAGAGTGATGGGGCGGTGCCCCAGAGTGATGGGGCGGTGCCCCAGAGTGATGGGGCGGTGCCCCAGAGTGATGTGGCGGTGTCCCACAGTGATGGGTTGGTATCCCACAGTGATGGGGTGGTGTCCCAGAGTGATGTGGTTGTGTCCCAGAGTGATGTGGTTGTGTCCCAGAGTGATGTGGTTGTGTCCCAGAGTGATGGGGTGGTGTCCCAGAGTGATGTGGTGGTGTCCCAGAGTGATGTGGTGGTGTCCCAGAGTGATGTGGTGGTGTCCCAGAGTGATGTGGTGGTGTCCCAGAGTGATGTGGTGGTGTCCAAGAGTGATGTGGTGGTGACCCAGAGTGATGTGATGGTGTCCCAGAGTGATGTGATGGTGTCCCAGAGTGATGTGATGGTGTCCCAGAGTGATGTGATGGTGTCCCAGAGTGATGTGATGGTGTCCCAGAGTGATGTGATGGTGTCCCAGAGTGATATGGTGGTGTCCCTGAGTGATGTGGTGGTGGTGTGAGGCGTGCAGCAATGTGAGGCATGCAGCAGTGTGTAGCGTGCAGCAGTGTGAGTAATGCAGCAGTGTGAGTAATGCAGCAGTGTGAGTAGTGCAGCAGTGTGAGTAGTGCAGCAGTGTGAGTAGTGCAGCAGTGTGCAGTGTGCAGCGTGCAGCAGTGTCGGCCGCGATAATTCAAGATATATGGCCTCTGGTGTGCGTAACAGACATCAATAGGCCATAGGCGGAGCTATGCGACCGCCTATGGCCTATTGTGTGTTCTGTTAAAAAACAGCACGCACGGGAAGGCCAATGAAAATGGACCTTGGAAATAACACGCACGAAATGTGTGGAATTTCCAGGTCCATTTTTAAATCTCCGCGAAAAGGACTCTCGCTGCGCGACACAGCATGCGCAGTGTACGGCAGGCCCGAGCACTAAAAATCAAATTGAAGGTGATACGGTCGGCCTGTGAGGTATGGTTCCAGATTAGGACGCTACTCAAAATTCCATACGATTGTCTTAGTGCTCCTATATGGAACTCTCCAGGTACTCCATCATGCTTAAATGACAGATTATCTGCCCCTTTATGGGAAAATGAATTTCAGAAATGGGGCCAACTACTGAGATAAAATAATCTTGTGTCATGGGATGAGCTTAATCTTCAAACAACTCAAAGGCTATAGAGATTTAAATTCTATCAAATCTCCTGTTGGGTTTCTAATCGGGAGAAAAATGAAACTAGTAAAGAAGATCTGGAGAGCAGGTTTCTAGTCCCGTACCTCCAGAGAAAAGAAGTGGCGAATTGGTACTGGACTTTGATTAAAGGAGATCCACCAGCACTGCCCATGGAGGAGCCTTAGAGAAGAGAACTGCCGCTCAGCGATATTTCATCCTTTTGGCAAGTATCTATATGCATTTTGTGGAAGGTTGTCAAAGCTGCATCGTTGAGGAGAAATCATCTGTTCACACTTCACAGAGCCTATTGGACCCCGAAGAGGCTTTCCAAGCAGGGAGGTGGAGAGAAGGTCTGTGCAAAGTGTAACCTGAGATGCGCAGATAAGGTGCATAGGTTCGTGCAGTGTCCTCAGATCCAGGGCTTCTGGAGGTAAGTTGGTAAGATTATCTCCGAAGTAATGGGTCAAGAAATTCAGGTAAGCCTGGTATTAATTATTTTCGAAATTTTACCTGATGAAAGTAGTACCATCAAATGGTCAAATCTCCAAGTATCTGTATTGTTTGTCTCAATACTGTTGGCAAGAAGAGAAATCTGTTTAAATTGGATATCACCTAATTCTCCAAAGTTGTTAGATTGGGTTTTCTCTGTTAAAAGAATTCATACATTGGATATGGCCTGTGGAGCAAAGAAAAGAACTAGGCTCTGGGGGATTTGAGATAGCTGGGCTAATGCACAAGTTACTTACCTTTATTAACTATACATCTGTAGGAAACAGTAGTTAGTATTAGATTCCTTACCTTTGAATATCCCCAGGCGTCAGACTGGATCCGGAAACTTTTGCGTAGCAGTACCCTTGCGCGTCGGTAGGCGCGTCTGCGCCTCCACGTCAGTCATCGGCGTGATTGGCGCCGGGATGACGTCGCCCTCGCGTGCTGACGTCAGTTCTTATGCACAGCTTTTCCACGCCAGAAACGCAGAGCCATGATAAAAACCAACACTGGTGCCATGAAACTAGGGCCCTGAAAGGGGATGACCTTAACCCTAGATATCGGTTCGCAGAACGGGGAGGATGGATGGGGCAGTAAGGAATCTTATACTAGCTACTGTTTCTTATAGATATATTGTTACCGAAGGTAAGTAACTTGTGCATCTGAAAGAAACAGGTTAGTATTAGATTTTTTACCTTAGAATAGATACCCCAGCAATACCAAACCCGGTGGTGGGTCTGCGAACCAAAATTCACACCAGAAAGTTGATGGGATATAAATACGATAAATACATGTTTTGGCCTAATATATACAATATAACCTTATAACCGCACGTTCGCATTGCATTATTCTCATTGTATTATTGAAGTTAGGAACGATTCACCTTAGGGCTGCTTAAACCTATTGGTGTGACCGGAGCCATCTTGTTTCGTTTCCCTGTTTCAAGTACTGTTTCCCTGAAATCACGTGATTAATCTTTCTGCACGAAACCACGATGGCAGACTTAGCCGTCTGCTCCACTCGCTAGTTTGTAGCTCAGGGAAACCCAAGGTCACACCTGCCCTTCTTGTGGGATGCGCACATTCTAGCAGATCCAGTTCCTGCACTCCCCGAGCTACAGATAGAAAGGGAGGCACCTTAATGACCTGCCCCCGGAATAGCTTAGGCCTAGCTACTAGCAATCAATTGTGCCTTATATGGGTCTTCCTGCTGGCTCACTGACAAGTTGTATCTTTCCTAGTAAGGTGACATCGTGCTATGTGCTAAACGTATATATGCTTTGCCCTGCTTGTATGTAGTCAGTCTCCTCTGCGCACCTCCGAGGGTCGTGTAGACTGAGGCTCCCCTGTCAGGGCTTGTATTTGCAGAATAAACGATTGAACCTTCTCCATTGCCGACTGATTTATTATTCATGAATGAGGTATATGGGCTATTGGTGAGTATAGTCCATTAGTATAATATTTTGGTTCCTTCAGTTGGCGACTCCGCTATAGGGTCATCCCCTCCTGTAAACAGGAGTAGAAGGGACAGGGAGGAGTTCTGGCCGAGTGGGTGGACAGGAAGAGAATCCTGATTTGAAACACCCGTTTGTGGTACGAAAACAAGAAATTCCACTCTCGAGCCCAGTATCCCTCCCAGCTGCTGAAGACCCTACGCCGGAGTCCTACGGGCTTAACCCGAGAGAAAAACAGACTGTGCCGGTCTGTCTAGGAGTCGGCAGTGGAGAATTTGCAATCGACCTGAGTGCACCAGGTGAGTGAATTTTTGATTGGATTGGATGAGAAACACTTGGAAGAGGTGTCTCCTTGGTAGTGGTTAGCTGCTTTTGTTGGTGGCCGGGGAAGCCGGACCACAAGGGAATCTGGGGGTCTGACGTTTCAGCAAAGTGGCTGCGCGGGTGGATACCTCACAGACTTGTTTGGTGAAAACTTGAGACAACACCTGGTGCCTTAGCGGTGTACTGAGTTACTCGCTCGGCCGAATCCTCTTCGGGAAAGCCCTGGGAGCAACTGGGTAAGCTAGGGTTCTGGAGCTGCGTGCCCAGATGCCAGGCCCAACCAGAACAGGACCATGGGCTGGCCTGTAAGAGGGTTCGTGGTTCGCCTATCAGGTGATCTCAGAACAGTCTAGGGACTGTTTCTTTTGTTGTTGAATTTTGTTGGTCCGGAATTCTTTTGAATCGATTTCCCAAACAGGAGTCGACGGGCTCAGTTCGTTTTGAAGACATGTCATTTGCATAGAACAAGTAACCAGTACTGAAAAGTTATTGCCTTGCGACGCTTCACAGCATTTTATTGCGAGAAAACAGAAGAATATAAGAGTGTGAGTGGTGAGGAGGACGTGTCCGAATGTGAATGGTTTCTGGAGTATATGAGTAGAATTGTGTGAACATTACAAATAATGTCTTGTTTTAGTAAAATATGTTTTGGGTGCTGCTGTCGGCGAAATAAACCGCTGGAAGAAAGACAGCCTGCCCCTCCCGAGGGCAGCCCCAGTTTTGATATGTATGTGAAACACGGTCTTACACCGATTTTGTGTAATACAATTTGGAATAAGTACACCAATGATAATTCCGATTTGCAATGGCCTCTAACGGGGTCATTTGACGAGAAAAAGATTAATTACATCCAAAACAAGCTATTTATGAAGAAAAGCCGCCAGTCGATGTTTGACTCCTTGAACATATGGTTGAAGGAGGCAAAACGACGACTGATAAGAGAAGAGAAATTGGGAAAGCTTAAATCAGGACAGACAGTCACCCAGAAAGCTATAGCTTATGATAAAGGGAAGGTTGAAGAGAATATCGCACAAATGGATAGGCAGTTCCGTTTAGAGACGGACAAAAGTTATATGACTCGACCTGAGACCGGAGATGAAATAGAGGACTTATTAGAAGCCCGACCACCCCCTCTGTTTGCCCCACAGGGATTATACCCAGCCGTGCCTTTGGTATGAGCAGGCCCAATTGGAGCAGCATCGGCCACCGGAGCACCAGTGGGAACGGTTTCCACAGCCCCTGCTGACGGATCAGTACGAAGTGCGTTACTTCCCCCTCCCACTCTCCGACCGAATACCTCACCATTGATATCATTACAACCGGACGCGGCTGTCCCCTCCCCTTTGCACCCTGTATTTTTCTCCCCTCCAACTCAGACCGCCATAGATCCCCGATACAGAGCTTGCCTAGATACCACGCCCAAGCGCCTTAGACCTGACTTGAGTGATCAGCGAGTCTATACTAGGTCGTTGTTGGGTACGGAAGAAAGGAAGGCCATAGTAGTTCAGGCATCCCAGTGGATGCGGAACGCCATTTACACCTTGGAGGACATTTAGAGCACCATGAAAGATTTTGATCCAGTTGCGCAGCAACTGGCTTTGGAGAATATGGCGATCCGATTAATTTCACTATGGGAGCAGTGTTTGGAAGAGGGAATACCTCCTCAAATACTGCGTGATATAAGAGATCGAGCTTTTAAATTCCAATTACAGGCTGATGAAGTAGATCAGAACGTAGCAACTCTTGTGCATTATCGCAAACGAATGCACCGAAAGTGCGCCGATTGGGGAGCACAGCACCCCATGAGAGAGGTGCCTCCCCTTTATTATCCTGAAATACCTGAATTGAGGGATGGCGCTGGCCACATAACTAGGGCTCGTGTGGACGCTAGGCTTCAGGAGCAAAGGGTTTATACCCCTTGGAAACGAAGCGAGGTCCTCACTCTAAAAGCTCAGCTCCCCGACCCCCGTAAAAATCCCACCGCTTACTATAAGGAATTGACTGAGGCCGCCAATTCTGCTATAATTACAATACCCAATATCGAGCTGTTCTTTGGTCTTTTGATCCCAGTAGACATTTGGAGACAAATACATGACACGGACCATGCCCCCGAGTTGGGAGGGACATGGGACCAATTAAAAACCTGGGACAAGGAACGAAAGCCTGAAGACAAACCTAGAGACGAGGTACTAGCAGTACCAGCTAAAATTATTACTTATATGCAGACTCTCCTCCCGCCTAGAAAAGTTGATTGGGACAAATTAACAGCCTGTAGACAGAATAAGGATGTAAGTGTGTCAGATTTCTTTACCAGGTTTGAGAAAGTCTTTATAGATTTTAGTAGGCAAGATGTTGTAAATGAGGTTGAGAGACAAGTAAAGGCTTATTGAGTATTTATTAAGCACTACAGAGAATAACTGGTGTTCCCATCAGAAAGCAGGGAGCTAACTGACTGGGGAGAACACAGTGGAAGATGACATCAGGAAAATGGAATGTAAGAGAATACAACACAAGACCTATCCACGGAAGGTGGGATACGGTTGTTTGTGAATCGGTTTGTTACAAATTTGCTTCTTGAAGTGATGTCCCGCCTCCAAGCAGCCGAGAGCACGGCTGCTCCATCAGTAATTCTCAGTATGGCCCAATATTATGAACAAAGAGAGAATGAAAGTAAAGAAAAGTCAGAAAAGATGACTAAGGACTTGAAGACTAGGGTTCTGTTGCAGCAGGTTAGTAGAGGACAGAACATAGGACGGGGAGGGCGTGACTCATTCCAGAGGGGTGTATTGGCGGGAAGAGGTAGAGGAGGTCCCCCGAACATTGGTATAAATCAATGTTCCTATTGCAAACAGGAAGGGCACTGGAGGGCAGATTGCCCTCTGTTGCTGGCTAAGAATGGAGGTACTAGAGGACGAGGAAGGGGTCGAGGGAATATAGACCGAAATAGTATGAGACGAGAAGAGATGCAACATGAGGATTCTCGGAAAAATGATTTTGACAATCCCCAAACCAGACAGTACTACAACGAGAATTATAGGGATGACGGGTATGACGGACAGGATTATGCATGAGACAGCCAAGGACAGAGTGGGGGCCACATTACAGTACCAGTTGACCAGGAGGGACCTTATGTACAAGGGGAACTGTTGGGAACATCGGAAAAATATCTAGTGGATATTGGGGCAATGAATAGCACAGTTGCCCATACACTGGTCCCAGGGGCTGCTCTGTCTGGCCAAAATAACGAATCAGTGGGATTCTCTGGAATACCTGTGGTAAGCCCCGTTTCTAAACCTTTGCCTTTCACTGTAGGCCCCATTTCTATACATGCACCTTTTCTTTTAACTTCGAATTGTGGAGAAAATCTTTTGGGTCTGGACATTTTGAAAAAGTTACATGCACCGATTTATTGTTCCCCCGATGGTGTCTATTTGACGATGCAGAAACCACCCCCGAATGCAGCCCAATATTTTGCCAAAAATGAGAGCCTTCCCCCTGGATTTTCTACGATCCCTCAGACACTGTGGGCTATAGGAGACACAGATGTTGGTCTGTTAAGAATAGCCCCCGTGTCAATAACCTTGAAACCTAATGTCCAGCTGCCCCGCATTCCACAGTATAAAATTTCACCAGAAGGTGAACAGGCCTTGTTGCACATTATTCGTGACCTCATTCAGAAGGGGGTGGTGGAAGAGACACCTGCTAATGTCTGTAACAGTCCGATTTTGAAGAAAACACCAATTGATGGTGCCCCAGACTATAAAAATACATATCGTTTTGTAATTGACCTTCCAGAGGTCAACAAAATTGTGGTCCTGCAATACCCAGTGAGCGCGCCAGGAGGCGCATAAAGCAGCGTCAGGTCCCTCGTCCCGCGAGGGACGAAGCCCGGACAAAGGGCGGACAGTATGACAGTCCGTGACTGACCGTAACTGGGCTGGGCCAGGATCCCTGCCTGTTCCTGTCGCAGTCTATCATTGTTACCCTTCAAGTAAGAACTATCTTTGTCACTATATCTCTGAAGTCCCTGTCTATCTATCCAATTGGTAAACGCTTTTTGCTTGCTTGGCTTTGGGGGTGATACTCCTAGTTGACTATTATCCAATTGTCTTCAATATGTCCAAGCAAAGGTCTTCATCCGTACCTAATACTATAGACAATTACCTGGTTCAGGTTGTGAGTAAAATAAATAACACAAGACGGATATCGTTGGGCTTGAGCTCACCACCTGTCATCTCCACACAGAGTTCTCTGCTAGATCCTACTGTGTTAGAAGTTCCGATAATGGTACATAGTAGTGATATTTCAGTCACCGAGATAAGCCCTAATGTTAACCTTGATTTAAATATATCCTCTGCTGTTAATCTAGACAATGAACCAGGTGAGCAGTCAAACACGATAGAAGATCATTCCCTTTCCCCTGTGTCTGTGCCTGCAACTAGAGCTATTAGAGCATGCAGAAAGGGTCAGAGCAAACGGGGTGGGTTACGCTCCAGTAGGAAAAGAACAGAGTCTTCACCGAAAACTACAGCCATAATAGAGGCGAATGGGGAACAAGGTGAGAAGGAGATATTAGGTGATGACTTGATTAGAAAGCTAGTGAGTATGATTGACTCCAAGATGAAATCTATAATTAAACCTTTGGTAACCAAAATTGACCTATTAACAGCCAAAGTAAATAGATTAGGGGGCCTGATAAACAAGACAGTGGAGGAGGTAGGTAACATACCAACTTTAGTGGCAAACAGAGTTGTATCATCTACAAATATCCCTAGGGGTGGGACAGGGGATAGTGATGATGTGATACCAGAGCCGCCTCCTACTCAACAGCCAGTAGACAAAGGTGCTCAGGTGATAGTCAATAAAGATCTACCACCAAATTCCATAGGGACGAGTGTAGACAAAGGCCCGGTCCAACTTATTGTAGAGGCCTCTCCTCTTGTTTTGGTCTTGGCCAATGTACCTCCCCTAAAACCAGGTCAAGTAGAATCTACTTCTTCTTTGATTAGTAAAGCATACCACTGGCTATGTAATTATACGATGATAACTCCGAGGGGAAAACAACAGCTAGCCGGGGAAATTACCATGGCGGGAAGGGTGGACTGGATAGGGAACAGCGTGAAAAAACTAAAAGGAGACTGTGTAGTTTTGCATTTCCTAAGCCCAGGAGTACTCCCCGAGCTTCTAAGATCCATATTTCACTCCCAACGTAGGAGTACCGAGATTGTTCCGCTAACCTTGGATTTTTTCTATAGGAGAGGTAGCACAGTGAATCCAAGCATTTTAAAGACAAAATGGAACTCGGTAACAAATAACTGGGGTAGGGTTGTACAACCTAGCGAATGGGGAATCAGCGTTGAAAACAGATTTGCGGCACTGTCAGACCTGAATGAATGCGATTGACTTGAGAGGGCAGGCAGTGTTGTGTTCAATGATCTGGCTGAACCTAACATAATCTATACTTCCATTGTCGAGGATTTTGGTTTTACAAATGTTACTTGCATATCCCAAGGAAGATTAACAGGTGACACAATTCCTCTAGTTAATAGCAAGAAGAATGAATTTACCAAGCTACTGTTCCTTTCCACCACAAAGCCTGAGTCTGAAGTGTGTGCTGTTGCTTCTATAGTGGATACTAACTTTGAGAACACCTCGGTGAGGGTAGAGGCTACTGATGTTATCTGCCACGAAGGCATGCCAGCAGGAACTGAACAGGAACTATTTGAGGACAATATTGAGAATCTTTCATTGACGGACACGGATGGTATTGTGGACAATATGGGGAAATTCTTCTCATAGAACATTGCAGGCCTGGGTTCTAAACTGGACTCTGGAGAGTGGCTTCGATTTGTTAATTCTTTTGACCTATGTATATTCCAGGAGACCTGGTCATGTGAACCATCCTTTGCACAGGGATACTTGAACTATTCTGTGCCTGCATTAAAAGGCCCAAGGGGAAGACCAATGGGCGGTCTAACCATTAGGGTTCGGCAGTCCCTTAAACTAGACGTTAAAGTAAACGAAACTAGTCATAGAGACATTCAACTAATCACAATGAATTCAGATATTCTGGGAACATTAAACATCTACAATGTATATGTGGTGGAGTACTAGGGGTGGGAGGTCAGAGGTTTTAGCGGCCTTGGGCTCCCTTCTCGATACCTACTCCCAAGATAATCATATTGTCATTGCAGGTGATTTTAATCGAACATTTGAACCCTTAGCCACAGACGACGATTTCCTTGTGGATGAAGAAGATTGGCATTGGGGGGTCCCAAAACTAGAGTTAAAGCTAGTTGTGCGCTGGACCAAGGATGTGATTAGTATGAATGCCTTATGTTTTGAGAAAGGTTTAAGAGCATTAAATGGAAGGACGTCAAGTGACAAAAATGGGTCTATGACATTTGACAATAGGCGGCACAAGAGCAGAATAGATTACGTACTTTGTAGTCTGAAACTTTGGCCGTTGTTACGTGACATGGAGGTTGTGTGGAGGAGTGAGAGTGACCACAATCCTCTGTGTATAAAGCATAAATGGTGGTCATTACCCAACAGGACAAACGGACCTACTGCCCTTGTTCCACCCCTAATTGTCCCCACTAACGATATGCGTAGGTTGAGATGGATAAATGTTGTAACTAATCAACAGGCCGTAGATAACATCAAAATCGAAGCTGATAAAGCGATATCAGCCATGGAACAAATTAATCCTTCCAGTTCTGAGCTGAGTAGCCTGGCTGTAATCCACGATACCCTCTTTTCCGTAATTAAAGACCACTTTCTGAAGCCTGTGAAGGGCAAGGGTGAGAGAGTTCCCAAGAACGCAAAATGGTATAATGCCCATTGTAGGGATGCACGAAACGCCCTAGGTATTGCTCTAAAGGGTAGGGATACCATGGCCATTCAATCCGCTAGAAAGGGATATAAAGCCAGTATAGCGAACGCAAAGAAAGCCTGGGATGAGCGCACTGGTCCGAATTAAAAAGAGCTAGTGATAAGAAAGATTCTAGACTGTTCTGGAGCATTATCAAATGGGGTGGTGAGGGGAAACCTGAACCCCCAAATAACAATGTCCTGGAAGAAGAGTGGGTAAAATTTTTTAGAACTCAGTATGCTGAGAAAAAACAGGTTACATCTACAGCGGAAATAAATTATACCCACTTTAAAGATAATTCCTTTAAAGTGGGTATAATTTAATTCCTTCAGTCTACAAGAAATTCTGGTGGCTCTTAATACCGTGAACAGCGGGCGTGCGCCAGGCATGGATGGTGTTCCTGCCGACGTCTTTATCAATGATAAAAAACGGTGGTGTAAGTACATTTGCCTCCTCATCAACAACATTGCTAGGGGTGCAGAGGTACCGATATCCTGGCAGGGAGCAGTAATTATACCAGTGTTTAAGAAAGGTGACCGATCCCAGCCCGGCAATTACAGGCCGATTAGCCTTATTGATACCATACAAAAGATAATAGGGCGTGTGATTGTGAACAGGCTTCTTGACTGGGCTGAGGATAATGATGCTCTGTCACCGTTTCAAGCGGGATTCCGTAGGTCCAAAAGTACTGTCGATAAGGTTTTACGCTTTAATTTACTGCAATGGAAGACCGTGGTGCTGGGTGGGGGCAGCCTATACACGGCTTTTGTCGACTTGCGGGCTGCCTTCGATCTAGTACCGCAGTCGAAGTTGTGGTCTGTTCTTAAGAACCTGGGTGTACCTGATGATTTATTGACTCTGATAATGCGGCTTCACGAAGCAACATTCGCTAGAATCCAGTGGGGGGGACAGGGCTTGGTGACAGCGGATTTCCCGGTAGAGCGGGCGTCCGGCAAGGCTGCTCAATGGCCCCCACTCTTTTTACACTGTTTATTAACGGTGTTTTATCCCGCATGGTATCGGCGGAGTTGGATGCTCCTTCATTAGCTGGCACAAAAATGCCAATCTTAATGTTCGCGGACAATACGCTCATCCTATCAAAAACCCCAAGTGGCTTACAGCGTGCATTGGCTATCTTTGATCTATTTTGCGGTGAGCATGGTCTGGAGGTCAATGTGACCAAAACAAAACTTATGATTTTTAATCCCCATCCCAGTTTTAAATCTAAAATCATTATGAATGGTCGGCCTTTAGAAGTGGTGAACATTTTTACGTATCTGGGTATTCATATCTCAAATAAGAACGGATGGAGCAAACATATAGATATAGCTACATTGAGGCACAGGCAACTATCAGGTGCTATCAGTTCCGAGCATAGAAAGTCCCTAACGAAACCTATAAAGCCTGCTTTGCAGGTATATGAGGCAAAGGCTCTTGGCTCTGCACTATATGGTGCTGAGTTATGGGGTTTCGAGAAGGTGGCTGCCCTACAAATCTCGGAAAACAAGTTTTTCCGGTCTATAACTGGTGTCCCGAAAAGTACTCCCTTGCTGCCCCTCAGGTACGACTTGGGTAGAAAAGCAGTTACAGACTTGGTCAGACTCCGACCGATTCTGTACTGGAGAAGGCTCTGGACTACGCCTGAGCTTTCCCATTATGCTGAGGGGTTTCTAGACATCATCAAAGCGGATATATCCATAAAAACAGGTGGCTTAAATCCTTGAAAGCAATCTTGAATGAACTTGGATTGGGTTCGCTTTGGTCAGACCCAGCTGGAACAACATTTCCTACTAAAAGTGCTCTAAAAGAAATTTATTGGGAAAAGGTAGCCTCTCGGGGTTGGAGTAGCACTAGCTTAGGATCTATGACTGAAGGATTCTTAGAGGCTAAGTTGTACCCTTCCCTGGAGCCCTACTGGGATAGTATAACTTGGCCTGGAGACAGAAAACTTCTATTCCAATTGAGAGCAGGTTCACTACCGCTGAGATCTCGGACAGCTAAATGGGAAGGTGGCTTGAATGTTAGCTGCCCTGTTTGTGGTTCCTCTAATGAAACTATGGGCCATTTTTTATTCTCTTGCACAGCCTACTTGGATCCAAGACGTGTATGGCTAAAACCGATGTGCAAGAACTTAGGGACTACCAGTAGCACAGTTGCCTTGCGTATTATATGCACCAGTAGCGAGATATGGATATTAATAGCAACTGCCAAATACCTTGGATGGGCATGGTCGATCAGACAGACTGCTAGTCACTTGACTATTCTCTGTCTGGGTAAACTGTATGGCCGAACAGACAGAGACAGCTAGTCATATGACTATTCTCTGTCTAGGTAAACTGCCCGTACAATCTATCCATGTTTTTATTTTAGAACCTTGTTAGTCCTGGGTGTTTTTTAACTCTTTTTAACTATTTTTTATAATGGACAATTATTGATATATGACATTTTTAATTTTTGAACTGTATGATGTCATAAATTGTAAATAATATGCTTTATCTTTTTAATGTAATTGACTGACAATTTATTTGTATTTTTAAATTTAGACTGTTCTTGATTTTATGAGTGAAATCTCGAATAAAGCATATTTTGACTTGACTTGACTTGAATTAATTATGCCAGCAGGGAACACGATCATCCAGTATGTGGATGATATCTTGGTGGCCTCCGACACGCAGGAAGGCTGCACAGAGGCCACAGTTACATTATTAAAACATTTGGCTGACAAGGGTAATAAAGTGTCCCTTTCTAAATTCCAGTATTGTCGACAGGAAGTGACCTACCTTGGCCACTTACTGTCGAAAGCGGGGAGACGATTGACTCCAGAGCGAATATCTGTAATAACTAACATGTCTGTACCTGGTACTCAACGTGATGTTCGTGCTTTTCTTGGCATAACCTCTTACTGTCGCCAGTGGATTCCTAACTATTCACTTCTCTCTAAACCCTTGTTGCATTTGACAACCAAAGATGTGCATGAACCCTTACCCTGGACCGATGAATGTCAAGAAGCCTTTGATTCTTTAAAGTCTGCTCTTTGTTCTGCACCTGTCTTGGGTACTCCAGATTACCGAAAGTCTTTTTTACTTTATGTGCACGAGGTGGACGGTTGTTCGCTTTCAGTGTTACAGGGTTTTGGAGGAAAGCAAAGACCCTGTGCATTCTTTTCATCAGTCTTGGATATTGTTGTATGAGCCCTCCCGAGTTGCCGGAGGGCCACGGCTGCAGTAGCGGTGGCCATCCGGCAATCAGAGGGAATAGTTTTGAATACAGACCTCATAGTCATGGTACCGCATGCTGTGGATATCCTTTTGAACAGAACCAAGACCCAGCACCTTATGAGTGCTAGATTGACAGGGTACGAGCTAACCTGGTTTGCACCCCATATCACGATCAAAAGATGTGCCACTCTGAACCCAGCCACATTACTACCCCTCCCTTCAAGCGATGAAAAAGACGATGTGAACCCCAAGGGGAGTTGTATGTGGATGGCTCTTGTTTTAAGTTAACAGATGGCACTGCGACAGCTGCCTATGCTGTCACGACATTAAAGACGGTGGTGGAGACCGCAAGGATTTCTCATCACTCAGCCCAGGCAGCTGAACTAATAAACTTGTTAAGAGCATGCGAATTGAGTGAAGGGCTGAGGGTGAACATTTTTATGGACAGCCATTACGCCTTCGGCGTGGCCCATAGTTTTGGGAAGCTGTGGAGGGAGAGGGGTTTCTTTACTACACATGGCCAGAAAATTCAACATGGCCCCTTAATTGACCAATTGTTATTTGCTTTGACACTACCAGAGAAAGTGGCCATCATCAAGTGTAGCGCCCATAAAAAAGTTGTAGATTCCACTGGAAAGGGAAACGCTTTTGCTGATTCAGTAGCGAAAGAAACAGCCCAGACTAGAATGAACCGCATGTTCCCTAGCACATCGGCCCGGTGGGTAGCAGAAACATCCCTGTTTGACAATACTTTTGAAAGTGTGAGAGAACTACAGAAGGAAGCAACAATAGATGAAGTACAGAGATGGGAACAGGAAGTAGGAAAACTAGATAAGAATGATTGTTGGATAGACCTATCTGAAAAGCAGCGATGGTTACTGCCCAATGCATTAGTATATGCTGTAGTGACAATGGCCCATCGTCCAGCCCACATAGGCGCGAAAGGTATTTGTGCCGTGTTAGACCCAAACATTTCCAAACAGGCAGCACATATAGTAAAATACTGCCCTGTGTGTTTACGCCACAATCTTGGAGGTAGAGAACCTGTTTTGAGTGGAAATTTCGCCCCGCCGTTCTTGCCTTTTGAAGTAATACAAATTGATTACATCCAGATGGAGAGAGTGAATAATCTAAAATATGTATTAGTGGTGGTATGTGCTTTTAGCAAATGGGTTGAAGCCTACCCTACTAAAGAAGCCACTGCAGTTGCAACCGCTAAAGCCCTGGTTAAAGAGTGCTTGCCCCGATATTGCTTGCCCCGTGTCATCTGGTCCGACAACTGGCCTCATTTTAATGCTCTGCTAGTACAGAGTGTTTGCAAGGGATTGCAGATAAAACAGAAGTTCCATGCCGCCAGACACCCCCAGTCGGCTGGACTAGTTGAAAAATATAATGGCACTCTGAAATAAAAAATGGCTAAAATTTGTGAGAGTACTGGGTTAAATTGGCCCGATGCACTCCCATTGGCACTGCTGTCTCTGAGAACAACCCCTCACACTAGAACTGGATTGTCTCCTTATGAGGTGATCTTTGGCTGCCCCGCCAATGTGTGGGGAGTCCCCAGACCCCGATCCTTTAGGGATATTGATTACCCTTTGATGACAGACTACTTGTACGCCTTGACTAAAGATTTGCGTTCTATTCATTAACAGGTATCGGACACATTGCAGCCACTACCGGAGGGTCCTGGGCATCGATTGGAACCTGGCCAGTGGGTACTGGTGAAGAATTACCAACGGAAATCGAGTTTGGAGCCCAGGTGGTCAGAACCCTACCAGATCCTCCTGGTAACTAGAACGGCGGTGAAAGTGCATGGAAGAAAACACTGGATCCATGTCATTCATCTAAAACGCCTGCCACTGCCTCTGCCATTTGATCTACGGAACCGAGAAGGAGTTCTGAGTCAGGAAGAAGAGCTGACTCAAAGTTTTGTGCCCTTTTCAGACACCCAAGAAGTAGGGCAACCGAGTGAGGTGTTGCCCACAGTTGAAAGTGAGACAGCTCAATCAGCGGAAGCTGTCATTTCCAGGGCACCACAGGTTTTGAATGCATCAGATGTCCTTGCAGCAGAATTGTTTTCTGACCAGGAGCAACCTGGCCGTTGTAAATACGACCTGCGGCCCCGAAAACAGCACAGTACCCCAGCTTCCAATGGTAGGAGCTAGACAGAGACTTGAGTTGAGGAACATCGGATAGAATTGCTGGGGTACTGAGCGAGACACTGGACTGAACCCGCTGAGAGCTTGGAACATTGTGTTAAATAGCTCTGTTCAGAAAGAAAGACTGAGTTAAGGTCCCTTGTCGTACCATTGGGATACAAATGCTTGTTCTTTTTGATGAACGATAGGAGTCTGCCTGTGAGGCTCTAACGTACCCAGGGAGAAGATCCCTCAGTGGAAAGAAGAACCCTCTGGTGGTGTGCGTGCTTTGTGGATACAAAGGTTAGATTTGGACTTTTGAGAGGATCCGAGTTAGAATTTGAACTTAAAGAGAGCATGTTTCCTTTTGCCCGATTTGTCATGGAGGATGAACAACCAATTGCCCCTCGACGGTATATTGATAATACGCAATCGTTTTTCGGATGGACCACCAGAGTGAAGGTGGCATTCGTTGCTTTTATTGTTGTAATCACGGTAATTTTAATGTGTGTATTTGTGTATTTAGAATTTCAGTACCCTGTACAGAAACTGCTAGGAACTACCCCTGCCCCGGAAAAACATCTCTTTTATTCCCTACCGCCACATAAGGCTAGACACAGAGAAACATATGCGAAAAATGTTTTTATCGAAATGTTACATCAGACCCATAGCACTACCAATAAGACTAATTGTTGGGTCTGTGGATTACTCCCGTCAGTAATGCATCAGCATGAACTATTCATTTCCCTGCCCTTGTCCCACTTAGCTAGCTGTGAAGCCTGGTTCCAATTATTGTCACTGATGTATTCCCACTATGTAGCTGAACCTAAGCTATATACTGAAAAGGACTATGAGGCCATTCTGAAATATATAGAGCAGCATCAAGGATTTTAGGCCGAAGGAAATGGAGGAGAGGGATCCTTGGACCCAAATGCTTGTATGAATGTATACACAGAATATAGAAATGCTACCTGGTTACAAGAGGAAATGCAGGATTTTGAACTTTTCAATTCCTCCATGTATTTTCAACATTTTAAGGAACGAAATGTCACTAATGACAAAGCTTTGCCAATTCCCATTATAAATAGTACTTCCCCCTTTTGCATACAGGCACGAGGTCATATTAAGGTAGGGCCTCCCATCCCACAAGAAGGGCAGGTGTGACCTTGGGTTTCCCTGAGCTACAAACTAGCGAGTGGAGCAGACAGCTAAGTCTGCCATTGTGGTTTCGTGCAGAAAGCGTAATCACGTGATTTCAGGGAAACAATACTTGAAACAGGGAAACGAAACAAGATAGCTCCGGTCACACCAATAGGTTTAAGCAGCCCTAAGGTGAATTGTTCCTAACTTCAATAATACAATGAGAATAATGCAATGCTAATGTGCGGTTATAAGGTTATATTGTATATAGTAGGCCAATAACATGTATTTATGGTATTAATATCTCATCAGACGGCCCTTTTGGCCTACTATAGCCAGTATAACTAGATTTATTCCACAAACACTCCCTCATCGATCTGCATAAGATCTGAGACCTCTTTCTGGATCATTTGTTTGTCGACTTTGGCCTATCTGGAGATGTTCAAGGCAGAAGTTATTCTAGCCGCACAGAAAGAACAGCAAGCTGGGCCACAATGGAGACATAGGCAGCAAGTAAATATGACTCCAAAGGCTCCAGCAAGAATCATGAATATCTTCAAACCCCAGGTAGATAAAAGACCCCAGAACCATCCACTAAGGGACCAAGTACCATTGTCGACATGTGCTTGGATTGATGTGGAGCCGGGACTCTGCCGGAGACCAGAGGCCTCTGATCTCCACCTCTCGCAAGTGGCCTCCCCATCCCAGGAGGGACGCATCCGTCAACACTGTGTGCCCCAGTTGGGGAAGAGAGAGGGATCTGCCATTGACCCAATTGCGATTCGTGAGCCACCACTGCAATTGTTGTACAGCGCCATCCGAGATCTGATCGTGATCAGACAGGTTGCCCTGATGCTGTGCCCACTGGAACTTCAGGTCCCACTGCTGAGCCCGCATATGCCACCTGGCATGTTGCACTAGCAGGATGCTGGAGGCCATCAGGCCCAGGAGCCGGAGGGTCATCCTGGCAAACCCGGGACAGAGGCCGGAAGATCAATCAATCCAATCAATCATAACATTTGTAAAGTGCACTACTTACCCGTGAGGGTCTCAAGGCGCTGAGGGGGGGAGGAGGAGGGATGCTGCTACTGCTTGAATAGCAAGGTCTTGAGGAGCCTTCTGAAGATTAGCAGGTCCAGGGACAGCCGTAGTAAGATGGGGAGGGTTTTCCAGGTTTTGGCAGCGAGGTGGGAGTACGATCTGCCGCCGGTCGCTCTTCGGACGCGGGGGACTGTGGCGAGGACGAGGTCGGCGGAGCAGAGCAGGCGGATTGGGGTGCGGAAGCAAAGTTGTCTGTTGAGGTATGCTGGTCCGGTGTTGTGGAGTGCCTTGTATGCGTGGGTGAGTAGCTTGAAGGTGATCCTCTTGTTGACAGGGAGCACTGCAGTTCTCTCAGGTGGGGTGTGATGTGGCTGCGGCGAGGGATGTCGAGGATCAGGCGTGCAGAGGTGTTTTGATTGCATTTAAGTCGTTTCAGGAGTCCGGCTGAGGCTCCTACGTAGAGGGCGTTTTCGTAGTCCAACCCGCTGCTGACGATGGCCTGGGTGACAGTTCTGGTTTCGGTGGGGATCCACCTGTAGAGCGCTTGTAGAGCATGCGGAGGGTGTTGAAGCAGCAGGACGAGACGGCGTTGACCTGCTTTGTCATGGAGAGAGTAGAGTCGAGGATAAACCCTAGGTTGCGTGCGCGGTCGGTGGGTGTTGGAGCCGTTCCCAGTGCGTTCAGCAATCAGAAGTCGTCCCAGGCCGAGGGGGTGGAGCCGAGGACTTCCGACTTGTCCGAGTTTAGCTTCAGACGGCTGTTCTTCATCCACTCGGCGACGGCTTTCATTCCTTCGTGGAAGTTAGTTTAGGCAGTGAGGGAGTCCTTGGTGAGGGAGAGGATCAGCTGGGTGTCGTCAGCGTAGGAGATTATGTTGAGGTCATGTAGTCTGGCAACGTGGGCGAGTTCTGCCAGGTAGATGTTGAACAATGTTGGGCTGAGGGATGAGCCCTGGGGTATGCCGCAGATGATCTTGGTGGCTTCGGAGCGTAAATGGGGAGGTCGGACGCTCTGTGTTCTGCTGGAGAGGAAGGATGCGGTCCAGTCCAGAGCCTTGTCTTGGATCCCAGCGTCGTGGAGGTGTGTGCGTAGGGTGCAGTGGTAGACAGTGTTGAAGGCGGCCGACAGTTCCAGGAGGATGAGGGCCGCGGTTTCTCCGTTGTCCAGCAGGGCCCTGATGTCATCGGTGGTGGCAATGAGGGCAGTTTCGGTACTGTGGTTGCTGCGGAACGTAAACTGCGATGGGTCCAGGATGCTGTTCTCCTCGAGGTAGTGGGTCAGTTGTTTGTTGACAGCCTTCTCAATGCACCGGAGCAGGGAGATGGGCCGGAAGTTCTTGAGGTCCTTGGGGTCAGCCTTGTTTTTTTTTAGTAAGGCGTTGATCTCGGCATGCTTCCAGCTCTCCGGGAAAGTCGCCGTCTCAAAGGAGATGTTGATGGCTTTCCGAAGATGGGGTGCAATGGTGGTGCTGGCTTTCTTGAAGATGTGGTGTGAGCAAGGGTCTGACAGAGATCCGGAGTGGATGGTGTTCATGATTTTGATGGTGTCGTCGTTTACGTTGGCCCAGGAGAGCAGGGGGTAGGTGCGGATGGTGGCCGAGGGGATGGAGGTCTCAGTGGTTGTCGGGCAGGTGTGCTGTTGAAGCAGTTGTGGATTTCTGCGATCTTGCGATGGATGAAGGTGGCAAGGGAGTCGCACAGGTCTTGCGAAGGAGGGATGTCGGTGTTGAAGCTGGGGTTTGAGTGTTCCTTCACGATGTTGAAGAGTTCTTTGCTGTTGTGTGCGTTGTCTAGGCCGTCTTTGAAGAAGGGCTTTTTTGCCGGATCTGATGAGGTGATAGTGTTTGCGGGTGGCGTTCTTGTGGGCTGCGTGGCTGTCTGGTGTATGTTCCTGGTGCCATTTCTTCTCTAGCTCTCAGCAGGTTTGCTTGGAAGCCTGGAGATCTTCAGTGAACCAGCTGGCTTTCTTGCTGGTGTGTCTGATGGCAGGTTTCTTGATCGGGCGAGGGTGTTGGCGCAGTCGTCGATCCATCGTCTGAGGTTGCAGGCGGCAGGGTCGGTGGATGGGCTTCGGGCGAGGGTGGTGGTTAGCTGGTCTTTGGTGACACTGCTCCAGCAGCGGCGGGGGATCTGTTGGGTGCGGTGGTGAGTGGTGGGTTTACGGAAGGTGAAGTGGATGCAGCGATGGTTGGTCCACTGGAGTTCGTTGGTGTGGTTGAAGGAGACATGGGAGCTTGCGGAGAAGATGGGGTTAATCGTGTGGCCGGCAGAGTGGGTGGGCGTTGTGACTAGTTGTCTGAGTCCGAGGTAGGTGAGGTTGTTGATCAGGGTGGTGGAGTTGCGGTCGTTGTTCTTGAGGTGGAAGTTCAGGCCCCCGAGAAGGTGTAGTCTGTGGAGGTGAGGGCGTATGTACTGGCGTAGCTGAACTGTGGTCTGGATCTGGGGGTCTGTAAACGAGGGTTCCTCTGAGGGTGGTGTTGGGATCGGTGTGGATCTGGAAGCGCAGGTGTTCGGCGGTGCGGAGGGTGTCGTTGGTGTAGACTGAGTGTTCCTGTGGACGATGGCGATTCCTCCTCCCACTCCATTGGTGCGGTCCTTGCGGGTGATCTTGTAGCGGCCCGGAATGGCGTTGGTGATGTCAGGTGCCGAGGAGGAGTTCAGTCAGGTCTCCGTCAGGAAGGCGATGTCTGGGGAGGTTGAGTCGAGTAGGTCCCAGAGTTAAACTGCGTGTTTGCGGGCTGAGCAGGTGTTGAGCAGAATGCAGTTGAGGTGGTTGAGTTTGTGAGTAGTTAGCCTGGCATATGATGTCCACTAGTTCTAGTGGGCACCTTGCACCAGTCTAATCGACCCTTATTGATGGAGGTTGTAAAGTCAACCTTATAGAAAGCTATCCTAGTGGTAGCATGAACCAGCAGTTTTCAGGCTAAGACTTCAGTAGGAGAGTTAAGCAAGTTGTTTTACCATATATAATCCCTTGAATACCAAATGAAAGGACACCACACAAGGTATACATCAAATATTTATGTATTTAATCTAAACACAACCCCCCCCTGCACTCTTTATGAGGTCAGAGGTAAAAATACAATACAAGTCACACAGTTAATATACAATAAGTTGAATAGTACACGTTATGCCCTAGGGGCCTCACAAACCATATACTAAGAATGTGGAATAAGTACCACGTGAGAGTTAGAAAGCAGGCCTGGGGCCTGTGGAATCTCTGGGGCTACATTAAACAACCAAAGGTTAGGAAGTAGGAGGCCCACAGGAAACTCGTGCAGTTTAAACACAGACGAGGGTTAACATTGACTTTCTATGGGAAACAAAGAAGTTACAAATATACAATTTAAGGACACTTCCGATGGACTAGGATGGAACCCTTTTAAACTAGGACACTTCGAGAGTCAAGGCCCACGGGAGCACTGGAGTACTTATGTTACCTCACCCACGGAAGCCGGGTGCATAGGTGTCTTTTCGTGTCTGGTTTCTTCGTCGGTTTCTATGGAGAGCTGCAAAGAAGTGCTGCAGGCGACCAGAGGAAAAGTGTCCGGGTGGATCAGAGATGTGAAGAACCGGAAAGCAGAGGTGACAGAGTCTGGGTCACTAGCCAGTGACCAGGAAGGTACCAGGAAGGAACCAGGCGATGTCAGTGCTAGAAGGTGAATTTGTCTCTTCAGCCATGAGGTCCAGGAGGCATTGACGATGACCAGGCGCTGGATTAGAGCTGCCCCACGATGGATCTAGATGACTGGGGTGTCGGTATCCGGATTGGACTCAACAAGCCATGGCAACCGCAACACACGTAGGATGTAGAGATTGGCTCTGTTCCAGACCAGCAAGGTCTGTGGCGCTTCTCCTTTTCAGGGAAGCTGGAGCAAGCCTGGAGCAACCAGGAAAGCAAAGTAAATTCAAGATGGCGTCTTCGGAGGCTCACTAGCCAACGGGCAAGAAACCGGGAAGATGCGTCAAGCTCAAATGCAAAGGCGGGGCCCACAGGACACTCGCGGAGTGTGGGGGCCTGGGCTTCGGTGCAAATGGTGCTCGGGTTGGGGCTTCTCGTACCCCAACGCACAACTTACTTAGACTTCAGGAAAGGAGTGCAGGTAGCAAAATGCAGGATGTCCAAGATGTCAGGTCCCACGTCTCTCGTGTCCGCCACGGGTCTCTGCTTTGCTGTGGATGTGGGTTGGGTCAGAGAAGTCTGGAAGTCCAGTTCTTGAGTCGCAGAGTCTTCGGGTTCCGACGGGAGTCTTGAAACTGCAGACCGGCGAAGTTGCTGTTGGTGCCTGTTTGCACAGGGTGGTCACTTCTTAACCACAAGGGAGATGTCTTCCAGTCAGAATGGAATGTTGACGGTCCAAGTTATGTCTTTTAAAGATTTGTCCAGGATAATCTAAAGTCCCAGGGACACAGCTCCTATACTTATACTAAGAAAAGGGGCTGGATTACCTGACTAGGTCCCTCCTAAGGGTGGTTACATCCCTTTCCCATTGTCCAGTTTTGCGCCAGAGCGGGGGCTGGAGTACCCCAGCAACTGGTTTAAACCGGGCTATGCATGGAGCACCTTGTGTGCCCCAGGCAGTGTCTAGATGCATTCACTGAATGCAGCCCTCCCTGCCCCAATACACAAAACCCCTGTCTGGGGAGGTTCATGCACCTCCCTGGACAGGAAACCTATTGTCCAGGCCGCCCTTGCTGGAGTTTCCCCCAGCAACAGGAGGTCAGACTCGTGCCTGTGGCAGCAGCATCCATTTTGTGATGCTGAGCCTCTGTTTAACTTTAACCGGGTAAAGCAGTAACTTACATGTCTTTTCCCTCTAGAAGGGTGGAATGCTACACCCGCCGCCAGAATTGGCAAGGGGTAGTATTCCAAAGTGTTTGACACCTTACACAACATGTTTTGATAAAGCCAAACCACAGTTAGCATTAACTGCGAGGATTATAATGCACTTAAGAGTATATGGTATGGCTATATCATAGAACAGCTATAAGGAGATGGTTCCGAAACCTGCAGAGGGGCTCAGCTCATGCTAGGGCACCCTCTCACATAAAACCAAGCACGCTGCCTCCAGTATTGTCGAGGCCTACCATAGAAGTGGCTTATAGGTGTATGTGTCTATATATAAAGGTAGATATAGGTATACTATATCTAAGTAAGCGGTGATTACACCACCTTACCCAGGCTGTGTGAACAGACCTGTGGTGTCAGTTTGGAAGGCAAACCAGGGGTGGCACAATACATGCTGCAGCCCCTGGTAGGCCTAGGGTGCACCTATGCCCTGGGTACCTATGGTACACTATACAGGGGCTCACAAGAGTGACCAAGTAACCAATCTGGTATGCACCTAAAGTGCATGGTATCAATTTAGAGAGAACAGCTGGGCTGTGGGTCTGATTAGCCGGCCCACAGCCACATTACAGTCGAAAAACCAGAGAATCACAGCAAAAAGTGAGGGTGACCATAGGAAGCAGACCCTACTCTCCTACAGAGTTTTTTCAGGGTGGGTGAATTTGTGGATTGCAAGCTGGTGTAGTTGCAGTTCCGGCAGCTGAAGGCCCCTTGGGTGCGCTTTGGGCAGCCCTGAAGCAGGCGTGCGATCGTCCGGTATGGAGTGAGAGAAGAGTGATGGGGTCTTACCGTAGACTGGCATTGTGGCGTTCACGAGGGCCAGAAGTTCTGGCACTGGGCGCGGTCCAGGCACGGATGGGCATGTCTTTGGCACGGCAGCGGCACGCGCAGCGGCCTCCATATGAGGGGATGTGGGAGGGAGGAGCAGCTGGGAGCGGGGCGGGAAATGGGAGAGCGGGGCCGCAGGGGATGCAACGGTGGGAAGACGAAGGGGGGAGCGGGCGGGGGTGCAGAAGGCAATAGAGGGCACACAAAAAATAAGCGGTCACAGAGGGAGAAACGAAGCAACAGACAACAGCGTTAATACAATAGAAACAGCAGAGCAGAACGCAAAATACAGATGGCAGTGAGGACTATGCATGGGGCACAAGCCAATGCGAGCAGCAGTGGGCTCAGGGCAGCGTCCCACAGGAGGTGCTGTGCTGCGAGGGGAGCAACCTGCCTGGTGACAGGGTCAAGGATCGGAAAGATCGGAATCATTGCCTGAAGTACGAGTTACTTACCTTCGGTAACGATGTATCTGGTAGAGACGATTCTAGCCGCAGATTCCTTAACGTAGAATTATCCCCAGGCGTGAGACTGGATCCAGAAAACTTTTTGATACAGCATCCCTGTGCGCCGGGGGAACGGCATCACGCGACTCCGCCCAGGCGTTGTACGTGACGTCAGCGAGGTCACATGAGTTCCACCTTGGCGCGCCTACCTCTGTTTTCTTCGGAGTACTTTTTGCCAGGCACTACAGTACCCAAAGGCAGGGAAAGGAATAAAGAACAGAGCCAAGCCCTGAGCCGCAACCCTGCCAGTACAGAGATAGCCCCCCCTTGGAGACAAGGAACATATGTAAAAATGTCATGATACCATGTAGCTGGACTACAACCCCAATCAAAAACAATGAAGGGGAACCAGTCCGGGACAAACCAGGAACATCAAAACTCCAAGACAGACCCACCACAAGGTGTGACAACCCTCATAAGGAACAAAGGGCAGAGGCACAGCCAAAATACCCCAACCTAGAGGATAGCAGAGGGCCCAGAACCCTAGTAATAAAGGGGAAAGGGGGGGTGGAAGGTAGGCCCCAACCTGGAGCAACCAGAGCATAAGGGCACCAAAGTACCTATAAACTATCCTCCAATATGCTAAAAGGGGAGGAAAGGGAACAAATAAACAGGACGAACATCCTGTCAGAAAGAGGGAAAGAATGTACTCATAGATGTCACAGCCGTCCACAGGGAGGCAGGTGCAGAAGACCAAGTCCTCGCAGAACGGGGAGGAAGGGCGGGCCGTGAAGGAATCTGCGGCTAGAATCGACTCTTAACAGATACATTGTAACTCGTACATCTCATAGAGACTACTCTCCGCAGATTCCTTAACGTAGAATAAATGCCCTAGCCATACCCAGAGGGGAGGAGGGTGTGCAAGAGGACCCCACCCGCCTGGACATAACAGAGTCCCACAGGGGACGGTTCAAGTGGACAGGGCGAAGAGCCATGTCCCTCCAGGCAAGAGGAACCCCTCCACTTAGAGGACCACCGACCCCAGAAGGGATGCAATAAGGCAATAAAAGAGGTAGCCCGTCCTCACTCAGCAGAGGAAAAGAGGGCAAGGCGAAAGGAGGCCAAAGCACCCCACGCCCATAAAAGGCAACAAAACCTCCTTCCAAGGCCAAGGCAATAAGAGGAGCACCGAGGTGGAAGAACAACCTAGAGACTCCAAGGAGAAGAGGAAGAGCAAACGGAAGCCCCCTCACCGGGAACACACCCAGTGAAGAGGGCAGCAAAGCCTATCACAGCCAGAAGGCAATAGACAGAAAGGTGCCGCCAGCAATAAGCAGGCGGAAGCAGACAGGGAAACCCGAGGGCACCCAGGAAGAACCATCCAACGCTCCGCAGGGACAGATTGCCCCCGAAAGGGGGGCAAGAACACAAGAACCATCTCATCCCCAGGAAGGAGAGGTAGAACCGAATGCAGGGCCCACTGGAAGAAGCGGACAAGGCAAGGATGACTGTCCCACTAAAGCGCCAAGAAGGCACAATGGTGCAGAAAGACTGTAGGTCGGCACAGGCAAGCGCAGCAGATTCCCAGACCACCATGGTAGGATGCACTCAGGGCAAGCCAGACGTCAGCCGAAGACAGAGAGCAAGAAGGCAAAGAAGGGTCTGGACACGCTCCAGGGAGGAGTCAGCCCACACCAGGGCCGGATTGGCTACCGGGCGTTTTGGAATGCTGCTGAGCTGGGGGCTGATTTCGTTGATGGGGACATGCGTGTGCTGAACGAAATTAGTTTTGCTTTGTTTATTTCAAAGCACACGCAGGTCTCCATCAACGAAATCAGCCCCAACTGGAGTGGAAACAGCCCCCAGCTCTGCAGCATTCCAAAACGCCCGGTAGTCAGTCCGGCTATGGCCCACACAGCCCGAAAAGAAGTGGAACCAGACAGAGCCAAGACGCCAGGCCGCAGACTGCAGGCCTGACCAGACCAGCTAAAAGCATAGTGATCCCAGAGAAGGACACCCCGGGGCACAACTCAAGCCATTCCAAGCCCTCAGCAAGAGGATTGCATCTGCAATACACCGTAAAGCCATGGAGAACAGAGGCCCGAAGGCGACCACAGCTCCCCACTGCATGACAGAGCTACATAACAGCTACCACTGCCCCACATAGGGCATGTTACGTCCCAAAACATGGGAACATCTTAGGAAAAACTTCCACAGCAGAGGGCAAAAGAAAATACCTGCGGAAAAAAACGCAGAAGGCTTGTCAAGCAGCTAAAGAGAAAAAACAGAAGGCCTAGTCTCAGGGCCAGCATGGTGTAGAAACCCAAAGCAAAAGCACAGTCAAGAAGGGCCGGCCAGCAGCCAACAGAACTACAGGGACTCGAATGCACATGGAGCACACATATCGCACAACTGGGGCAACCCGCCCCAACGGCAGAACACCTTCCCAAAAACCAGATCAACTCACAGGTCACTGAGGGGGAGAAGGAGGAGGAGGAGGAGGCCGAAGCCCTGCCAAGCACCTCCGAATTATTATAAGGAAAACAGTGGCTCCTGTGGGAAAGATACTTAATAGTAGTTTCAAGGAAAAGCGAAAATAAATCGCATATATATGCAGGGATTAAGGTGAGATGTCAGATAGAAAGAGACTCAGACACACTGATGGAGTACCTCAGAAATTATATTGAAAATTTAATTCACAGTGAAATAGTCTTACATGACATAGTAGAAATTATTTACAGTTTGTGTAGTGTGTCCCAAGTGAAATTATGAACCAAAACATATGAATAACATTTGTGAAACAATATGTGCAAGGTTTCAATTAGACTTTGTTATTTACAAAAAAGCGACCACTCTCTTTTTTCAAAATACATAACATCTATATGATGATACAGTGCCGGTTACAATGGTTCGCTTTTCACAATTGTGAAGAACTCCTGAATGGCCGAGTCCGCAGGGGCGTGGAACAAAAGAGCACCATCGAAAGGAAGGTCCACCAGCCGTTCCCGAATGTTCTCTGGGAACACACTGTCCCAAAGCCAGGAATGGCGACGAAGTGCAACCGAAGAAGCCATGGCACGACCAAGCACTTCAGAGATGTCCAGAGGGGAGTGAAGAATAAACGCCGCAAACTCCCGGCCATCCAACTCATGGTGCCTCAAATCAAAACAGGCACCCTCCTGAGAAGCGGCAGACATAAGGAACTCCACCGAGCCCCACAAGCAAGAAGTGGCCGAAACTAAACACACAGCGTGTTAAGGGCCCGCAGAGCTGCACTGGTTGAGGCGAATATATTGCGCCCCCCGGAGTAAAGACTGCGGGCCTCCCGTGACGGGGGAGAGAACAGCGGCGGCAGAGAGGGAAAGGCATTCTATTCTGCAAAAGAGGGTCTCTGGTAGAGGGGTGGAGGGAAAGACACACCAGATCACACAGCGCCGGATGGTGGCGTTGCAGAAGGTGTTGGGGCACTAGGTCCCCCGTGGCGGGACGGCTCCAAGTCCCCAAAGCACAAGTTACTACTTGTGTAACAATATATCTGTAAGAGACATTAGTTAGTGATGGATTCCTAACCTTAGAATATCCCCAGGCGCCAGACTGGATCCGGACATTTTTTGCTTAGCAGTACCGATGCGCGTCGGTAGGTGTCGTCCGTGGCTCCGCGTCCGTCGTCGCGTCGTCGTCGTACTTAGACGCTGCCTCCGTGCGCTGATGTCAGTTCTTATACACAGCTTTTCCGCGCCAGAAACGCAGAGCCATGATAAAAACCAACACTCGTGCCATGAAACTAGTGCCCTGAAAGGGGATGACCGTAACCCTAGATATCGGTTCGCAGAACGGGGAGGATGGGTGGGTCGGTAAGGAATCTATCACTAACTAATGTCTATTACAGATATATCGTTACACAAGTAGTAACTTGTGCATCTGAAAGCGACACGTTAGTGATTGATTCCTTACCTTAGAATAGATAACCCAGCAATACCATCCCTGGTGGTGGGTCTGCGAACCAATAATCAAGTCAGAAAGTCCTGGAGGACAGAACGGCCGAAGAAGCCATCCCTCTGGACTTGGCTGTCCAGGCAGTAGTGTCTTGTGAACGTGTGCAGCAAGGCCCACGTAGATGCCTGACAAATGTCCTGCGAGGGGACTCCCCGGGCCAGCGCAGAAGTAGTCGCCGTGGCCCAAGTGGAATAGGCCCTCAGCCCAACAGGAGGTTCCTTTTTAGCCAAAGAGTAGCACGCTTGGATGCACAACACGATCCACCGAGAGACGGTCCGTTTGTGCACCGCCCGTCCTTTCTTAGCACCCACGTAACCAACAAAGAGTTGGTCATCCTCCCGGAACTGGCGCGTGCGATCCAGATAGTATGAGAGCGCACGTTTTGGGTCCAGGCGGTGGAGACTCTCTTCCTCTTTCGAGGGATGCGGAGACAGAAAGAAGGTGGGCAAAGTGATGGACTGCCCGATGAGGAAGGCGGTGACTACCATGGGCAGGAAAGAGGGTTTTGTCCGCAACACAACCTTGTCTGGATGGACAGAAAGGAAAGGAGGCTTAGAGGAAAGAGCCTGGAGCTCACTCACCCTCCTGGCAGAGGTGATGGCAACCAGGAAACAGTCTTAAGAGTAAGAAGACGGAGGGGACAGTTATGAAGCGGCTCAAAGGGAGCGCACAACAGGTAAGTTAGAACCAGGTTCAAGTCCCACTGGGACATCACGAAGGGAACAGGAGGGAACATATGAGTGATGCCCTTCAAGAATCTGTTAACAATCGGGGACTTGAACAGAGAAGGCTGATCAGGTAGCCTTAAGAAGGCGGAAAAGGCAGAAAGGTAGCCCTTGATAGAGCCCAGAGCAGAGCCCTGCTGGGCAAGAGAAAGAAGGAAGAGGAGAACCTCAGAAATAGGGGCAGAGAGTGGATCCACAGCCTTTGCTGTGCACAATGCCACAAGTCTGTTCCACCTGCAGGCGTATACCGACTTTGTGGAGGGACGCCTGGCTGGCAGAATCACTTTGCAAACTTCAGGAGGCAAATCAAATGGCCTCAACTGTCGCTGCTCAATCTCCAAGCATGGAGGTGGACACTGGCCAGGTTCGGGTTGAGGACCGTCCCCTGCTCCTGCGACAGAAGGTCCTCCTGAAGAGGCAGACGAATCAGGGGATCAACAGTCATGCTGAGTAGCTCTGGATACCAATATCTTCGTGCCCAGTCCGGAGCCACAAGGATAACCTGGGCCCGGTCGCGCCTGATCTTCAGCACTCTAGGCAGAAGTGGTATAGGCGGAAAGGCGTAGAACAGACTGTGAGAAGTTGGCCTGATATATAATGTTCACTATTCTAGTGAGCACTTTGTATCAGTCCAAACAACCCTTATTGATGATTGGTTGTAAGTCAACAGTAGACCAGCTATCCTAGTAGCATGGACAAGAGCAGTCTTTAGGCTAAACTCTAGAGGGCGTGTTAAGCCAGCTGTTATACCATCACATATACCCCTTGAACACCAAGTAAAAGGACACCACACAAGTTGTTATGAAAATAAAGGATATTTATTTAGAACACAACAACCCTGGACTCTTTATGAGGACAGGGTGCTAAGCACAATACAAAGCTCTTAAGAAAATACGCAAAGTCGCACAATTTACACAAATGCCCGAGGGGCACGAAAAACCATATACTCTAAAAGTGGAATGCGAAATTACTAGCAGGTAAGTACTACTCTAATAGGCTTTAGGATCGCTAGGACTTGACTACTGAACCTTCAGATTACTAGCAGGAGGCCTAGGGAGATCGGGTGCAGAGTGTGCACTCTCACGCGGGATGCGGGACAAAGTCTATGGTTGCTAGAAATTACAAAGTTAGTGTTATCGGACGAATCCGACTAGGTGGAGCTGAAACGAAAAAGGATCTGGACCCTTGGATAGTGAGGCTATGCTGGAGCACTGAAATGCTGAGGTAACCTAGCCCAGGGGCTGCGGATGCATAGGTCTGGAAAGACGTCGGGAATCCTCGTTGCAGTCTATGGAGCCTGAAAGAAGAAGTTGCTGGCAGGCGACCAGTAAAGAGATTCGGAGGGATCCAAGCCTGGATCGATGATGGAGGATACCTGTAAGCAGAGGGGACCAAGTTCTGAATCACTAGCCAGTGATTAGATGGGCACCAGGATGGCACCGGATGGAGTCACCTCGACCAGGTGAGTGGGCGACGCTGGGCTCTGCAGTCTCTCGGACCACGAGGCGTTGTCGGCGACCAGGATGGAGGTGCGAGCTGTCCCACGAAGGTATCTGCTGTCGACGTCGCTGGACCCAGGATTGGGGCAACAACTCTTGGCAAATGCAAGCCCACGCGGTGGACTCAAGATGGCGTCTGGAGTGGACCAGGAGGGTCCGGGGTGCTCCTCTGTTGGAGGGGAGCAAGGGCCAGTCTGGAGCAAGCAGACCAGCGGTGTTGTCGTCGTGGTGCGTCGTCAAGAGGGCCACAAGCAGCAGGGTCTCGTCGTGCTGGTCGTCGGATTCCGGAGGAAGGACGTGCAGCAAACCGCAGTGTTCTTAGGTGGTGCCCGCAGATGCAGGGTGACTACTCCTTAGTCACAAGGGAGAAATCTTAGGAAGAAGTCTTGAGTTCCTTTCGTAGAAAGTAGTTTCAGGATTCAAAGATGATCTAATTTGGAAGGGGGCCCGCTCCTATCTTTATACTAGGAAAAGGGGCTGGCACGCGACTAGGTCCTGCCCATGGGTGGGACCAGGAAGGGGGGTGGTTACACCCCTCTCCCATGCCGGACTTTCCCCAGCTCAGGGGCTGGTGTGCCCCTGGAACTGGTTCTAGCCGGCCTATGCATAGTGAGCACCGGGGTGCCACTTGCAGTCACCTTCCTCTAAAGCCCTGCCTACCCAGGATACTCAAAACCCTGTCTGGGATGGTGCTAGCACCGCCCCTGACAGGAAACCCTTTGTCCAAGCCTCCCTCGCTGGAAGGACTCCCAGCAGCAGGAGGTCAGACTTTTGTCTGTGGTGGCAGCATCCATTTTGTGATGCTGAGGCTTGAGTTAACTTTTTTTTTTTTTTTTTTTGGTGTAAGACATTTATTTTGTAATAAAGAGACAAAAGATGTACACTGCGTCACGCCAACAACCCTGAGGCAGGCCGCTATCAAGTATACAATGCGCAAGGGTCAGTAAAACAGATCAGGGGTTATAGTCCAGCCGGATTTAGTACTCCCAGAGATATATATAAAACAGCAGTAACGTGGTTGTGAGCAGTGCAGCATCAGCGCATAGATGGTCTTACTTTTCTCTCAGTGTCGCAGACACGCAAATGCATCAGGAAGCAACCAGGTCGCCTTGGAACGAACAGCGGTCAACAACCCGCCGCGGCGGCCAGTTGAAAGGATACGTCCAACAACACTGTTTTCTCCCAACCTACCCCCCCAACAAACAGAAAACGAAAACAGCAAACTGCGGTGCAAGTACATAGAATTGCTATGCAACAACCCATCCATCCATAGGGCTGCGCGGACCTGTGCTGGAGTGTCATGAGCGAAGGCGATTCAAGGCGAGGGTGAGGGCGCGGCGACCCCCACCCTCTCCACGTGGAGGCGAAAAAAGGAGGGGGGGGGGAGAAAGGAGGAGGATGAGGGGGGGCATCCACCGAGGTCTAGGACCGCAGGAGGGACTGCGGGGATAGGGTCAGCGGCATAAAAGGACCAGTGGGGCCGCATGTTCGGGACGTGTGACAATACAGAGCAGGTCCGCACGATCTAGGGTCATCAAGCAGCAAGCACTCAGCCATGTAATGCACACAGTCAGCCCATATCATCTGAAACACCCGTATCAGGTGACCTCCCCAGGGTGTCTGAGCCCTCACGTTCTCTGGCCCACTGTATGAATGGGTCCCAGATATCAATAGGTCTAGAAGCGGTGGGCATAGTCTCCCAGTAATGTGTCAGTTGTGTATGGCCATATGTTACATCCCTAATCCACCCCGTGAATGAGGGGAGAGCCCTCCTACCCCAATGCAGCGCGATCTGTCGTTTGGCATAAAGAAGGAGTAGGGCATGTAGCTTCCTGTCGCAGGGTTCAGTGTCCTTAACATAGCCGAGCAATCCCAGGAGTGGAGTCGGCGTATCATTCCTATGTGTGATTTGATTGATGGCTGTAAAAACCTCCGACCAGTATGTATCCAGTTTGGGGCAGCTCCATGCTACGTGGAGAAAGGACGCGTCCTCCCCTCCGCATTTCCAGCAGGAGGCATCCGCGCGGATGCCCATGCGATGTAACAATGTTGGCGTACGGTAATAGCGGTGTAGGAACTTGAAATGTATGAGCCGCAGCCGATAGTTCGGAGACAGTGCCGTGAGTTGCTTACAGCAGTACTCCCAGGTGTCGTCCGTTAGCGGGTCAGTCAGGTCCGCGGCCCACGCCTGTCTGGCCATGGCCACAGTAATCGGGGCCTGCTCCTGCATGCAGTTATACAGTCTCGATACCAGCTTTTTGGGGGAAGGCCGCGAGAGCAGATTCTGGAGGGCGTCTAGGGCACATGGCTCCTCCGGGAATTGTGGCCCTATCTTTTTGCAGGATTCCCGAAGGGAACGGTATAACAACGCGTCCGCGAAAGAGTCAGGCAGGGTATCCTCGCTCGTGCCCATCTCGACGAAGGTACCATCTGGATACAAATCAGCGAATGTGTGCAGCCTCTTCCCCCGGATCGAGAGGACGTCTCCCCTGGCGGTCAGACAAGGCAGCATCGGGTTACCCCGAAGGGGGATGGCCGGAGCATAAAGCAAAGAGAGCCCCGCTCTCTTGTGAAGTTCACGCCAAGCCCAGCGGATCATCTCCACGGTATCCACTTCTCGCGACGGGCAGGAAACCTTACCGTATAAGGCCACACGCAGCGGCAGAGGGGCGACCACGGCCAGTTCAACCGCCACATGCGGTTGATAGGGAGTGGGGAAGGCCCAGAAGTGCAGAAATTGCGCTTGGGCACAGAGGGAGTAGAGCCTCAGATCAGGAGCCCCAAGACCTCCCTGTCTGAGCGGTAGTTGAGTAGGTCCCAGGAGACTCTCGCTTGCCCACCAGCCCACACCAATTTCAGCAATAGTGAGCGAACACGAGCGTGGAAGTGTGCTGTCATTGGCAGCGGTACGTTGACGAACAAATACAAGAATTTGGGGAGGACCACCATTTTTGCTAAGGCTATCCTTGCGACTAGGGAAAGGGGTAGTTTGTTCCAGACCTCGATTTTCCCTTCCAGCCAGTCTACCGTCCTCCCGAAGTTTAGTGACCATAACTCCTGCACATCCCGACTGACCCAGACTTCCAAATATTTGACTGCGTCCATCTCCCACCTCAAAGGGTAGTCTGGAGCCGGGCGACTAGTCTGTTCCGTCAAGGGGAAGGCAACCGATTTAGACCAGTTGATGGACACTCCCGCTAGTCCCTCAAATCTCACGAATTCCCGGAGAAGTGGATTCATGTTGTCTTTGGGGTTGATTATGTATAAGGTGACATCATCCGCGTATAACGAGATTAGTAAGCTCCGAGAGCTGAATCCTATTCCCCTTGCAGTGTGGTGCTGCCGTATCCGGGCCGCCAGCGGCTCCATCGCAATGGCAAAGAGGAGGGGGGACAGAGGGCACCCCTGTCTGGTCCCCCTGGAGATTCGGAAGGGCTTAGACACAAGTCCATTGACACTCACCCTAGCTCTAGGTTCCGTGCACAGTAGCTTAATCAAGGTCATGAAGTTTTGACTAAAGCCCATCCTTTCCAAAACTTTAAACAGATAAGGCCATTCTAGGGAGTCAAATGCTTTGGTGGCGTCCAGGAACACCACCGCCGCCTGTACAGATGGATGCAAGTAGTGGAGAACAGAAAAGATGGTTCTGAGGTTATGTGATGTTGCACGGCCAGGGATAAACCCTGATTGGTCGGGGAGTGCAATCCTAGGCAGAATAGGTTGCAGTCGATCCGCAATTACTTTTGCATAGATTTTAGCATCGACGTTTATCAGAGATAGGGGCCTATAGGAGTCTAGGTGTAGCTCGTCTTTATCAGGTTTTAGGAGTGTAATTATTAGGGCTTCACGCATGGAGTCTGGTAGGGAATTTAACTCAAGAGCCTCGACAAACACGGTATGTAGTTTCGGCGCCAACTCATCTACATAAGTTTTATAGAAGGCCGTAGTCAGGCCATCCGGGCCAGGGGCTTTGTTGGCCGGCATGCTTTTAATCACCTGAGCGATGTCCTGGACAGTTACAGTAAGGTCCATGTATTGTCTGTGGTTATTGTTAAACCATACGAGGGCTATGGAATCCAGAAAGGCTTGCAATGTGGTCGGTGTCGTGGGCTGCTTGGAAGTGTAGAGGGAAGCATAGAAATCCGCGAAGGCGCCCAGTACTGCCTCCTGACCTACCGCTAGGTTCCCGGCCCTGTCATATATGGTGTGGATGTAGTTGGATTGTGTGCGGGGGGCTATCAACCTAGCCAGGGTCCTGCTCGGCCTGTCCCCCTCACCATACCTGCGCGCCTCTGCCTGTTTTCCCAGAAACCGCACTTCCCTCTCCGCTTCCTCATTAAAAGCTAGCAGCTTGGTTTTCAGAGCCCCAGCAAATTCCAATGATGGGTCAGCACTAAAGGCAGTGTCTAGGTCTCTCAGTTCCCCCTCCAGTTTAGCTAACGTGTCCCTGATGGCACGCAGGACTCCCGCCTTCCGTGCTATGCACTGGCCTCTGATCACTGCCTTGAAGGCGTCCCATTCGATGGCCTCAGACGAGACTGATCCAGCATTTTCAGCAAAATATTTGACTATGTCTTCTCTAATTTCCTCTACAAATACTGGGTCCGTAAGCGCGTGTGGTGGGAGGCGCCATGTGAATGCTCTGTGAATATTGTCTGGGGGGCGCAATTCCAAAACGCACGGGGCGTGATCCGACAGTGACCTGGCTAGAATTTCAACCGTTGACACCCACGTTGCAACCTCAGGAGTCACCAGCCAGAAGTCCAATCTGGACCAGGCCGCTTTGTGGCAAGTGTAGCAAGTACCCACTTTGGCATCTGGGTGTCTGGCTCTCCACACATCAGAAAGCATACCTTCATTCATTACATCTAAGACTGCCTGTCGTGCTCTAACATGTGGCGGCCTGCTCACACCTCTTCGGTCCATTTCATCATTCAGTACAATATTGAAATCACCTCCCAACACTACCGACTGACAGTCCAGTAAAGCAATTTCCGCCCAAATTCCCCTGAAGAAGTCTGGGTCGTCCACATTCGGACCATATACTGCAGCTAGTACAATAGGCCGCCCCTGCAAGGAACCGTGTAGTAAAACATATCGCCCCTCCACATCAAGCACGCGAGAGTGTTCTCGCCAATCCAGCCCCCTGCGTATGAGTACAGCAACACCCCTTGCATAATTTGAGTAAATGGCAGAGTAAACATGCGCCCATCGGGAATTCTTCAATCTGGGCGAAGGGGTCGAGTTAAGATGAGTTTCCTGTAGGAAGCAAATATCTACATTATGCCTTGACAATATACCATGCATTAAACGGGCTTTCTTGTAATCCCCGAGGCCTCTAATGTTCCAAGTCCAAAGTTTAATCCCCCCCATCGAGCAGGTGTAGTAGAGTCTGATCCATCTCCAATCGCCTCCAGCCCCCATAGCCAGCAGGTCGCCCATATATCACGACAATCAACACAATGCGTAAACAGGTAGTCCAATTCAGTCGTACATTGCACCAGATAATAACTAGAACTTGCAACTTCATAAACCCCCCCCCCCCCCCCCCCCCACCACCCTCAGCAACCCCCCAATCAGGTCGTGACATATCCCAAAAGCAAGCACGTAGAGCGTGCAAAATCCCCAACATCGGTAACAATGGGAAGCACCCCATGAGGCGTGGTGCGCCCAGCGTACACCCCCGTTTGGACGGGGTGGCTACAAGCAAATGTTAGATCTCCTGGTTACCAACGGAACCCTCATCCCAGGTCCACGAAACCCTCAGTTAACCATAGTCACAAAGGGAGCCTGGAGTCAGCAGCTTCAGCTTGACGCCCAAGGGCGCATCAGCAACTTACCCCCCACTTACTCGGTCCAGACGCAACAGCTGCGTGTCCAAGGGAACTCAGACGTCCCCTCAAGATTCGAAGGGGGGCGAAGGTGCAGTTGCATAGTCCCACAGCATTAGCCCCTTCAATCATTGTCACTCAGGCGTTCCGCAGCGTCCTCCAACCGTGGCGATTTTCTCCTGGCTCCAGCGCAAATATGTTTAGCAAACTTTAGCGCAGATTTAGCGTCTGTGAAGAAGTGCGAGGTGTTGTCGTGTTGTACCTTCAGTTTCGCCGGGTATAGTAGAGAGTATGGCACACCAGCCTGCAGCAGAACTTTCTTTGCCGGCAGAAATTCCTTACGGGCCGCTTGCACAAGAGGGGTAAAGTCCGGGTAGAAGGAGATGTTGTTGCCTTGGTGCGTTATCTTACCCTTCTCTCTCGCCAAGCGCAGGATGAGGTCCCTATCCTGGTAGTTGATCAATTTAGCAAGGATGGGTCGAGGTGTGGCACCAGGCGGAGGCTTTTTCCCAAGTGATCTGTGCGCCCTCTCGACTGTGAAGACTGGAGATAGATTCGGATCAAATAGTTCATGTAGTAGGTCTGACACAAACGTCTCCATCTTGCCAATGTTTGTTGACTCCGGAATACCCGTAATGCGGACATTGGACCTCCTGGAATGCGCTTCCAAATCGTCTGTCTTGGCGCGAAGATGATCTATTTCCCGCTCCAGGGACGTGATATGCTGTTTGGCCTGAGTCTGGAACTCGCAGCATTCAGTCTGCCTGTTTTCTAGGCAGTCCAGTCTGGTTTCGTGGGTGTCCACTTTAGATTTCACAGACTCCAGCTGCGAAGCCATGTTGTCAAGTTTGGCGTCAATGCTCTTCAAGCTGGATCTCACCTCCATAATAAGCGCCCCGAAGTCTATGTCCGGCGGTGGTCCCTGCGACGACGGGTCGCCGCCCTTCAACTCTGACGTGTGGGTCTTTTGGGGCCTCTTGTTATCAAAGCTGATTTTGGGCTGTCTTGCCTCGTTTTTCCCCATCTTCGAGGCTCTGAGGCGTCCGCTAGCGTAGCGAGGGAGCAGCGCCTTACCGCATCTCTTTTAACAGCGTGGTCGTGTAATGGGACACTTGGCGTCAAGGTGCTCCCGATCGACCCAAGTGAGAGCTATGCTCCGGCCCAGAGTAAAGTACCAACAGTAAATCCGCCCAGTGTTTCTGTGGAGCTGCAGCGTGGAAAGCAGGACAGCACCAAGTACCAAAATGGCGGGCGTCGGAGTTCCGGTGGTGAGGCAGTTCGGTAGTGCGCCGGTTAATGAATTGTAAGGGCCAGCGGTGCAATGAAAACCCGGGGATCCGGGATCCGGTCAGCAGGGTGCAATAGTGTTCAGCCGGCTCTCAGTTTACCTCAACTGGTGGCAGCCGATATGTCTCGGAGTAGTGTCTCAGCGGGTGGTTCCAGACCGGCCTCCGCTATCCCGCAGCTCCGCTCCACTGTGTTCCCATCCCACGAGGGACGTGTACAAACTGTGTCACTGCCTCCCAGTGAAGCCCCGGGTACCCAGACTGCTTACCGCGGCTCCGGGTGTAAGCCCGCGCTTTGCTCGGCGCCTTTGCTGAAGTCTCGGTCGGAGCAGGGGCGGTCTCCTTCCACCGCGATGCCCAGGATCTCAGCAGCCAGTCCACAACAGCTACATAACCGGGACTCACCGGTACCCCGGTCGGTCTCAGCCTTCCCGCCGACACAATTTCCGGCTTCAGCACGGCGGGTCCCCGGAGGCCCACGCAGCCGCGGTCTGTGGTGCTCCGCAACGCCCAGAGGCCGGCACTTCCGGCCGGGAGCAAACGGGCGCGCAGGTCGGCCAGTGACGGGATCGCCGCCGCTCCTCAGGATTGTTAGCGATGCGCCCCAAACTCGAGCCGAGTGTACACCTGAGGTATAGACGCCGACCCTGTGGATATCCAGGGTCCGCATTCACCAGGAGTAGGATAAATGAAGGATTAGTTTAAGTAGCCGGCGGAGCTCACTCAGAGAGCGGCCATCTCGCTGCTCGGCTAGCCACGCCCCCCCGAGGCTTGAGTTAACTTTAATCGGGGTTCACAGTTACATACATGTCGTCTCCCTCTAGAAGTGTGGAATGCTAACCCCGTCGCCAGAATTGGCGAGGGGTTAGTATTCCAATTCCTATGACACCTTACTCGACATGTTTTGATAAAGCGATACCAGAGTTGGCATATAACCGCGAGGATTATAATGCACTTAAGAGTATATGGTATGCGTTATCATGGAACAGCTATTAGGACTTGGTTCCGCAAGCTGCAAACGGGCTCAGCTCATGCCAGAGCACCATCTCACATAATTCCTAGCACTCTGCCTTCAGGATTGTCAAGGCCTGCCATAGGAGTGACTGATAGGAATCTATGTGTCCATTTTAGGGTTAGATATAGGTATACTATATCTAAAGCAAAGGGTGATTACACCACCTTGCCCCAGCTGTCGTGCAGCCAGTTGTGTCAGATTTAGATGGCCAGCCAGGGGTGGCATAATACATGCTGCAGCCCCTGGTAGGCCCTGGGTACACCTATGCCCTGAGTTACAGGGTCTGATAAGGTAGCCCAGTACCAATTGGTAAATGCACTCAAGGTACACGTGTCAATTTAGTGAGAGAACAGCTAGGCTGTGGGTCTGATTAGCAGGCCCACAGCCAGGGAAGTCGTAAACCAGTGAAGCAAAAAGCAAAAATCTGGGGTGATCATAGGATTGCAGACCCTACTCTCCTACACAGACCGCAACTCCACTCGCGACGAAAAGAGTCTCCGAGTGAGTGCTGCCTTGGAAATTCCGCGCAGAACTGATGACATTGCGCATTCTCTTCTGTGGCGAATAGATCTAACCAAGGCTCTCCCCACTGCTGAAAGAGGCCTTGCGCCACGTCTGAGTTCAGACGCCATTCGTGATCCTTCATGCGCCGACGGCTGAGTTCGTCCGCCCTGGCGTTCAGGGAACCTGCCAGGTGTTGAACCACCAGGGTCACGCCCTGATGTTCCAGCCACTGCCAGAGGCGCAGAGCCTCCGGGCATAGGGTCCACGACCCCACCCCGCCCTGTTTGTTGCAGTACCACATGGCGGTGGTGTTGTCAGTGAACACCTGCACTACACTCCCCCGGACAGAGGGGAAGAATGCCTTCAGTGTAAGCCGGATCGCCCACAGCTCCAGAAGGTTGATGTGGAGCTGGGACTCCGCCGGAGACCAGAGGCCTCTGATCTCCGCCTCTCCCATGTGGCCCCCCCAGCCCTGGAGGGACGCGTCCGTCACAACTACGTGCTCCGGTTGGGATAGGGAGAGAGATCTGCCGCTGACCCAATCGCGGTCCGTGAGCCACCACTGCAACTGTTTTGCAGTGCCCTCCGATATCAAGACATGGTCGGACAGGTTGCCCTGATGCTGGGCCCACTGAAACTTCAGGTCCCACTGCAGAGCCCACATCCGCCATCGGGCGTGATGCACCAGAAGGATGCAGGAGGCCATCAGCCCCAGGAGCCGCAGCGTCAACCTGACCGAGACTCGGGATAAAGGCTGAAAGGCCGGAATCAGAGCCCGAATATCCCGAACCCGCTGTTCTGGGGGGTAAACCCGAAACTGTGCTGTGTCCAGAACCGCTCCGATGAAAAGGAGCTTCTGAGAGGGGCACAGGTGTGACTTCGGCATATTGATGGAGAACCCCAGCGAGTGCAGGAGGTCAGCCGTGGTCCGGAGGTGGGAGACGACTGTCTGGGGCGAGCCCGCCTTCAACAACCAGTCGTCGAGGTAGGGGAAGACTGAAACCTGTAATCTGCGCAGATGAGCTGTGACCACCGCCATCACTTTCGTGAACACCCGTGGGGCGCTGGTAAGGTCGAAGGGGAGCCCGGTGAACTGAAAGTGCTCGTGGCATACCGTGAACCGCAGGTAACGCCGGTGGGCCGGCAGGACGGGGATGTGGAAATAAACGTCCTGCAAGTCCAATGCCACCATCCAGTCTTCTGGGTCCAGGGCAGCTAGGACCTGAGCCAAAGTCAGCATCTTGAACTTCTCCTTCAGGAGGAAGCCGTTGACGCTCCATAGGTCCAAGATGGGGCGTAGACCTCCTTTGCCCTTCTTGGGTACCAGAAAGTAGTGGGAATAGCAACCACGTCCTACTTCTGGCCCAGGAACGCGCTTGACGGCCCTCTTGGCCAAGAGGGTCATAACTTCCTCCTGCAGAAGTTGCAAGTGATCCCCCGACATGTGGTGGTACTGCGGTGGCATGGCTGGAGGAGTCGCCTCGAAGGGGAGGGGGTAGCCCCTTCGGACGATTTGCAGCACCCACCTGTCTGACGTGATGGAGCGCCAGTGGAGGAGGTGATGGAGGACCCTGCCCCCCACTGGTGTCGAATGGGCCTGAAAACTCTGGAGGATTTTGAGGCAGATGCTGCGGGGCGGGTGTGGACTGGCCTTGCCGGCGTCCCCCTGCACCGCCATGGCGGTTACCATGTCTGCGACCACATTGCGGTTGGTTCTTCGTCCTGTGGCTAGCTGGACGTGAGGGGGTGCCCCTTCCTTGGCCAAGAAATCGACGAAAGCCGGAATATTGCTGGCGTTGGCCTAGGCCCAAGGACTTGGCCGCAGCCCTGGAGTCCTTGAAACGCTCCAGCGCACTGTCCGCCTTGTCGCCAAAGAGGCGATGGACATCAAAGGGCATGTCCATAAGGGAGGCTTAGACATCCCCCCCAAAAATTGGCAGACCTCAGCCAGGCGTGGCGGCGAACCGCAATCGCCCAGCCTAGTCAGTCCGTGGTATCCAGTCCACACCGAATGGAATAGTGTGCTGCATCCCTTCCCTCTGCTAGGGCTTGGGTAAGCTTTGCCTGGACCTCCGCCGGGCATTGCGGCAGCACTTCCGCAACCGTATCCCACAGAGTGGGAGTAACGGCCCAAAAGGCAGGCGGTGTTGACAGACCGCAACCCCATAAGTTTCTTCCCGAACTGGTTGTACCTTTTGGATTCCCGATCCGGAGTGGCGGTCGGGAATGCGGTTTGGGAGGTTGAGGCCTGGATCACCAGGCTCTCAGGAGTGGGGTGAACGGAGAGGAAAGTGGGGTCGCCCGGAGCCGGACGTTGGCCTCGGGCCACGTTCCGATCTACAGGGAGGCCTGTAGAGGGCTTGGACCAGGTCCCCAACAGAAGGTCAGTGAGGGTCTCATTGAACGGCAGGAGAAGCTCCGAGGAGCTTGCCTGCGGTTTGAGCACCTCCGTGAGGAGGTTAGTCCTCACGGCCGCGACTAGGAGCTCAAGAGCCAAGGCTTTGGCTGCCCTAGTCAACACCACGCTGTAAGCAGCCCCCTCCTCCGTAGCCACGGTAGGAGGGGAGACAAATCCAGTGTCGGGTGAAGTGTTCAGACCACTGACCTCCCCCAGTTAGTCTGCCCAGTCCTGGCTCAACTGGCACTGTAGTGCCAGAGGGTCCTCAGACCCCTCCCAATCCCCTTCCTCATCCATATCCTGATAGTCAGGGAAACATGATGGAGCCGGGTCGTCGGTGAAGGGCTTACCGATCGGCGTCAAAGACGGCACCGGTCCGACGCTGGACAGGGGTGGGGATCGGGGACGGCGCCACACCCTTGGTGACGGCGCCAGCGGAGGGGTCGTAAGGTTGACCGGCAACGTCACGGATCCAGGCCTGGATCCTGAGGAACCCTGCGGCGTCGGGACCGGAGTTGTCGACGGCGCCGGGGCCGAAGCACCCGACGGCACCGGAGCAGCCGGCCCGAGTGGGCTCCCAGACGGACTCGTGGGGCCCGCAGGCGCCTCAGCGAGTTCAGACTGAGGGAAGCACTACCTCATGGCCGTGAGGAAGGAGCTGATCTGCTATGGCGTCGCGTGCAGCCCAGGGACCAGCGGGTATGGAGCTGGACGCGGCACTTGCGTCTCCGTTGGAGCCGCGTGGGCGTTGGGGGGAGTCAGAAGAGCGATGTCGCTTCTTCGACTTCTTGTGCTTCGACTTACCTGAGGACTTGGAGCCCGACGAGTGGTGTCGACTCGCCGAGCTGTGATGACTCTGGCCCGGCGACCGGGACCTCGAGCAGCGCGGGCCCACTGCCGGAGCTCCCGCCTAGCCTTCGACGTCAAGGACATGCAATCTGGGCACGACTTATCATTGTGGTCGGCCCGAGGCATTAAAGGCACAGACGGTGGGGGTCGGTAACCGACATCATGCGGTTACAGTCGTCCGCAGGGTTTGAAACCCGGGCATCCCAATCGGCCCGAGAGTCTAGAACGACTCGAGGAGATACAAAAGAGATCGAAAAAGTTTAGTCAAAAATTGACTAGGAGTGCTGCTCTTCCCGGATCTGCGCTTGCTGGCGCGGAAAAAAGAAGAACTGAAGTCAGCGCGCGAGGGCGACGTCTAAGTAGCTGCTGCAATGTCATCTCGGCGACCACGACGCCAGCTTCCGGCACGCAGGGGTACTGCTGCCGAAAACTTTCTGGATCCGTGCTGACACTTGGATGTAATTCTAAGGTAAGGAATCTATCACTATGTTTCTTTCAGATAAATCAATGTACTATGTGATGTAAATTTACACTATTGTATGTGCACTATATAGTTTTATCAGTAAAATGTCATTTCTGCCGAAATGTAATTGTAATTTCAACTGAATGTCTGTGCGCTACCACAACATGCATACTCCACTCTACAACAACCAACTCTTATACACTGTATGCCACTATACTCAGTCTATTTGCCCCTCCGCTCTGTGGCACTCAGCAAAACTCCACTGACACAACATGCTACTTCACTGCTGCAACACTCCACTCTCTACGACACTCCACTGGATTATCCACGACACACACTTTTAGCCACGCTGAACAGCAGCTATGCTGGTGTACAGCATGGCTAAAACACTTTGGCAAAGGCAATATCTTTTGCATATATGAGACCTATTGGCTTTGCCATTGCTTGTTTCTATAGAAGTTCTTCTTCTCTGCATTGAAGGCATGCTTTTTGCTCCTTCATGTTCTGTTTTTTTTGTGTCATGTAGCTGGTGGTGTTCTTGGCAACTTTCTGCAGCAGCCATATTGTATGATGTTTAAAACCCACCTGTTTGAGAAGACATTTTTCCATTCCTGAACAACATCTGTCATTCAGCCCCCTCATTTGTGTTATGTGGTCAGACATTGCTGAGGGGAGTCACTTGCTGAAGGAGCTCGCTCCCCTGGAAGGTGTCACCATGCTTGGGCTCTGCACCAAAGAAGCGGACGCTGTGGTGGTGTTGTAATTTGACAGCGATGGGATTAGCATTAGCAGAAGCCATCCTGTATTTAGAGACTATCTTGTCCGTTTTGTGGAATCCATTTTGTATTTGTCAGCCATTTTGTTTGCCATGTGCTCACCATGTGCTCTGTCCTACCTTCCTGTTAACTGCTCTTGAAATCTCCCTAGAGACTAGATATATTTAGCCTTTTCTGCTCCGCACATGCTCAGTTGAGCTTGCAGCTGTCCCCACTCTGCAACTGTCAGGATGTGTTCACCAGAATTAGCAACTGTTCGCTCCTCCCACTTGTTGACACTGCATTTTCTGTATGACCTTATATGTACCTAAAACCAGCATTTTGTACTTGTACCGCCTTCATTTGAGCCCCTGTGGGGGTATAAAAGGACCAAGCTCCTTCCATTCAGTGTGCTACTTCATACATTACCGAAGGGTGCTGTGTGAATGTAGTTCCACCTAATGAGGTTTAAAAAGCTCTGTATTTTCTATTCCAGCTTCTGTGCCAACTTCTTTCTATTGGTCTGAGGACTCTGTGCAGAGAAGGGAGAACCCCTAGCACTGGTAGGCCGTGCTGAGGCCCACTACTACAAATTGGCACTCCAACGTGGGGCTCATCGGCGACTCGGATGCCTGAAGGACTGGTCAAAACGAAGGATTGGAATCTCGCTATGGACGCGATCGCTGCCTGAGGAGACCCGAGTCTTGGCAACCACTGCGTTTTTCCTTTCTTTCTGATCTCACCATCCAGGTGGTGCCAGTCCTCGACTGAGATCTCTTCTGTTGATTTGCCTTGCAGTGACCATTTGGTCGATTTGAGAACATGGCAGTTGGAACCTGGACACCATTTGATTGGTAAGAGTCGTTCTGCGGCACTTGCTGTTGGTTTTTAATGCCTTGGATTGGTAAGGTAGTTTAGTAACACTGCGGCTTATGATTTATATGACTGGCCAGTATTGGTATTTGTATGTATGTGATATATTTGAATTGGAATTTATATAGGCAGGTAATGAGGAGATTTTTCTCCATTTGAAATTGTTTGAACGGCGCAACGTACGAAGAGTACCTTAAGCCTGTTTCTAGCACACTTCGTAGGATGTGTTGCTTTTGTAGAGGTACCAGTTTGAGATTCAATGAAGCACAACCGCCCCCCCCGGAGGGGACGCCTCATAGGGACATGTATATTAAGTATGATATTTCTTCCATAATGTACAGCACGTTATGGAATAAATACACTTGTAAGGATCCTGAGTTGCGTTGGCCTATGCATGGGTCATTTGATTTGCGAAACATTCAGTATGTGGAACAATGTATGTTTAAGCGAAAGACTAGGCAAGATATGTTTGACTGTGTGCGAATGTGGTAGAGAGAAGAGCGTGAACGAATGAAGTGTGAGCAAGCCTTGACTGAAAAAGAACAGCGAAAGAACATTTATGCGAAAACATTAGAGTTAAAAAACAAGGAAACAAAAGAATTAAAAGAGAGAGAGGATAGGGAGCGCCATTTACAAGTAACTGGCCAATAAGCTGTTAGGCAACCCCTTTATCCTATTCTTAATAAACCTCAAGATGATTTTTTGTTATTAGATCGTTCTCCACCTCCGTATATTCTTCCCTCTGCCCCTTGAGTCAGATGAGGATTCTCCTACAGAGCAGGAGAAAGCGCGAGAAACTCGTTCTATGCAGCCTGTGAGAAGTTGGCCTGATATATGATGCTCACTAGTTCTAGTGATCACCTTGTATCAGTCCGAACAACCCTTATGGTGATTGGTTGTAAGTCAACCGTATAGACCAGCTATCCTAATGGTAGCATGGACAAAGCAGTCTTAGGCTAAACTCTATTGGCATGTGAAGCCAGCTGTTTTACCACATATAACCCCTTGAATACCAAGTGAAAGGACACCACACAGGTTGTTATGAAAATAAACAAGTATTTATTAACTAACATACACCTCTGAACTCTTTATGAGGTCAGAGGGCTAAGCACATGACAAACTCTTAGGAAAAATACGTTTAAGTTGCACGATTTACAATGGTGCCCTAGGGGCACGACAAACCATATACTAAGTAAGTGGAATGTGAAAGTCAATCAAAGGAATGGAGCTGTCCAGAGGCTGTAGGATCGCTGGGACCACGCTATACTAACTTGAGGTAAGTACTAGGCGGCCCACGGAGCGTGTGTGCAGAGTGTGAACTCACACGCGAGATGCGTACAAACGTCTATGTACAGTACAGTTTTGAAGAAAAAGTGAGTAGGGACGTCCCTGACTAGATAGGACAAAAACGACTGTGGAACTGGACACTAGGAGAGTCAAGCTACCCTTGAGCACCGAAATGCTCGTGTTACCTCACCCACAGGCTGCGGGTGCATAGTTGCCAAGTCGTGTCGGGTTCCGGCGTTGAAGTCTATGGAGCCTGGAGGAAAAGATGCTGCAGGCGGTCAGGAGGAAGATGTCCGGTGTGATCCAAGGGTGGATCAGTGAAGAGAAGAACCTGAAAGCAGAGGGGACAATGTTCAAAGTCACTAGCCAGTGACTGGAGTGGAACCAGGAGTGGAACCAGGTGTCGTCGTCACGATCAGGTGAAGGTGGACGCTTGTCTCTGCAGCCACGTGGACCAGATGGTGTCTTCGACGACCAGGATGGAGGCACGAGCTGTCCCACGCAGGCTCTCGCTGTCGGCGGTGTCGTCTCCGGATTCGGGTTCAACAGGCCTTGGCAAAGGCAACCCACGCGGTGAGTGGAAACTGCGTCTGGAGTGGACCAGGAGGGTCTGGGGTGCTCTTCTTTTGGAAGAGAGCAAGGGCCAGTCTGGAGCAACCAGACAGGCAGCAAAGTTGTCGGAGTTCGTCGTCTAGGAGGTCATTCGCCAGCCGGCAAGTGACCAGACAACGCGTCGAGCAGCAAACAGGCAGAAGGGCCCCACGCAGATCTCGTGGATGCTGGAGGGCTGGTCTTCGATGCAGGAGCTGCTCGGGGTCGGGGCTTCTCAGTCCCCAAAGCACTTGGACGAGGATGCCTCTGAAGTCGTGCTGGAGCGAAGTGCTGCTTCTTTCAAGATGGCCGGCCCCACGTGTCTCGTCGCACCCACGGATCTCAGCTGTGCTGTAGATGTAGGTAGAGGTCGGAGAGGTCTGGGAATCCGGGTCTCGTCGGGCTCTTAAGTCTGGATCCTTGCAGGAAGACGACAAAGGGAAGCCGCTGTACGCTGATGGTGCCTGCTTGTGCAGGGTGGACACTCCTTGCCCACAAGGGAGATTTTCTTCAGTCTTCTGTGGAGCAGAACGTCGAAGTCCAGAGTTTCTTCTTGTAGAGTTGATCAGGGTAATCTAATTTGGAATGGGACCAGCTCCTACCTTTATCCAGCTAAAGGGGGGCTGCACTACGACTAGGTCCCTCCCCTGGGTGGGACCAGGAAGGGGGGTAGTTACACCCCCTATCCTTTGTCCGGTCTTGCGCCAGCTCTGGGGCTGGAGTGCCCCAGGAACTGGTTTAGACCGGAGTATGCACAGGGACACCTTGTGTGCCCCAGGCATGTCTCATTCGTTTCAGCCCTGTCCTACCTAATACACAAAATCCTGTCTGGGGTGGTGCTAGCACCTCCCAAGGCAGGAAACCCTTTGTCCGAGCCTCCCTCGCTGGAAGGACTCCCAGCAGCAGGAGGTCAGACTTGTGTCTGTGGTGGCAGCATCCATTTTGTGATGCTGAGGCTCGAGGTTAACTTTAACCGGGGTTCACAGTTACATACATGTTGTGTCCCTCTAGAAGGGTGGAATGCTACCCCCGTCACCAGAATTGGCGAGGGGGTAGTATTCCAATTCGTATGACACCTTACTCAACATGTTTTGATAATGCTATACCAAAGTTAGCATTTGAACGCGAGGTTCATAATGCACTTAAGAGTATATGGTAGGGGGCGTGGCCAAGATGGCGACGGAGTAAGACGTGCCTGCGAGCTCCTCCGGCACCCCGAGCCCTTCATAGCTTTGTTTAGCGGTTCCGGGGCGATTAAAGCCTCGGCTTTGATTCTCCTGGGTCTCCTGAGGCGCCCTGCTTTGGTTTGTCCCTTCTCCCGTCGAGCTACGACACGGGACGGCGGACTTGGCCGAGGTGTTAACTTGGTGACGCACTTGCTCCGGAGCGGCCTACGGGGCTTTGTCTGGGCGGCTTCGGCCCTTTGCGAGAGGGGACTTGAAACTTTGGCTGGCGACCGAGTGAAGCTCTTTCTGTGCGTGTCCCCTGCATTGGTGCTGTGACGAGCCCGCCCGTGGTTCCAGTGGCCTAGCTGGCGACCATCGCCGTGCGGAGGTGACAAGGAGGCGCCGTCCTATCTGGGGCCTTGCTGGACAACGTCATCGGCGATCGATCGGTGCAGGGGTGCCATCTTGCCTCCCATCTTCGCCATTGGGACGTCGCACCATGTCGACGAGGAATCGCCTGAATAAACCGGGGAAGGAAGGTCCTGGGAAGGGGGCGTCTGGTTCGCCCCCGGGCCCTAGCAAGTCGCCGACCAAAGACGACGCTGATGGCCCGGTCACAAAAGCCTTCCTGATCGAGCTTTTTTCCTCCATCAAGGAGGATATCACGGAACTGAAAGCGCAACTGGCCTCCGACCTCCGTGAAGTCCGTCGTGATGTAGATGGCATTGGCGAGCGTGTGGCTACCTTGGAGGACCATGACTTGGGCCTCAGTGGGGATGTCCATCAACTACAGCAGGAGCTGCTCCAGCTTCGTGAGCAGAATCTGGACCTCCAGACCCACTGCGAAGACCTGGAAAACAGGTCCCGTCGCAATAACATTCGAATTAGAGCGGTGCCCTCAGATGGAGACGGTGGCAATTTGCGGGAATATGTGGAGGCTCTCTTTCTACACATCCTGGCGGAGGACGAACGCGACGAGATCAAGCTGGACAGGGTACATCGGGTGGGCCTGCCGCGTGGCGCGCGCTCGCCGCCCCCGACATCTTGGCTTGTGTCCACGACTTTCAGCTGAAGGAGACGATCCTGCGGAAGGCGAGGGACACTAACAATTTGCTTTTTCGCGGACACAGCCCCAAACTCTTTCAGGACCTGGCGGCCACCACCCTGCAGAAGCGACGGGACTTTCGCCCAGTCACGGCTTTCCTGAGGGAACACGGGGTGTCCTATTCCTGGGGTCACCCCTTTTAGCTCATCTTCCAATGGCAGAACAGATTGGTGCAAGTGCGAACTGTGGCGGCTGCCAGGGACTTGCTGGGAATGGAGGAAACATCTGCTTCGGCGGACGCTACTGCCTCACCGAGAAGACTTCGCCGCTCCCGATCCCCGCCTTGGCAGAGAGCGGGCCGACAGCGCACAGCGGAGGGGCCCTCCCTGTCAGCGAGCCAGACTGAGAGGGGTGATGCTTTGGCCTCGGTGGCTCAGGTGACTGAATCGAGCCGAGAGGACAGCTCTTCGGCGGCCTAGGCCCCATCATCAGCGGCTAGTGGGAGCCGGAGGGCTCTACCATCTCAGGTACTCTGTGGGATTTTTCTCCACTGGAGGGTTACCCCGGCCCTGGAATCGGGGGGGGGGCATTACCTGGGTCTTCTACCCCCGACCCTTACGGTCATGTCTGACTTTCATTGTTCCTTCTCTATTTTTCGTCTTCTTCTTTTTATGGTTTGTTTTTGAGACTCCTGAGAGCCTTTGTGGGATTGTTGGGGATGGACCCCGGTGGTGGTGGATTGGAATCTGGTATGGCTGTGATGTGTCTGGTGTGTCTTTAGAGTTGGGCTGCATTGATGGAAGCGATGGGTGTGGACGTTGGTTTCGATGTTGCCTGTTACAATAGGTTCTTGGAACGTTAAAGGCCTTAGCTCGCCTCAGAAGCGTCAAAAGATTTGGAAGTATATTCTGGATCATCACCTAGATGTGGTAGGCCTGCAGGAGACTCATTTGGCCCGCAAAGATGAATCCAGGCTCAAGCACAGACAGTATCCCCTGATTTATAGGTCATCTGCCACTACTAAGCACCGTGGGGTGGCACTTTTGTTTCGATCTGCCCTTCAGTTTCAACCTTTGGGGGTGCGGGGGGACAAAGAAGGGAGGTGGTTGATGGTGAAGGGGATGCTCATGGGTAAACTTTGCACGTGGGTGGTGGTCTACGCACCGAACACGGGTCAGCATGGGTTCCTTGAGTCTCTCTTGAATGTGATTGGGGACTTTGGGGAGGGAGCGTTGATTGTAATGGGGGATTTCAACTTGGTTTGGGATAAAGATTATGATTGTTCGCATCAACAGAGGACTGAGACAGGTCTCTTTTCCCCGGAGCTGCGTGATACTTTATTAAGTTTGGGCCTTATTGATAGCTGGCGCTCCCTCCACCCTCGCACTAGGGACTACACGTTCTATTCACATGTTCACCACACATACTCCCGTCTCGACCATATCTTTGTGCATCAATCTTTACAGGGTGACCTGCGGGATAGCAACATTTTTCCACTTTCAGTTTCGGACCTTAGCCTTTTGGCGACGTGCTTGAACTGGGCCCCTGATTCGTCCCCCCATCACAAATGGTATTTCCCGGCATCCCTCACGCGAGATGAGGAATCCTGCAAGAGGCTTCGGGCGGCCATTGGGGAGTTCTTTGAGCTGAATAAGATTGGCGACACCTCGATCTTTACCCAATGGGACGCCTTCAAGGCGTCGACACGTGGTACATTCATTGCTCTGAACTCCGCCCTGAATAAGCTTCGGCGGGAAGAGAGGGAGGCGTTGGAGGCAGAACTGACCACGTTGGAAACTGCACATAAGCAGAATCCTTCTAGAAAAACGCTTCGCCCTCTAGCGGCGGTGCGTGGGAAGCTCAAGGCGCATTATAATAACCGAGCAGAATACACTCTACTACGCCTACGGCGCCTCTCCTACGCTCAGGGCAACAAAGTGGGGAAGCACTTAGCACGGCAGCTCCGTGATAAACGTGAGAGAGAATATGTGGGTGGTATTCGGAACCCCCTCGGGGTAATTGAGTATAAGGACGCGGATAAGGCTGCGCTCTTTGGTGATTTCTATGCTGCTCTGTACTCGGCGGACCTCTTGGTACCATCCGCTCAACGAGCATATCTGGAGAGCCTGGCGCTACCACAGGTCTCCAAAGAGTGGAATGACCTTCTGGAGGCCTCGATTACTAGGGAGGAGGTACTATCTGCCATTCGGTCTCTCAAGCCGCATAAAGCGCCGGGCCCGGACGGCTATACTGCCTCCTTTTATCAGACGTTCGCGTCTGAGCTGGTGGACCGCTTGGTGCTCCTCTTCAACGCCATGAGAGATGAGGGCCACACCTCGGGCTCTATGGCGGAGGCTATGATTTCGATAATTCCTAAGACGGGAAAAGACCCCTCCAGGTGTGAATCCTATCGACCCATTGCCCTCTTGAATATTGACGCTAAGTTGTACTCTTCTATCTTAGCCGCTCGCCTTAAGGACCTTATGCCAGCTCTCATTCATCCGGACCAATCAGGCTTTATAAAGGGTCGTCAGACCCACGATAACACTAGACGCCTAGTTCACCTGATTGAGAAGGCCGAACGCTTCCGGATCCCGGCTGTCCTGCTCGGCCTTGACGCCGAAAAAGCGTTCGACCGGGTGGACTGGAACTTTCTCTTTAGCACTCTGCAGGCGTTTGGCTTTTCCCCCACGTTTATAACTATGCTTCGGGCCAACTATCACGACCCGCGCTCGAGGGTCATGGTGAACGGCCATGTGTCTCCATTTTTTGCTCATTCTCGAGGCACGAGGCAGGGCTGCCCCCTATCCCCCTTACTTTTTGCTCTTAGCATAGAGCCTCTTGCTATTAGGATTCGTGAGGATCCGGATATTGTGGGCCTCCCCTTTTCCGGGGAACAGCATAAAATCTCTTTGTTTGCTGACGATGCCCTTCTGTCGCTAACTGACCCCGGGACCTCCCTCCCGCGGGTGCAGGACGTGCTGTCCCAATTCGAAGCGGTGGCAGGGTTCCGTGTGAACCCCGGCAAATCATACATACTTAATCTCACGCTTCCGCCCTCTGAGGTAGAGCGCCTCCGACCGCTCACTCCCCTGGCCTGGGCGGGCTCCTCCATTCAATATCTTGGGGTCCAGCTGACCTCTTCCATTGCCACCCTATATGCGGCTAATTTCCCTCCTCTGCTGTCTCAGATACAGGCTGAGTTGACTCGCTGGAAGCCTATGTTTATTTCTTGGCTTGGACGTGTAAATGCTGTCAAGATGACGCTTCTCCCCAAGCTTCTGTACTTGTTCCAAGCCCTCCCCATCCCCTTGGACGGGGGTTTCTTTCGGCGACTGAAAACCATGATTCTTCGCTACGTCTGGCAAGGGGGCCGAGCCAGACTTTCCTTTCTTACGCTTCGCCGGCCCCTGAGGAAGGGTGGGGCTGGCCTGCCGGACATGCTCCTTTACTATAAAGCAGCACAACTCCGTGTCCTGGCTGAGTGGACTCAAATGGAGTAGGAGAAGCATTGGTTGCACATGGACAGGAGTGTGACAGGTCGCTCCATCTGGGACCTGGTTTGGAAGGCGAAAGGGGATCGGCCTCGCAACGCATACATTAGCACCCCTACTAGCACTACTCTGAAGGTTTGGGACTCGGTTTCTCATGATGAGCGCTGGACTTCCTTCCCTTCCCCCTTCACACCTATTCACTTTAACCCTGCATTCCCGCCGGCGCTAGTTGAGGGGCCCTTTGATAGATGGAAGGCGGGAGGTTGCCATGCACTTACACACTTGTTTCATGGCTATGAGCCGCTCACCTTCCACAACTGCATGCGCGATTATGGTGTGCCTCCTACTGAACGCTACCGACATACCCAGCTGCTACATTGGGCACTGTCTCCTGAGGTGAGGGACGCTGCGACGAGGCCCCCCACTGCTTTTGAGTCCTACATTACTCGCACATCCTCCATGAAGGGGGTGATTTCCTTTCTCTACGACTTGCTGTTAACCACGGCTGTTTCACCTCGCCCTAGATACATGGAGTTGTGGGAAGGGCACCTGGGGAGAGACATCTCCGACACAGAATGGTCACATCTTTGGCGCGACTTACATACATTTAATCATTCAATCGATCTTAGGGAAGCACATATGAAAACCATGTTAGACTGGTATCTATATCCGACCCGATTGAAAAGGATTTTTCCTTCAGCTTCTGACAGATGTTGGCGTGGCTGTGGTCTTCTGGGGGACTTCCGCCATATCTGGTGGGACTGCCCCATCATACGCCCCTACTGGGAGGAGATACTGTCTCATATTAGGGAGATCCTGGGCTACCCGGTCCCGGATTCCATTGGCTTTGTGCTCCTCGGCCTTCGGGACCCGCTTCTGGAGCACCAGACCAGGGCCGACAAGCACATCCTTTGGCTCTGCCTGGGGGCGGCTAAACTCACTCTGGCTGCCTCCTGGAAAAAGAAGGAGGCCCCGGCTCTTTCCCTTTGGTTTGCTAGACTCTGGAGGCTACTGAGTGTGGAATGGATGGCAGATATCTTTAGGAACAACTTTAAGAATTTTGCTTTCAGGTGGGGCCCACTGGTCCGCTTTCTTTCTCGTGGGTTGCCGTCTGCGGTATGCCCGCCCTCTGTACGTGCTTTACATCTGTTTCAAGTGTGATCCGGGCCTGTATGAACGGTTGTTGTCTGGCTGCCACCATCGGGGGGGGATGGGTGCACTGGGGAGGTTGGAGTCTCTGGGGAGTGGTTTTTTTTTTTCTCTTCCCTTTTTGGGGTCTGTTTTTCTTTTTTGCCAAGGGATGTGGACGATTGCTTTTATTGTTTTGCACAATATGCTGATTTCCTTGAGGCCGCATTGCAAGGAGGCGTGCACGGACCTGGTCGACCTAGCCTCTGGATTGCATTGACTTGCCCGATACCATGCAGGCTCTCTCCTCCGGACTTCTCAAGGGGCTTGACGCCCTTCCGGGCTGCGTTTTTTGGAACTCTTTCTTTTCTACACCATTGCATTTTGCCCAGTGTGTTGACGCTGCTCAGCCCTTCATGAACGTTTCCTGCTGCCTGGCCTCTTTGTATGGACCCCTGCGTGGGTGCCTCTCTGATTTACATTTCCTATGTCTTCATCCCCCTTTTCCTTTCTATTGTTTCTGTGTTTCTGTTTCCTTAATAAAAATATCTTTTACAAAAAAAGAGTATATGGTATAGCGTTATCATGGAACAGCTATTAGGACTTGGTTCCGCAAGCTGCAAACGGGCTCAGCTCATGCCAGAGCACCATCTCACATAATTCCAAGCACTCTGCCTTCAGGATTGATAGGGCCTGCCATAGGAGTGACTGATAGGAATATATGTGTCCATTTTAGGTTTAGATATAGGGAACTATATCTAAAGCAAAGGGTGATTACACCACCTTGCCCCAGCTGTCGTGCAGCCAGTTGTGTCTGTTTAGATGGCCAGCCAGGGGTGACATAATACATGCTTCAGCCCCTGGTAGGCCCTGGGTACACCTATGCCCTGGATACCTAAGGTATGCTGTACAAGGACTGATAAGGTGGCCCAGTACCAATTGGTAAATGCACCTAAGGTACATGGTTGTCAATTTAGAGAGAGAACAGCTAGGCTGTGGGTCTGATTAGCAGGCCCACAGCCAGGGAAAGTCGTAAACCAGTGAAGCAAAAAGCAAAAATCGGGGGTGACCATAGGATTGCAGACCCTACTCTCCTACACTGCCCACCCAACGTTCGTCTGAGCTTAGATCTGCTGCCCGAAAAGCCCTTCGCAGTACCGCCCCTGCTTCTGAGATTTTAGAGGAGATGAAAAATTTCAGGAAAGGGAACAAATATATTTTACAGAAGTATTTGCCGCAGAGGTTGTTGAGCGGTTTAGGAAACATTCTGATGAATTGGAGCCCGATGATGTAGCACAGGATTGTAAACAAATGCGTGATGGTCTTTCTGTCTTTTCTCAGGTGGCTGATACAATCTGGCGTTTGGTTAAATAACGTGTTGAGGCAGTCCGTTTGCGAGACGAGAAAAGGCAGCTGCACAAACATCTCAGACCGGAGTGGCACAAGCTTCTATCTTCGGAACAGATAAGACTATAATAGTTCAATCAAAACCTATGCGGGAAGCCGCACCTTTGTATGTTCCTCCTAAAGGAGCGGGTACAAGTGATAAGACTTCTATTGATGAAATGGGTTACTTTATTTATAATTGGGTTTACACTCCTTGGAATAGAGCGGATGTTATGGCCCTTAACACCATGGCTGCTAAGGCTTTTCCCCCCCCTGTGCTGATTTATTGAGTTTCCCATTGTTCATGACGAGCTCAGCTCGTCATGAGTGTACGAGAGGTGTACCTCATGACGAGCTGAGCTCGTCATGAGCGTCGAAGGTGTTAAAAATGCATTGCCTGATCCGCGCAAAAATCCAGCAGCTTTTTATGAGGAAGTTGAGGATGCTATTAGCTCTTGTACCATGACTTTGCCTGATATTGATTTGTTTTTCGGATTGATATTACCGCCTGACATGTGGAGGACTGTGCGTAAAGTTGATCGTGCAACTTTTGGGGCATTATGGAAAGAGTTATTACAAATGGATGTAGAGTGGGAGCCTGCACAGAAACCGTGTAAATTGATTTTAGATCTCCCTACAGCTATATTAGTTAAGTTAAAGACGATTATCCCCCCTAAAAAGATAGATTGGACTGTATTAGCATTGCGTAAGCAAAAGGCAGATGAATCGATTTCAGATTTCTTTACACGCTTTGAGGAGGCATTCCACGATATTACTGGCCAGTCATTGACAGATGACACTGGTAGGCATCTGTTTGTCGATAAATATGTCGCAAACCTTTTGCCAGGTATAGCTAGTCGCCTAAAGGCCAGTGAGAGTTCATGGACTACCTCTTCTCCGGTTTCTCTTTTGACTATGGCTCAGTATTATGAACGCCAGGAATTAGAAGCGAAGGGTAATGAGGATAAAAAGACTAAAGTGTTGAAAACAAAGGTTATGTTGGCTCAGGCTTATGGTCTGCCTTCTAGAGGTAATGATAGAGGTGGACGTGGATCTTATGGTTTGTCCTTTCCTTCCTATACTCGTTCGAATTTGTCTGTTGACCAGTGTGCATACTGCAAGAAATTTGGACATTGGATTTCTGATTGTCCAGTGCTGCGTGCAAAGCAGTGTCCACGTGCTCGGGGACAAATGAGAAGTCGTTCAGGATATTCAGGGCCTAGAGGAAGCACAAATGATTGCGCTAGGTTTGATGCTAATACATGTGGGCAGGATGGGTTAAACACTTTTGATAGAAGGAACCAATATCAAATGTCAGACTATGTGACGTCTGATTTTCAAGATTCTGTTTATGCATAGGATTGCCTAGGATGGGGTAAGGAATCAGTTGAAGATCCAGTAGATCAGAAGGGGCCCTATGTTACAGCACATGTTTTGGGTTCTACTGATCAGTTTCTGGTTGATACAGGAGCTACTCTTAGCGCCTTATCTAAACAATTGGTTCCAAGGGCTCCCCTGTCTGGCTCAACCATTACATTGATAGGGTTTGATGGAACGCCTTCCCTTAGCCCATTGTCACAACCACTCGCATTCCATGTTGATAAGTTCACTGCTTCATGTCCATTTTTGCTTTCTCCGAACACACCAGACAATATTGTGGGTCTGGATATGCACAAATATTTCAGGGCTACGATACGATGTTCTCTGGAAGGAGTACGGGTTATATTGAATGACAATTACCTGGTGATTGAGAGATCCTGCATTGTTAAAGAGGACATTGCATTAGCTTCACTCCCTAGTACTTTGTGGGATACTTCAGACACCGATGTAGGGCAAATGGTTATTCCGCCAATACATATTAGTGTCAAGGAGGGAGCTTCTTTGCCAAGACTGCCTCAGTATAAAATTTCTAGAGAAGGAGAAGAAGCACTTACACGTATTGTTCATGATTTGATTAAAGTGGAGGTTGTGGAAGAAGTTCCTTACAATGTTTGCAATAGTCCTATTCTTCCTATTTTGAAAAAAGATACTGACACTAGGATTTACAGATTCATCATTGATTTGAGGGAAGTCAACAAGATTGTAGTACCGCAGTACCCTGTGGTTTCTGACATAACAACACTACTTACTTTGGTTCCCCCAACAGCAACTACATTTTCTGTGATCGATTTAAAGAATGCTTTCTTCTAGATTCCTATTCATCCTGATAGCCGATATTTGTTCGGTTTCACTTTGAATAATCGATCATACAGATTTTGTAGAGTTCCTCAAGGGTACACAGAGTCAGAGTATTTATAGTCAAGCCTTAAAACAACTTGATTCCTATATTTTGCCTGAAGGAGTGGCTCTCATACAAAATGTTGATAACATCTTGTTGGCAGCCGATACGCCTGAACAATGTGAAGAGTGTACTTTGTCTTTGCTTTCTTTTCTTTCTATACACCATCATAAAGTGTCACGAAAGAAATTGCAATATTGTAACTACTTAGGTCACCTTCTGTCTAAGGAGGGCTGTGCACTTACACCAGATCGCATACAAGCAATTTTAGACACACCAGTACCTTCCACTCAGAAAGATGTCCGTGCATTCATTGGTCTGACCTCGTTTTGTAGGCAATGGATATTAGGGGTTTCTCACATTGTCAAACCCTTGCTAGCACTTTTGACGAAAGATACTTTAACGCCCTTTCATGGACAGATGAATGTGAGAATGCTTTTCAACAGTTACATCAAGCTCTTTGTTCTGCACCAGTGTTAGGCACTCCAGATTACACGAACGTTTTTACACTCTATGTAGACGAGAAAGATGGATGTGCATTATCAGTTTTAGTACAGACACATGGTGATAAGCAGTGTCACTGCGCATACTTTTCAGCTGTCCTTGATCCTGTTGCTCGTGCATTGCCTGGGTTTGTTCATTCAGTTGCAGCAACAGCTGTGTCCATACGTCGGAGTGAAGGGATAGTTTTGTCACACAAACTGTTGTTGATAGTACCCATGTAGTAGAGGCCCTTTTGAATCAGACTAAGACACAACACTTAACTAGTGCACTTCTGACAGGATAAGAATTGACACTGTTAGCATCTCATATTACCTTGAAGAGATGCGCAACACTGAACCCAGCCACTTTGTTGTCATATCCTGTAATCGAGTCTCAATCAAAAGAGCCTCACGATTGTATATTCCTTACTGAGGAACAGACAAAGGGTTGCGTCGATTTTCAAGATACGCCCCTTCCAGATGTAGATGGGGAACTGTGGGTTGATGGGTCCTATTTGAAGTTACCAGATGGCACGACCTCAGCTGCATATGCTATTACGACACTTCAGACAGTAGTGGAAACAGCTCGCATACCTTAGAAGTCGGCTCAAGCAGCTGAGCTAATAGCTTTTACACGAGCGTGTGAACTTAGCACTGACTTGTGTGTGAACATCTACACGGATAGCCGCTATGCTTTTGGAGTGGTTCATGATTTTGGCCTACACTGGAAGGAAAGAGGCTTTCTTACATCCCACGGGATGCAGATAATGCATGGAGAATTAGTACATAATCTCTTGACTGCACTTACATACCCAAAGAAAATTGCTATTATGAAGTGTAGCGCACACAAGAAAATCATTGACAAAATAGGACAAGGCAATGCCTTTCCAGACCGCGTAGCTCGTAAGACTGCAATGCAACGAAGCATTACTTCCAAGTACGTAGTGAAGTCTCAAGCTGAGCAATGGCATGATGCTAGACAGGAAGTGTTAGATGTACAGAGATCTGCTTCTGTAGCAGAACTTGAGCAATGGGCTAAAGAAGGAATATTGGAAGATGAGGGTTGTTGGCGCAACAAAGACATGGATAAATGGAAATTGCCTGCAGCCTATTTACAAACTATGGTTCAAATGACACATGGGCAAGCACATGTTGGAGCTCTAGCAATAAATAAATTGCTTACGCAAGTTTGGGAGCACCCTGAAATTTCCAGTACAGCTAAAAGAGTAGTACAGTCCTGTTTGATCTGTTGGCAGTATAATCCTGGGAAAGGGACACGGACTCCTACAGGAGGGTTTGCTACACCCACTGCACATTTTGAAGTTTTGCAGATGGATTACATCCAACTCGAACACTGCAATAATCTGAAATACGTCCTAGTGGTGGTATGTGCCTTCAGTAAATGGATGGAGACATACCCTACAAAGGATAACACTGCTCGCACCACAGCCAAGGTGCTTCTAAAGGAGTTTTTCCCTAGATATGGTGTTTGTAAACTTTTGTGGAGTGACAACGGACCTCATTTTATTGGGCAAGTTGTTGAACATGTCTTGAAAGGATTAGGGATCAAGCAGAAATTCCATGCAGTCTTCCACCCGCAATCAGCAGGATTAGTGGAGAGGTACAACGCTACTTTGAAATTGAAGTTTACGAAAAAACTGGCTTCCATGTCTTTGCAGTAGCCAGATGCACTACCCTCGGCATTGTTGTCGATAAGATCAGATTTCACAAAAAGAGAAGACCCTACTGAGTTCCAGGGAACAGGGTACTATCGACAAATTAAGCCAAAGGGAAATCCCTGGACTGTGTACTGATTGCTCCGTATCTGCTATCTTCATACATACACATCAGTCAGACCGTACCATTTTCATACAGTATCAAACCAACACGAAAATATGACGTTTACAGTCTTTATACTTTTATTAAAATCTTTGTATCCAAGGTTAAAAAACAGACCTATGTCTGTGGTACATAAAATCAATTTGTTATACAATTTTGTCAGCTCTAATACATGTGAATATGTACATATGCAAAATTAAAAAAATGAGAAAGTACATTGATATGAGAAGAAAAAGTAAAAAACTGTCATAAGAGTTACACCAAACATATGCTACTAAGTTACACAGAACAACCCCTTTCCACCATAGGTAGAACTTTTTCCCTATTCTTGTTTAGGCCTGACCCAGTATCCTCTTGTAGATATAATGCACAAGTATACAAATGGTAGTAGAGATCACAGTAACCACAATCCAGGTATATCTGTTCTCTGTTTGGGATCTGGCTGGGTTCTATTTTGTAATGCGTCGACGCGTTTCGGTGTTCACAACTGATATGTATACACCTTCATCAGGACTGCTGTATACGTGGGGTTCATCAATTTTGTATATCTTTTTCTGTGTGTAAAACAATAATATACAGTTAGAAGAAGTCTGAAATTTATTTACTGCATTTTTTCTTTTTTTGACTTAAGGCCCATTACACTGACTACTCTGATCCTAAAGAACTCTATTTGGCCACTTCTTCTTGTATTCTGACATTTATGTCACCCATTCACTTCTCTTTGAAATGACACTTTTCTAACATCCTTTGGTAACGTTGTATTAGAAAAAAACACTTAGATGCAACAATGCCTGACATTACAGTTAGAGCAAAGCTCCTGGATATCCCTCCGTTATATTTGGGTGTTGGATTCTTTTTCATTCGTACCTATGCACATCCATTCACTGGCATTCATTCACACACTTTCATTCCTCGCTTCACAAGGAAGGGTAGAAGAGTTTTTAACTCACTTCTAGGAAGGTATATCCTTTATTTAGTTCGGTATCCCCTGTGATGATATGACAGGTGGGGCTCCCTAAGGGATCAAAATATACTTTCTTTAGTAAGTGGATTTCTAGGTCCCTGATTTTACACTACTTGTAAGCTTCGGTTATTACCTTATTTTAAGTCTTCAGGACGTCACTTATTTTCTTTTCAAAACAAAGGTGAGAGTCCTGTTTTGCATTTCTCTCAGACGAGGTATGCTTCTCATCTATTGGTGCTATAGATGTTCAAGGACAGGGATGACAAAAGGAATTTTATCATACCTTATACTTTTGTTGTAATTCTATTTTATTGTCAGCAAACACATTATGGGCATTTATTTACCTTTTTCTTGTATTGGGCGGATTTTCTTATTTAGGTTTCTTTCCTGCGCTTTCTTGATCTGGGTAAAATTGTTTCTGTAAACAATGGATAACGTTTTTTGTTACACTATTCTTCTCTCGTTTTTGCTTTCATAACATTTTCTCATAGGGTAGCTCCTACCTTGGTTATGTTAAAACTCGTAGCATCGAGGTATGGCGTTTTTCTTTCTGCGTGCCAACGAACCAGATATGTTCTGTTGAGGAATGACAATAATGTCCTTTATTATTCTGATTCCCCTTCTATGTTTCCTTAACTTAATCATATTTATCATTCTTTTGAAAACCGGGGGCGATTAGTGGTGTTATCATTATTTTTAAATTGCTAGTGATTTCCGTTTTGAGTAATATGTACATTATTCTTAGGTTTCTAAATATTCCCATGGATGTATATATATGTGTCTTTTGATTAATTTACTGCATACTGCAACATGATATTGCGTCCTGTTGATCTCCCTATTGGAGACCTCAAAGTGTCACCCTTATTACTGCTACTTCCTTTCATGTATAATACAAGATGGAATAGTGGGACCCGTTATATTTAATAAAGAGGTGTTTTAGCCATTTACCAAAATAGACATCTGTTTCTATTCCCCCCTTAGAGACTAACGTCATTGTCTAAAAATTCTATGAGGCACCAGCCATTTAACAAGGATGTAGCGTTCACGCCGTTTTTTTAGTGTTAGATCCCCTGCTAGGGTTTAACTCTAACAACAATCTATCCCCTGGACCCTATTACTGCTTACCAGAGTGTAAGTTGATCCACGCGTCTACCTCGTCTTTCTGCTGTGTGTAATGGGGCGGTTTGCTTCCCCTATTTGTAGCGCGCGTGGGGCTTCATTATTGTTTACCGGTGTGTATGTGTTCATTCCGCACATTCGCACATCTCCGTTTTCTGTTGGTATATATCGCCGCCATCTTGGAACCATACACGGGCGATATATTTGTTACGAGAGTGTTTCCTTATTTAGCTTATTTTTGTGAATATTGATTTATTTGGAGTTGGTTCGTTTTTTTAAAACAAATACTTCACTCGGGTGATATTATGTAAACGTCATTTTCGTGTTGGTTTGATACTGTATGAAAATGGTAAGGTCTGACTGATGTGTATGTATGAAGATAGCAGATACGGAGCAATCAGTACACAGTCCAGGGATTTCCATTTGGCTTAATTTGTCGATAAGATCAGAGCCACATTCACGATCTGGCCTTACCCCATATGAAGTGGTCTTTCGGAGACCAATGAACATTTGGGGAGTTCCTAAGCCACGCCCCATACAGGATGTTCCATGTGTTCTGATGAATGATTATTTGGGACAGTTAACCAACAGTTTGATCTCTATTCATCAACAGGTTCAAGAAGCTCTTCCTGACAGATCTACAGGTGAGGCCCATGAACTCCGTACTGGCGACCATGTGATGGTCAAGGTCTTCGACAGATCGAACAGTTTGGAACCAAGGTGGCGAGGACCAGAGCAGGTGCTCCTAGCAACAAGGACAGCAGTTCGAGTGACGAACAAGAAGAACTGGGTCCATAGCACACACTGCAAACGTGTGTCGCCTGCCTTGGTGGAACCTGCTGTGTTGACCGACCATCGAGAGATTCTGGAGACGGAGAAAGGTCAAGCTATCTCACCTGACGAATCTGCGGAAGTCTTCCCAGACCACACGATTGCTGGAGAATCTCAATATCAGCTGAGACCAAGGAAAGAATCTGCTTTGCCGAAAAAGACTGGTTGAGCTACCGCCCTGGGTTAGTGAAACGGGATGCCGATGCGGCAAGGGGGGGGGGGGGAATCAGTCCTGCGTAGTGTAGTGACACACGTCTTGGCCCGTGGAGAAGAAATCTGCGGCTGCCCAGGGATAAGAGCTCCAACGATTGTTTCGAGTTTGTAGATAGACCAATAGACCAATAATTGCTGTTGCTAAAATGCATAACAAAAGATTCATTTGTGCTGTAGGGTTTGCTGTTGCTCTGGTGGTTATGGCCATAATCACCTGGTTTGTTGAGAAAGTGGCTCCTGCTCAACAGCTTTTTGTTGTCACTACTACAGCGCCAGTGAATCATCATTACTTCCCGCTTCCCTACCATGAGCAGAAGCATCGACAATCCTACCTAAATAATACATTCATCCAGATGTTGCATCATACACACAATACCACCAACTGTTGGGTGTGTGGAATGATACCTGCACACCAAAAGAAAGGAGGAACACCTTTTATTCCTCTACCGTTTTCCCATAATGGTTTGTGTCAAGCTTGGTATGCGCTTTTGTTTGCTTTTGGAAAGCCTTCAGTAGGTGGGATTAACTTTCATCTGAATAAAGTATGCTATCAAGATACAAATAGTTTCTTACCTGTCGGTGTAGTTTTGCAGCTTGAAGATCTTTCTGGATTCACTATGCTGTGCATATTCCGCCATCTTGTGGTTGGAGTCGGAAAGTGCTTTGTATTTTTTTTTTTTTTTGCTGTGGGAGGTTGCGAAACCTGATCCCTCTGGTGAGGCTACAACCCCCATCGTGTGTGTGCAGGCTCTCAGATTATTTTTTCCCCTTCTGCCTTGCGATTTTGTCTTATTGCTTAGTAAGTCTACTATATATATATTGCCTAAGGGGCTGAGAGTGCAGGGACACTTGTAGATTTTAAAAGGGTGACTTTTTAAATAATTATATACATATTGACATGTACACACCTGTTTGTTTTTTTTTAATGTATGTGTCTACCTACGTATGCAAACATCTATATAGATATATATCCTTTTATTACCACCTGCTTCTCCAGCCTCATCTTTCTGGCGGAGGTGGGTGGGTTCGCTAGTGAATCCAGAAAGATCTTCAAGCTGCAAAACTACACCGACAGGTAAGAAACTATTCGTTTTGCAGCGTGAATCTTTCTGGATTCACTATGCTGTGCATAGACTTTGTAGCGGTTTAGTTACGTTTGTGGCGGCTGGGTGGAAGACGAGCGTTGGTTGTTGAATATATGTGGAAGCACCTTCTGTTCGACTTGTGCTTCCTTGTTTATTTGTATATCCACACCGTAGTGCTTCGTGAATTTGTGCACTGAAGCCCATGTTGCCGCCAGGCATATGTCTTGAAAGGGTGTGTTAGCCAGGAAGGCTATTGTTGCACCCTTCTTCCTGGTAGAGTGGGCCTGTGCCCCTCCTGCTAGTTATTGGCCTACCGGTTTACCTAGTAGGTATCCAAACGGCTTTCCTTTGAGGAAAAGTACCCATATACGTACTACTTTGCGTATTAATCTGCATTTGTTTTAATAATGTTACAGGTGACCAGGAACAACCCCCTTGGATGTTTTATCCAAATGGTTAAACGTCCTAGGCCCATTCATCCTTGTGAAGGCTAACACCTGATTTCCTTGTTATATTCTGTGCGTGCTATTTTTAAAATGGTCCTTACCAACCACAAGCTCTTTTTTTTTTTTTGATGCAATGGGCCGGTTTTACTACCATAAGTAGATAAGGCTTAATGGTTTTTTGGGGTGCCTGGCTGATTTACGGGAGTACGTATTTCTTGTCTGATGCTCAACTTGGTAGCCCAGACCACTGCAGGGGTGTTCTGATGCCCTGTTGAAATTTGTTACCACCCTTCCATGGTTATGGTATTTTAGAACATGGGCGCTATTACCTGCTTATGCGTCCTGTTAATGTTCTTAGGAGAGAAAAGAGGGTAGAGGAAGGAAAGGCCTTACCCTATTATCTGCCTTCGCTTGTACATATAAAAGTACCTGATGCTATATCAGCTATATATCTAAGATTTATATTAGATGCAGAGGCCCACATATGTGTGCTCTTATCCTTTCCTTACGAAGTATACTCCACCCATGTGGTCTATCCAAATATTGACTTGTACAGGAGAAGTTGTCCTGGACTTAGTTTGGCCACTGGGTTCAAGGAAGGTGACAGACCTTTGAGTGTATCGCGCACAGTGGGCCTTTTGGCTAACTACTTGCAAATGGTCTCGTAATTTTAATTAGGCTATTGCCTGGTGTTATTTGATATTGAGCTGCCTTGTGATTCCGTGCAAGGGAGAACACCGTAACCTTTCCCTGTGCTGTGTGCAGACCATGTGTAGTTTCTATCATGTAGGCAGGAAGCCTGAAGAACTGCACCCTGCTTGTGTTCATTCTGCCCTTATACCTTGTGATGAGTAGGAGGTCCCCTCCAGTGGGCCACATGTGGGGTACGTGTTCCTACATAATCCCAGTCAATCTACTTTGCTATAGGGTAGGCATATGCAATGTTCGAGGTATTACTTTGATTGCGTCTGTGTTACTGTGTGTATGTGCAGCACCTGGTGGAAGGGTGTGCGCCCCCCACTGTAGTTGGCGAATTTTATGGTCGCGGCGAACCGCAGTTGGCCGGCCATATGGGATACCTTTGGAAGTCTCGGTGAACTCCATTGAAGAGCCCCCGGCTTCTTTATGGTGTTCAGAAAGGCCGCAGTGAACCTCAGTTGCCGGCTTTCTGATTGGAATCGGTGGCTAACTCCCCTTGAAGAGCTGCCGGCATCCTTATGGTGCGAAGATCAGTCTCTGTGGTAGGAGAAGACTTCCACCTTTTTGGGCTCGCCACACCCATAGTGTGTGTGAGGTGAGTGTGGTTGTGGTAAGCCCACCCCTCTCATGGTGATCAGCCCATTTAGTGAAGCTGAATCGGTCTTTGTTATAGAAGCAAAACCATGTTGTGCTGCAAGTACATATTGCCTTGGTGAAATAAATGCTGTGTAGCGTGCGTAGATACGTACTTGTATGTTGGGGTTTGTAGTCTTGCTGAGTGAGACTCAATTGCCCCTTAGAAGTGACAGTGCGTTTAGAGTATGCATAGTGTCATATCTGCAGCACCGTCTGTTACAGGCCTTATGTATGTTGTATATTTTACACCGGCCTCAGTGAACCACCCATAGTGTGTATGAGAGGATTAGAAGTGACAGTGCGTTTAGAGTATGCATAGTGTCATATCTGCAGCACCGTCTGTTATAGGCCTTATGTATGTTGTATATTTTACACCGGCCTCAGTGAACCACCCATAATGTGTATGAGAGGATTGTAGTTGTGGTATGCCCCAGCATCTCGAGGCGATCAGTCCCCTTAGTGAAGGTGATTCGCCATTGATATTGTAGCCAACTTAATGTTGTGTTGCAAGTACATGTTGCGGTGGGGTAATGCGGTCTAGCGTTTGAAAAACTATGTACTTGTCTTCTGGGGTTTGTAGTCCTGTTGTATGAGACTCAATTCCCCATTATAACTATGCCTGTTTTGCTTAGAGACTGTGCATAGTGTTTATGTGACACACGCCAGTTTTAAAACATGGTTGTGTCGTCCCGTAGTGGTGAATAGAGGAGGGAGTAGGTATGTGTTTCAAATGTCTTGTGTGACAGTGTTCCAAAAGACATTGTATGAAAAAAGTGTTTCTATTTTCCAGCGTATTTGTATTTCTGTATTTATCTTTTTCCCCGGTGCCATGCGGTGCATGTTACCGGTAAAAAGGGGGGCGTATATGTATATATTAAAACACATACATGGACTGTTTGCATATGTAATACTGTGTTTTGCTTAATACATGTATATATATATATATATATATATATATATATATATATATATATATATATATATACAGACATATAAATATCTATATATACACACATGCCTGAAAATTGCATATATAGAACTTCACCTGTACCTTAGTACTTGGTGTATCTTCCTCTTGATTGGCTGTATATCTACATGTATGCACACCACAATAAAACATGTAGCTGCGTATTATATGCACGCATATGCATACACCCATACCTACCAATATAGCAGTATACACCCAATTGTATCTGTTTTGATATAATGTACCTGGTCATGTTGGTATAGGAAGAATGTATCTCCTTTCAGCCTCCTATTTGCCACCTAAGAGTCTTAGTAGGCCAAGTTACCCAACTGCGTGTATATCTCGTAGTAAGGGGTCCCTCCCTTGCATCGCCTGTTACAATGCTATGTAGCCGGCTGATAAACATTGTTTGGATTTGGCGCAGTAACTGATGAAGCATGATCTGTGATCCTGCCTCTTTCCCTGTTATACATGTAGTGTATAAACCATGTGAAGGTACTGCAGTAACCAGTAAATGTTTAGATAACAAGTAAAAGTTTAAATTACCAGCAATGGAGGCGCCATACCGTATATGATAGCGCAATAGCGCATTAGCTATCAATCACTATTTTGCGATCTAATTTTAAAACCTGTGCATAAATATAGTACTTATATGTTGCACCCATTGTGCCGCAAATATAATTTATTTTGCATTTGTGAACACATATTGCTGTGGATAGCGTCCATAGAGCATTAGCTATCAATCACTATTTTGCGATCTAATTTAGAAAACTGTGCATACATATTGTACTTCTATGTTGCACACGTTGTGCCGCAAAGATAGTTTTCTGCATTTGTGAACACCTAAATATTGTACTTGTATGTTGCAAACGTTGTGCCGCAAGATCGTTTCCTGCATTTGTCAACATATATTATTTTGGCTTATTGGGCCCTTTGTCTATGTGCATATGAGGCTTAAAGTACAAGGCCCCCTACTAATTTACCTTTGTTAATGTAGTGGCCCAGTAGGGAACTTAGCCATTGCGTGCATATTAGTACTTAGTGCTATTTTGCCAGCGCCTGCCTGTTTGCGCAAGAATGAGGCTTCCATTTAATGTATGCCCTATGCTTTATCGTAAATAATTGTTTCCTGGTCGCTGTGTTATGTTATCAGCGACTGTTTGACAGTGCAATCTGAGGCTTGTGCACAGCATAGCTGTGAACCCTTGCTTTGCACTGCCTGCACAAAATGCTTTGTTGTGTATTTCTTGGGAAAGCTTTGCAGTGAATTATTATAGCCAGGTGCTTTAGTAACTGCTAAATGTTGCCCTATGGTATGAGATATAGCATGCTCTTGGGCTTTGCAGAGAAAAAGACCTTTACCGCCAATTTTCCCTTTTGGAAGGAAATTAAGCACTTTAATTCATTTAGACTCTTACTGAGAACCTTAAACCCCCTTCGAGGCCCAGTTCAGCCAGGCTGTTCTGGAATGCGCTTTTCCAGAGATAAGGCCCTGATTTATGACGCCTTGGAGGTCGATGAAGGCCTCATGCAGTTTCCAGGAAGGGGCGAGTTTTATGGCCCTTCCAGTGGAAGGCTGGAAGCCTCCTGCTATGTGTATCAGGGAGGGGGCAGGGGCTGAGTTGAGAATTGGGCTACGTGCAAACCAAAAGGTTTGGCTTTGCCGCTAGTTAAACTGGGGCCCTGGGTGCTTTTAATATATATTTATTATGCCCACTAGGTAGATAGTCGGGAATTAAGCACCCTGCTTGCTGGCCACTGTTAATGTCTGAAAATGAAATAAAGGCTGGGATATAATCCCTTCCCAGGACGCCTTTTGAATATTTGTGCTTTTGAACTGCAGTACCAAAATCCTGCATGCGTACCCGCACGGTGCTGTAAATACCGGAAGGTTACACAGACTAGTATATATTCCGAATTTGTTTAAATAAATCCGGCTTACATTTTAAAGCCCTGCGCTTGTGCGTGGAGCATTTTATCCATCATGATGCTATCATACATTCAAGATGAAAATCTTACCTCCTTTGTGGATGAAGTGTTCGCCCAGTGCAGAAAATCCCCATACCGTCTGGGGACAGTTTTGTAAAGGCAACCAAGTGTACTTGCTGCATGAGGAATAATGTGAGCAGCGCCCAACAAGGTGCTTTGCTCAAGATTTCTCCCTCATGCAACTCTGTTATTACCACCTATCTCCTTGGAGTTTCTGGTGAGCCTCTTCTGCCTGCTGCGTCTGTTGCGGTCTTTTCACCGAAGTCTTCGGGGCACCTCCGATCTCCATGGCGGAAAAAATAATCTGAGAGCCTGCACACACACGATGGGGGTTGTAGCCTCACCAGAGGGATCAGGTTTCGCAACCTCCCACAGCAAAAAAAAAAAAAATACAAAGCACTTTCCGACTCCAACCACAAGATGGCGGAATATGCACAGCATAGTGAATCCAGAAAGATTCACGCTGCAAAACAGATGGTTATCCTTAAGCTAAAGGGACTAAATGGGAATGGGAGAAGTATCAATCTGACAATATTTCAACACCATATGTCTTTACGAACAGGAGACATATCAAGAACAATGGACCTTTTGTAATTCTGTGACAAGATCTAAAGCAGATTTATGGATTAGTAGTGTTGGGAGAATTCCAGTGGGACGGAGTGAATGTATTTTGACACTGAGTATTGAAGGAGCTAATAATAGTAGTTTCACATCTTCGCGCAACACCCATTTTGTTTGTGGAAATAAGGGATACTATCAACTACCTGTTGGGTGGTCAGGGATCTGCTGTATCTTTTCTGTTGCCCCCTGTGTTTTTGGTACCTGCGTCATATCCCCTCGACTTCAAATTGTATAATGAAATTTCCAAGAACAGATACAAACGAACAATAAGTACTGATGAGGTTGATCAGACTGATACCACTTTGCAACAATATGTCGATTTTAATTTGGGTTTGTTCTTCGTGGTTGTTGCATTAAACAGTAGGAGAATAAGGAGACTCACTCGTGTTGTGGAAGCCGTTACCAATCAGACAGCAATGGCACTTGGGAACATTACAGAGGAACTGCAAATTGCAAGGATTGTAGCACTCCAAAACAGAATGGTGCTTGATGTGATTTTGGCTGATCGAGGTGGTGCATGTCGTATCATCGGTAGCAGTTGCTGCGTATTTATACCAGATCACTCACCTTCAGTATACGACGCAATATCAAAACTGCATAAGATTGCTGCAGAGATTCACCCAGAGACTGGTACATGGACTTTTTCGACTTGGCTCTGTACACTACTTGCTACTTAGGGCTGGAAACTACTGACTATTTTATGTATACTGTTGGCGATATTTACATGCTGTACTTGTATACAATGTGGTCCGATGCTTTGCTCCATGTGCATCACTGCTTGTACACCTGCCAAGAGAAATATTGCAGAAATAAAAGAACAACAAATGCTAAATAAAGAGATCATTGAGATTATGAGCATCAATGTACAGGATGCATATCTAGATTACCCCAGATGAACGACTGTCTTCAGCTAATGCTAAAAGGGTAGTCTGTTGTAATTTGACAGCGATGGGTTAGCATTAGCAGAAGCCATCCTGTATTTAGAGACTATGTTGTCCGTTTTGTGGAATCCATTTTGTATTTGTCAGCCATTTTGTTTGCCATGTGCTACCATGTGCTCTGTCCTACCTTCCTGTTAACTGCTCTTGAAATCTGCCTAGAGACGAGATATATTTAGCCTTTTCTGCTTCACACATGCTCAGTTGAGCTTGCAGCTGTCCCCAGTCTGTAACTGTCAGGATGTGTTCACCAGAATTAGCAACACAACTGTTAGCTCCTCCCACTTGTTGACTGTCCATTTTCTGTATGACCTTACATGTACCTAAAACCAGCATTTTGTACTTGTACCGCGCTTTGGTGCTAAAATGACTGATGCTGAACGTTGACAACTTCTTTATCTTGTTGGTCTTCTCATTTGTATTGCTCTCCTTCTTGGTTAACCCTGAAACTGTAGCGACCTGATGACCTTTGCTTGCAGGGTTATCTTTTTTGATCTGCTATATTGTGCTGTCTACAGCTGCACTGAACAGGTTCGCTCACATAAATGGTGTCTTATTGATGATCGCCTGAACCTCATTCTTAAAACGGGCCTCCTGTAACCATGCGAGTCCCTCATGGATGTTCCAATTACTAGCTGCCTGCCAGTTGGGTCAGTGGCATCGAATGCTTATTTTTTCTCCTCCTCTACTAGTGCAGTTTCTCTTTTGTTATTGTTCTAGGAGGTGTCTCAAAACTTCTTCCACCTCTTCCCAGTGAGTGTGGACGTAGCAGTTGAGGAGTACATATGAATTTGTAATGCTCTGTTGTACTGCAGCTCCCCTCTCTACCTTATGGCATACCATCTTCAATCTTTTGCTGTCTCAAGAAGGGATGCTGTGGATGCATGGACATTGCCCGTTTCTCAGCGTGGCCACTATGACTGAATCGGCCATCCCATTTCCCTTGCTATATGCAGGGTCCTTTGAGGAATGCCTGCACTTCTTTTTCAATTTGCTGTGTTACAGTGTTGCAGGGCACTGCTGCCCTGAAAGCTTCCCTTCCATGGAGAGGTACTGGTTTCTGATCTGGGATAGCAATAGTGTCTGTAGAAGGAAGAGAGCCCTATGCCCTCTCCTCCTCCAACTGGTCCCAGGGCTTATCTGCTGCTCTTTTTATACCACCATTAGACATTGCAATGTTGTCAGGTGGAGAAGGCCTTGAGGGGTGTATCACCTAGCTCTTCTGATAAATCTGTTTAGAGGGCCTGTCATTGCTCATCGCTTTCCGAATCCTGAAAGATTCCCTGGTCCTTTGGCTCATCCCCAGAATATTACCAGAGTATGTTTCTGAGATTCTCCTGTTTTGGGGCTTCTTTGAGGTCTGGCTTGCTTCTGCTTTGCTAACTACTTATACTTTGGTGTTGGGTGCCTTCTACCTGGGCTACTTCTGCGCCCTCAACATTGTACTCCTCCTCACTCGACAGTCTGAGGTCCCTCAGTAACGAGCTACCCTTATTTTGTTTCTGCATGATGGTGTGGTTGTCCAGCCTCTGGTTCTCCCTTACTCTTAAGGTATGTGGCCTGTACTCAGCGCATGCTGTTACAGCTTTTCGTGTTTTACAAAAACAAGAGAACCAAATTTGGTGGTCAGGGACCTTGGGTGCAAACTATTGTCCAGAAACAACGGTCTCTCACAACAAAAATTATTTTTGAAAACATTCATATAATACAATGATACTTTTGTGTCATGGTCTCTTAGCAGGCAGAGGTTGCAAACTTCCTGGTTGTCCTTCTGGGCAAACTGTCATTCTGGGCAGAATCTAAAAGGTATTGTGTGGGGGATGCATTTTTTTCCTATTTCTTTACATTTGAAGCAAATTGACACCCGTGTTTTAGCTTAAGATGTTTAAAGCTGTAGCGCAGGTGCAGCCATTATAACAAAAGTAAAAAAATAGAAAAAAAGCTATGCGCTTTTTCCTATTTATTGACTTTTGAAGAAATTGCGGCACCCAAGCTTTAGATTAAGATGTTTAAAGCTAAAGCTGGCGGGTCGCCATTGTAACAAAAGTAAAGAAATAGAAAAAAAAGGCATGCAGCAGAGTTCGGAGAGCAGCAAATAACAAAAAAAAGGCAAGGCTGCCATTACTACAGCTGAGGTGTGCTGCGCTAGTTATATTCAAATAAAAAGCGTTTGGAAGAGCGCGTCCTTCCTACAACTGCAGGCAGGTGAAAGTGATTTAACAAAATAGAGCACCAAGGCTGTTAATAAAATATCTAGAGTATCAAAACATGTAACAGGAACAGTCCTCATGGGATGTTACAACAAGAGAAAAGGCGGTACTAAAGAGGGACTACTAAGCTTATTGACCAACGAAAAGCCACTATTTACAAAGGACAGTAACAGTAGCCAATTAAAAAGATGAGGGGAAAGTGGGCAGAACTTCATGTCCATATCCTGAATACAGAATGTCCTGAAGAGACCGAGCAAGCACTGCCTAGGCGAGACCTAAAAAGGAGAAGAGACTACGTATTCCAGATCCAACCACTACACAGCAGGATAATGCACAGCGTGTGAATACAGAGAAGATTTGCACTGCAAAAATTATTTTTCACAGAAAAAAATGATTTTAAAAACAAGCATGTATTTTTAGTTAATATATTATTTATATAAATGTGCTCCAAGATACCGCACCAGGGTTCAGAGAAACAACTAACAGTACACTGCATGTTGAGATTAGAATTATCTAGACATCTTTAAAGGTTATGGGGTCTAATGTACCTTCACTCTCCACATTTAGCAGCAGGCTGGGAAAAGGATGGCGCAAAGTAGTTTTATAATGGCTTTCACTATTTTCAGGAGAAAAAAAATCAGGAACATTTGAGACTGGGTAGGCTGTAGAAAGTGTCTTTTTTTAACTACTCTGCACATGTTAAATTCACTCCTTTTTTCAAGTTTTTACAATAGAAGTGTTCCGAGTTGAGGGCACGCAGTGGAAAATTACTCTAACGTTTAGAACTATCTATGAAGATCCTAAATACAGAATCTGCAATCCACATACCAGTCACAGGTGAAATAGAAGTGCAGGATTAAAGGCATTATGAAGTATAAAACGAGGAAAAGTAGATCTCGGTTACCTGGTTACACAATGATGCAACACTTATTCTGGGAACAAAGAGCTGGTGCCTGAAAGCATGATTTCGCCTGCCTTCTTCTCTATTATTCGGATATCCAATGCAGTTCCGTGATTACCTGGGAATCAAATATTTAGGCTATCATGTTGCTATTAACCCCTTAAGTGCTGCCTCAGTGCATTGGCCGACGGCAGCACTACCTCCCGAGTGCTGCGCACGACCATTGGACGTCCATTCAGCACTAGTTCCAATGGACAGCGCAGCACTGGGGAGGGATGTTTAATAGCATCTATGAGGTTAAGAACTAATCCTAAATCGTTGCTTGCAGCTTATTTGTAAGAGCAAAAAAACAAAACAAAAAAAAAATCAGAAATGTTTCCTTGCTTCTTAGAGTTAACTGTGCACAAGTTAAAGAGAAAACGAAATACAAAACATGCCACATACAGTCTTTATTTTTACTTTTTTTTTAAAAAAAAGAAAAAAGAAATATTTTTATTTGTTGTTACAAAGGACAGTATTTCTGTACAGAGTGCTCACAACACAAAATAAACTCAGCTTCTTGGAAGTCTATGCTTGCCGAGGGGGAAAAATGTTATTTGGGATTGTAAAGGTAAAAACTGAAACACGTTTGAGTGTAAAACTAAGAAAAAAAATGCAGTTGTGAATGCAGATATACAGGCAAAGAACTGAAAACCAAAACAAATCACTAAAGCTGGGAAGAAGGAACTATAGTTTGTATAAAAAAATTAAAAACTGTATAGACTTGCCTAAAATCTACATTATTTTGCATCTACCATAATCTAAAAGTCTTTTGATTATTCCCAGCTCTTGAGTAATTTTACCGGCAGTGAATATCCCACCCCCCTGGTCTTGGCAACAACTCTGCGCCCTCATAAAAGGAGAGCAGAAGACAAAACGAGCCGTGTGCTGAAAAAGGGTAGACTTTTAAAATTGCGTCCAGTGGTTTTATTGGTTAAAAACGGCCTTTCTACACAAGTTGAAGTCTTATTTACAATTCATTTCTGTACAGATTTGCAGCTATTAACAGTTGCGGAAGCAGCTTCATTCATCAAACAGCAGCTCTCTCTTACTCTCCGTGGGTACCGGGCCCCATGCTGGCACCAATGTAAAAACTTGTGCCTAAGCTTCTTCCAACCCCAGGGGATGGGCATTGGAGAGGGAAACGGGGAAGAGAGGAGGAACCAAACAAAAAGGGTAAAGCAGAATCCTGCAAACAATTAAAGGCAAAAGGGGTAGAAATGAAGCACAACACCAACAGGAGCAAAATGTTCATACCTTGCCATGGGTCCAAGTAAACAGGCTGTCTACAGGAGTGGTAGAAGGGAGTAACCGTCTTGTGCGTCACAATGTAGTTGTACAATGTCACAATACCCCTGCCCACATTCCTTCCCAAGTGTACATCTGCTACCCATAAGTGAATTACAGCAGTCATTTGCATGTGTCAGGCTTTTCTGTCTTTTCCCTGTCCACCTCCCAATTCCCATTGCAGGTGACACCTGCAGAGTGCGAGAAATGTTGCGTTAAAACACACCTTGATTCTTTCAATGTATCCCAGACAAAACTCTGGTATTTTTAATACAAAAGAAATGAATGCCCCTAGCCAATCACAGCCTAGGATTCACGAGCTCCCTCCAAATGCCCAGCCAATCATAACAGAATTTAGCAGTCCCGCATTTCACTTTAAAAAATATATTACATGTATTATAAATAGATAAATAACCAATCCCTTTTAGGCTGGAAGCACAAAAAATACAAGGTTGAGATGTTGGCGGTCTGAAGCCACACTGGGTAGCAGAGGAATAAATACTGCAGGGGGCGCAAAAAAGCCCAGCATAATTAATGCAACTACCCCTCCTCACGCTCATGGCCCATTCCCCCACTGCAGCTATCTGGGACGGCTGAAGAACCTAATGTGCTGACAGATGGAGTGGGAAGATGCTTTGGGTCTTAACTGCTTGAGACAAAGTGCGAGGAGAGCCTGAGTAGGAAAGGGGTTTAGAAAGAACTTGTATTTGGGGGGACGTGTGCAACAGGGGGCACCAGGGGCAGAGTGTTCAAAAGCACTCCCCCAAAATCACTGTAGATCAGCAGCTTGCTTCAGTGCTACTCTCAGCCTGCATAAGTCACACATTTTAACAAAAAGTAATAACCCTCAAATCACTGCTTGGGGTGTTGGTACGGTCAGACCCAGACTGTCCGGCAGCGCTACACATACGCCGCTTTGCCTTCCTGGTTTTCTGGGACAGGAGTGGGGTACAGAGGGCCTTGATGTCACACACTTGCGCGCGCACACACACACACTACAGTCCGACAGGTAGAATGAGGTAGGTACGGGTTCAGGTGCTTCGTGTACTAGCGTGCACTTTCTCTCAAAAGTGTCTTGCTCCTTGAAAACATCTTCCGTGCTTTAGTCCTGGGATTGTCGAGCTGGATTTGAGTTCTCTCAAATTCTTTGTTTCGAACTGCAAGGTTGAAGAGTTTAAATGATTTTCGCATTTCTATTTTTTGTATCAAAAAGCTCTGTGGGTTTGGAAAAAAATATTCTCAATGTCTTCTCTGCTACACACATGGATCAGTCCATGGAGGACATCCTCTGTTGAGCTGTGTTTCTCAAAGGTTACCACTGATCCCTTAGTGAGGACCAGACACCCGCGCTCTCGGGCCTGTATATACTGTCGCCACCTTCAGACTCGGCCAGGACCCTCTATGCACTCTGGCCAGACTAAAGCTGAACTCTGGGACTGTGGAAGATCCGTTGATGCAGTATCCATGTCCCTAGACAGCAGTTGCAGATTTCACTTGGAGATCCCTGGTGTACCCGCGAGGGCAGACATTGGCTGCACAGGTTTCATCCAACTTGGATGGGGTTGGTCTTGGACAACCACCTAGCCCTCACAGCTCATGGCTCTTGCTCCCTTGCCCCATCAGCCTCCATAAGGTCTCTGAAGTGACCATTGCCTTTGTGCAAGCGAAGCACGTTTGGCCAGGGAGAGATTTCTACATTGTGACAGGATTGCAGAATATTAGTTCATCCATTTTCTGCAGTTCCAGGCTCCACAGTGGCATGGGATCTTATGCTGATCGTCTTCAAAATCAAACTGATAGTCGTAGGTCAGCTGTGAGGAAAGAGAAGTAATGAGAGATGCAATTAGATGGGGAGGCCATCAACATACACAACGGGGTGGGGATTAGGAATCTCTAAACATCTGACTAGAATTCATAACCAGCATGTGCATCATCCAATTATGAACGCATTCTTCACAAACAGCTATACCATCTGCTCAAAGGACAGGGGAGGCTACAGGGAACTTTCCTCACCTCTTCTCCCTTGGGGATCCGCCGGCTTGAAATTATGATGATCTTATCCTCCTTATCAAAGGTCACAACCTCAGCCACACAGTTGGGGGCACAGGAATGGTTAATGTACCTGTAAGGGAGACACAAAAAAGAGAATCGTAGGGCTTGAAAAAGGCAAATGTCTTCCACATGCATAATAGCTTCTCTAGGCCAAGTCTTGGGATCCAAGGCGAAATGGGAAAATTAAAGAAGGATGTGGCCTTACCTGGTTCCACAACAGAGTGAATGTGATTTTGGACATAGATTCTCTGAAACTCATCACACATAAAGGGCTACTGGAGCAGGGTATCTCATTGCTAAAAGCTGTGAACAGACTATCCATATTACTACTGACCAAATGTCTACCTTTTATCACCAACCCATTTCTGCCTCTACCCCCTAAAATGTCTCTTCTGTCTCCTGTCCAAAGTCAATTATGCCCTTCTAACCACACCTCTTTATGAAATCTCTTAAGGCTTCAATTCACTGGACAGCCTCCTGAAACTCCAACTCTCACCACAAACACACAGATAGATTATCAATCACATTTTACAGGCCACACGGTGAAACTTAATTAGCCCCAATTCACTGTTTTTCTTTTCCTATATACAACCCATCGGAAGGCCTCCTCAAACTGAATCTCATTAGACAGGCTCCAGACACTACAGTGTTAGGGAAAGGTTCCTTAACCCAAACTCATTGGACATGCTCCATACCAGTCAACTCACTGGACTGTCGAACAAGTTACTTACCTTCGGTAACGATATATCTGTAAGAAACATTAGTTAGTGTTAGATTCCTTACCTTAGAATATCCCCAGGCGTCAGTCTGGATCCGGAAACTTTTGCGTAGCAGTACCCCTGCGCGTCGGTAGGCGTCGTCTGCAGGCGTCCCCTGCGGCTCCGCGTCCGTCGTCGGCGTCGTGCGCCGTGATGACGTCGCTGGAGTACATAGACGCCGCCTCCGCGCGCTGACGTCAGTTCTTTGCACACAGCATTTCCGCGCCAGGAGACGCAGAGCCATGAGAGAACCAACACTGGTGCCATGTACAAACTAGGGCCCTGAAAGGGATGACCTTAACCCTAGGTATCAGTTCGCAGAACGGGGAGGATGGGTGGGTTCGGTAAGGAATCTAACACTAACTAATGTTTCTTACAGATATATCGTTACCGAAGGTAAGTAACTTGTTCATCTGAAAGAAACACGTTAGTGTTAGATTCCTTACCTTAGAATACATACCCCAGCAATACCAACCCCGGTGGTGGGTCTGCGAACCAATACAAAACTACACCAGAAAGTCCTGGAGGACAGAACGGCCAAAGAAGCCATCCCTCCGGACTTGACTGTCCAGGCAGTAATGCCTCGCAAAGGTGTGCAGCGAGGCCCACGTAGCCGCCTGGCAAATGTCCTGCAAGGGGACTCCCCGGCCCAGGGCAGTAGTAGCCGCCGTGGCCCGAGTGGAATGGGCCCTCAGCCCAACAGGAGGCTCCTTCCGAGCCAAAGAGTAGCACGCTTTGATGCAGAGGACGACCCATCGAGAGATGGTTCGTTTACAAACCGCCCGTCCCTTCTTCGCACCCACGTAGCCAACAAACAGTTGGTCATCCACCCGGAACTGGCGTGTGCGATCCATGTAAAATGAAAGCGCACGTTTTGGGTCCAGACGATGGAGCCGCTCTTCATCCTTTGAAGGATGCGGAGGCGGGAAGAAGGAAGGGAGGGTGATGGACTGCCCGATGTGAAAGGCCGAAACAACCTTGGGCAGGAAAGAAGGTCTAGTCCTCAGAACCACCTTGTCAGGATGAATGGACAGGAAAGGAGGTTGGACAGAAAGAGCCTGGAGCTCACTCACCCTCCTGGCAGAGGTGATGGCAACCAGGAAAGCCGTCTTTAAAGTCAGGAGACGGAGAGGGCAAGAATGAAGGGGCTCAAAGGGAGCACACATCAGGAAAGTTAGAACCAGGTTCAAATCCCACTGAGGCATCACAAACGGAACAGGTGGAAACATGTGAGTGATGCCTTTCAAGAATCGAGTTACAATCGGGGATTTGAACAAAGAAGGCTGATCAGGAAGCCTCAAGAAGGCTGAAAGGGCAGAAAGGTAGCCCTTGATAGTGCCCAGAGCAGAGCCCTGCTGGGCAAGAGAAAGAAGAAACAGAAGAACCTCCGAAAGAGGGGCAGAAAGAGGATCCACAGCCTTTGCTGTGCACCATGCCACAAATCTGTTCCACCGACAGGCGTATACCGACTTAGTGGAGGGACGCCTGGCTGCCAGAATAACATCACAGACTTCAGGAGGCAAGTCAAATGGCCTCAACTGCCGCCGCTCAATCTCCAAGCATGGAGGTGGAGACTGGACAGGTTCGGGTGGAGGACCGTCCCCTGCTGCTGCGACAGAAGGTCCTCCTGAAGGGGCAGGCGGATCGGGGGACCGACCGACATGCTGAGTAGCTCGGGATACCAGTACCTTCGAGCCCAGTCCGGAGCCACAAGGATAACTTGGGCCCGGTCGCGCCTGATCTTCTTCAGCACTCTGGGCAGAAGTGGTATAGGCGGAAAGGCGTATAACAGACCGCAACTCCACTCGCGCCGAAAGGCGTCGCCGTGCGAGTGCCGTCTTGGAAACTCCAACGCGCAGAACTGATGACATTGCGCGTTCTCTTCTGTGGCGAATAGATCTAACCAAGGCTCTCCCCATTGCAGAAAGATGCCTTGCGCCACGTCCGAGTTCAGACGCCATTCGTGATCCATCGAGCACCGACGGCTGAGTTCGTCCGCCCTGGCGTTCAGAGAACCTGCCAGGTGTTGAACCGTCAGAGTCACGCCCTGACGTTCCAGCCATTGCCAGAGGCGCAGAGCCTCCTGGCAAAGGGTCCACGACCCCACTCCGCCCTGTTTGTTGCAGTACCACATGGCGGTGGTGTTGTCGGTGAACACCTGCACTACACTCCCGTTGACAAAGGGGAGGAATGCCTTCAGTGCCAGACGAATCGCCCGCAGCTCCAACAGATTGATATGGAGCCGGGACTCCGCCGGAGACCAGATGCCTCTGATCTCTGCCTCTCCCAAGTGGCCACCCCAGCCCTGGAGGGACGCGTCCGTCACGACAACGTGCTCCGGTTGGGGAAGGGAGAGGGACTTGCCCCTGACCCAATCGCGGTCCGTAAGCCACCACTGCAGTTGTCTCGCAGTGCCCTCCGAGATCAAGACGTGGTCGGACAAGTTGCCCTGATGCTGGGCCCACTGAAACTTCAGGTCCCACTGCAGAGCCCGCATCCGCCACCTGGCGTGATGCACCAGAAGGATGCAGGAAGCCATCAGTCCCAGCAGCCGCAGCGTCAACCTGACCGAGACTCGGGATAGCGGCTGAAAGATGGGAATCAAAGCCTGAATATCCCGAACCCGCCGTTCCGGAGGATAAACCCGAAACTGCGCCGAGTCCAGAACCGCTCCGATGAAAAGGAGCTTTTGAGAGGGACACAGGTGTGATTTCGGCACGTTGATGGAGAACCCCAGGTCGTGCAAGAGGTCTGCCGTCATCTGAAGGTGGTGGACGACTGTCTGGGGCGAGCCCGCCTTCAACAACCAGTCGTCTAGGTAGGGGAAGACTGAAACCCCTAACCTGCGCAGATGGGCTGCGACCACCGCCATCACCTTTGTGAACACCCGTGGGGCGCTGGTAAGGCCGAAGGGGAGCACGACAAACTGAAAGTGCTCCTGGCCTACCGTGAACCGCAGGTAACGCCGGTGGGCCGGCAGGACGGGGATGTGAAAATAGGCGTCCTGCAAGTCCAACGCTACCATCCAGTCTTGCGGGTCTAGAGCAGCCAAGACCTGAGCTAACGTCAACATCTTGAACTTCTCCTTCCGGAGGAAGCCGTTGACGTTCCTTAGATCCAAGATAGGACGTAGGCCCCCCTTGTCCTTCTTGGGCACCAGAAAGTAGTGGGAATAACAACCACGCCCTACTTCTGGCCCAGGAACGCGCTCGATGGCCCCCTTGGCCAAGAGGGCCGTAACTTCCTCCTGCAGAAGTGTCAAGTGGTCCCCCGACACACGGTGGTTCTGCGGTGGCATGGCTGGAGGAGAGGTCTCGAAGGGGAGGGAGTAGCCCCTTCGGACAATTTGCAGCACCCACCTGTCCGAAGTGATCGTGCGCCAGTGAGCGTGGTGATGGCGAACCCTGCCACCCACTGGCGTCACATGGGGCCGAAAGCACGGACTAGGAGGATTTTGGGGTAGATGCTGCGGGGGAAGGTGTGGTCTGACCCCGCCGTTGTCCCCGACCGCCACCACGGCGGTTTCCACGGCCGCCACCGCGTTGGAAGGATTGTTGCGGCGCGTGGCTGGCAGCACGTGTGGGGGCGCCCCTTCCTTGGCCACGAAAGGGGCGAAACGAACCCGGTTGCTGACGCTGGGTCGAGAGACCCAAGGACTTGGCCGTGACCCTGGAGTCCTTGAAGCGTTCCAGCGCGTGGTCCGCTTTGTCACCGAACAGGTGACAGCCATCAAACGGCATGTCCATCAGGGTATTTTGGACATCAGCCGAAAAATTGGCGGATCTCAGCCAGGCGTGACGGCGAATCGCCACCGTCGTAGACATAGCCCTGCCCAGCGAGTCGGTCGTATCAAGACCACACCGAATGGAATATTTCGCTGCATCCCGGCCCTCAGCTACAGCTTGACCGAGCTTTGCCCGCACCTCCATGGGGCATTCTGGCAGCAGCTCCGCGACCGTATCCCACACAGAGTGGGTGTAGCGGCCCAAGAGGCAGGCGGTGTTGCAAGACCGCAGGCCCAAACTAATGGACGAGAAGACCTTTTTACCAAACTGGTCATACCTCTTGGATTCCCGGTCGGGCGGGGCCGACGGGAATGCGGACTGGGAGGTCGAGGCCTGGATCACCAGACTCTCAGGAGTGGGGTGGGTAGACAGGTACTTGGGGTCGTCCGGACAAGGACGGTGGCGCCTGGCCACGTTCCGATCAACAGGCGCACCTGAAGCGGGCCTGGACCACGTGCCCAACAGAACGTCAGACAAGGCTTCATTAAACGGCAGCAGAGGCTCCAAAGGGCATGACTGCGGCTTGAAGACCTCGGTGAGGATGTTAGGCCTCACGGCCGCGACGGGGAGCTCAAGGTTTAAGGCCTTGGCAGCCCTCATCAGCACCACAGAATAGGCAGCTCCCTCCACCGATGCCACGGTTGGAGGAGAGATCAAACCAGGGTTAGGGGAGTCGTCCAAACCACTGGCATCCCCCAAGTCACCCGTCCAGTCCGGGTCATACTGGCACTCGCGAGCCAGAGGGTCCTCGGACCCCTCCCAACCTTCACCGTACTCCTCATCCTCTCCGTATTCGGAGTCAATGATGAAGACCGGCTCCTCGGGGTTCATGGGCCCCATCGGCGCCGGGACCGGCGTCGTGCGACGCCCATCCGGCGCCGCGTCCGGCGTCGGAGAAGGTAAGGGGACGGCGCCGCCCGGGGCCGGCGCCGGAACCCCACCGCCGGCCGGAACCGGCAGTGGAGAACCGGCGCCGCGCGGGGGCGGCGCCGGGGGTAACCCCGATGGCAACGGCGCCGGGGAGGCCGGAAGACCAGCCGGCGCCGATCCCGAAGGCCCCTGCGGCGCCGGGGTCGGAGCCGTCGGCGACGCCGGGCCCGGAGCACCCGACGGCGCCGAGGCAGGGACACCCGAACCGCCAGGGCCCCCAGACGGTAGCACTGGGCCCGAAGGCGCCGTAGGCCCCGTCGGAGAAGCGAGCGCCCTCATGGCCATGAGGAACGCCTCGATCTCCTCAGGCGTCGCGCCATGCCCAGGGACCGGAGGGTATGAGGCAGGCCGCGCCGGCGACTCTCGCGGAGCCGCGGGGTTGGGGTCACCCGAGCCCCCGGCCGCATCGCGCGAGCGTCGGGGGGAGTCGGGGGTACGATGACGACGCCCCGACTTCTTGTGCTTCCTACCTGACGAGCCTGACGAGTGGTGTCGACTTCCGGAGCGCCCAGCGCGGCTCCGCGACCGCTCCCTCGAACGCTCCCCCGACCTCCGGCCGGACCGGGACCGCTCCCGGTCCCGACGTGGGGCCGACACCCGGAGCTCCAGCAGCTTGCGGGACCGCTCCCGCCTAGCCTTGTTGGTAAGGGCCCGGCAGTCGAGGCACGATTCCACGTCGTGGTCGGGGCCCAGACACCGGAGGCAGAGGCGGTGATGGTCTGTGACCGACATCGTGCGCTCACAGTCATCGCAATTCTTAAATCCAGGCATCCTATCAGGCACAATAGAGAAAAAAGTCGAAAAAAAAAACTTGGTCAAAGACCGGAGTACTGCTCTTCCAGATCTGCGTCCACTGGCGCGGAAAAAAGAAGAACTGACGTCAGCGCGCGGAGGCGGCGTCTATGTACTCCAGCGACGTCATCACGGCGCACGACGCCGACGACGGACGCGGAGCCGCAGGGGACGCCTGCAGACGACGCCTACCGACGCGCAGGGGTACTGCTACGCAAAAGTTTCCGGATCCAGACTGACGCCTGGGGATATTCTAAGGTAAGGAATCTAACACTAACGTGTTTCTTTCAGATACATCAGTTATCAAATGACTGAGGTAGCCTCTTCAATCCACCAACCCCCAATTAAATGTGCAGCTTCCTTAACCCCAACTGGTTTTCTTTTTCACCCACTAACTGGGTTACCAACTCAAACCACATAAAAATAGCCTACTTCACCCCCAATTCAATGAAACAGCATCTAATGGAATAAAAATCCTACTTAAAGACAAGATTGGCATATTTTCAGGTATCAACTACTGTCAGGTTAAGGAACTAAAGAAATCCCAAATTAGACAGACATTGTTGGCCCCTTTTTTTCATAAGATCACTCCATTTGCACCTCTCTTTACAAACCTCACTCACCAAAAGCCTAATTAATGTAAGCCAAAGAACCATCTACTTTCATTTAAATTGTCTCCTTGAATGGATATTATTCAGCAGCAGTTCACTGCTTTATACCGGTTACCCAACAAAGAAACACCCCCTTAAAACACCTTTTAGAAATGACTTACCTAGCAGGCCCTCCTGTTAGCGTTGCATCGATCACATGTTCGTTGTTGATACGGAACATGTAAATGCCTCGATTCTAAAAATAATAAATAAATTCAATCAAGAATAAGAAATCAAAAAACATGAAGCATAGACCATAAAACATACCCAAAGCACTTCTCAACAAGAAACAGGGTCCCAGCCAACAAACACCCTGTCACCATTCTCTCAACATTACAGAGATGCCAGAAATCTGTAGACACCTGCCACAGGTACCAGCTTCTGGACAGGTACCATCAAGGGGGAGGGGAGGGATATATTTATTACTAAGGCAGGAGACGGGTACATTTATTAAGGTATTTTGGGAGAAGCGTTGTGACAAAAACACTTTCAGCAGGACAATAGGTCAAACATCACTTCGTACTTTAAGAAGAAAGGAAAACATTACTTCCCTACAACAATCAGTTGGCAGCTTGTACTACTGTAGATTTACATGTCCTTCCGGATGTAAGACAGATGGACCCCCATCAGCTGTCCTGAGGGGGGTGGAAGGTGCGAGGGGTGTAAATAAATGGAAGAGCATAAACGCAATAGATACTACAGGATCTACTGGTAAGGAGAAAATGCCAGATCCTGACTCCGAGGAATAGGAACGTATTTTCGACTGGTCACAGTGTGGAGTATTCCAGTATTTGGCAACATACTGTGTCGCCTCACGGTTATAGATGGCCTTCAGGTTCATTAATGAGCAGTTGCAACAGGCTTTGGAGTCATGACCCAGCCACCAAAGACATATGGTGGGAATCCGTCACACAAAGCTGCTTGTGAAAGTCTCTACAAGTCTTGAACCATGTGTTTTTAGGGGGGAATACTTTACCTTACACATTGGCATTTAGAGTAACATTTTGTGGAAAAGTAGTCTTTTGAAGAGACAAGAGGTAGCTTTGAATCCACATCTGATGGCGCAGAAAGAAAGGAACTGAAAATGGCATGCATAGGAAGCACATATGCCGCCCACGTCACTTGTGGAGAACGTTGTCGGCATGGAACAGTACAACGCCACGTACCGGCACACAGGAGGAAATGCTAAAGACTTTCATGATCCAGTCTGATGCCTGGGGAATATTTAAATGGTGATTAATCTGGGGTTAGAAGTATCCATCAGAATGCAGCGTTTAGCTACCTTATTACTTGTCTTGTACAGAGTGTTGAACTAAAGGCATTTCTTGTGGTACAGAGTCTGCAGGACATTATGGCTTACATCTTTCATATAGTTTATACATGCCCTGGTCCTTAGTACCAATTTGTCCAGAAGGAAGACAGTGCAGAGCAGTTGCACCACAGACACCTTTAGACTTGCTGACATTCATGATGAGGGAGTTCAAGAGTGATAATGAACTGATATGCACTATTTCGAAGGGCATGCACATAAGGAAAGCTAAAATCATTATTCAGATCCCATTGTGGCACAAAAATCCACTTGCTGGGAAACATGTGAGAGCAGATATTTATGAAATGCATGACAATGGGCGACAAAAAATACTGATCAAATTAACACAATGTCAAAATGGGCTAAAAAATAACCTTTCAACAGTAAGTCTATCCTGAGGTAATGAAAGATTAAAAAAGCCCACATTTCTTAAATTCTGGCTTGTAAGGAGTCAGTGTTTTGGGTCACAGCAGGCAACAAATTTGAAAGGGCATCTAGCAGCAATGATGATGCCAACCATCTTGGTTGGCAAGTAAAAAGCATTGCATTGCTGTCACTCAATCTACAAGCATGGAGGTGTAGATTGAGGAGACAGGGATGCAGGATTCTGCCCTGTTGTGGAGACATGAAGTGGTAGCCTTGTGGGAGGAGGGGGCCCGCAAATGCTCAGGAGCTCTGATTACCAAATCATCCAGGTCTAGTATGGGGTGATTGGATGAATTGCGCCTGGTCTAACCCGAGCTGTTACAGAACTTGAGGCTGTAGAAGCAACAGTGGAAGCATGTTAAACAACCCTTGATTCCATTGCAACCAGACCAAGTCTTTGAACAAATTGTAGTAAGGATAAGATCTTGTCTGCAGACATTGCTATGTTAGCATAAGTGAGCTATATGCTTAGACACCATCTTGCCGCTTTTGCACACAACACTTCATGCTTCTGTTCTCGTAAATAAAACTGCTTGCTTTTCTTCACATGAGAACGGTCTGTTTTTCACAAGTACAGGCTTACACCACGACCTCAGTCTGCACAGAGTGTTCAAGGTCGAATAACAATGTATGCTGTTAATTCATGTTGATCAGTCCCACTCACTTAGACATAACACGAACGCAGCTGAAAATAACTAACTCGGGTGCTTTTAATATTGCATTGCATGCATGTAGGGAGCACTTGGAGAAATCCTTTCCATCTACAAAGAGCTGTGCTTGACCTGGGATGTGATTCACTTCATCTGATCTTGGAGGTATGGGGTTCCCCATTTTAACCAAGAGATCTTCTATTATAAATATTAGCTCCTAACCTGGGGAGGGTGGTACACGGCGCTATAGTCCTGGTTCCACTATCATTATAATATGATTTCTCCTTTTGTGTTTTATGGAAATGTAACAATGCTGATTGTATGATTTTTATGCATCTTTTTACAAGGAGTGGTATGGGTGGAAAGGCGCAAAGAAGGCCTGAGCTTCCTTCGCAAAGAAAAGCGTAGCCGAGCAAGAGCCACCTTGAAAGCTCCAGTGAGGAAAACTACTGACATTGCGTGTTTGTAAAAAAGTGCCCTCTTTTTGCATGGTTGCCCCCACGTTTTTTCCCTAACTATTGATGTACTTTGATGGAGTGTGCCCTGGGGTACTGCCACCCAGGTACCCAGGGCCTATGTTCTTTCCCTAAACTGCATTAAAACACAAGCCAATTGGCACTTTTTGGCCACATGTCAGTCACTTATAAATAGTACCCTAGGTACCAAGTGCACTGTGGCCAGGGAAGGCCTCAAAGGGCTGCAGCACTTATTGTGCCACCTTTAGAGGCCCTGTACCTTTACACACACACACACACACACACTGCCATTGCAGACTGCATGTGTTGGTGCAGAGCAAAGTGAAGAGTCGACATGGCACACATTCATGTGTGCCATGCCTACAACCAACTACCCAAGCATAGGTCAGCCACCCTTCTAGCTGGGCACTATACCAGTCGTGACGGTACAGGTGCATGAGCCCTGTACCCATACAGTTAGACATTGTAAGTGCAGTAATGCCATTACGTGTATATGGTACTGTGAGGTTGTCATTACAAACTCCACAGTACCTTAATGGCTTTACTGAAAACTGGGAAGTTTAGTATCAAACTTCTCAGCCCATTAAACCCGCACTAATGCCAGTGTGGGATTTAAGGAAAAATACACTCAGAGGGCATCTGTAAGATGCCCTAACACTATTGTCCTGGCTGAGTGGCTGCTCGCCAGCTGCCACCACCAGACATATTTCTGGACCCCCTGGGTCGGCAGCCGGCTGCTCCTGGGGTCTGAAACAATGCACATGCTGGGACGAGGTGACAAGCCTCCTCCCCCAGGATGGGCAGGGTCCATGAAGGGGAAGCTGTAACGACTTACTACCTTTGTGAGCTACCTCAGCCATTTGCGGCTTCCAGCAACGGGCCCCCACCGGTTCAGACCCAAACTTTGGGCAGGAAAATCGGCAGGAAAACCAAGTGAGGAAGGGAGGTGGGTCCACCTTTGCCAATCCCACCCCTCAGGTGGACTAGGTGAGGTGTAGCAGAAATCTCAGTCCCCGCCATCTAGCAGATGGGAGGACCCAGGCAGACAGAGGCATATGCCCCCTTTCCACTGGAGGGTGGTATAATAGGGGTGTACCCATCCCAAGGAAGGGAACCATTGGTCCTGACCTTTACTTACCTGTAATACCCCTAAATCTAGTATTTAGGGGCAACTCCGAACCTTGCCTCCTCAGTCAAAAATCTATCAGAAGGAGGACAGAAGAAGCTGTGCTGAACTAAGATGAGGAGGAGGGCGCCCACTGACTTGGCCCCAGCCCTACCGGCATGCTGGCACCTGGAACCTGCTCCAGCAAAATCCCGTTGTATTCTGCAGCCAGAAACCCTCAAGAACCCTAAGGACCTGCCCTGCCGTCCAAATCCAAGACGGTCTCCCATGAGCACCGGATTTGCTCACCAAACAGACCCTGGCTCTGGCAAAATCTGCAAGTCTGCACCACTCTGCATCAGACGCCCACGGCTCGAGTTCAAGTGGTCCAACTCCACGAGGAGGTCACCCCGGCGATCCTGACCTGAGATCTGGTAATCGCGGGCCAGCCTCAAATCTCCAATCGACGCCTGAAGCCCCTTTTCTGGAGGACCTCCTCCCCCCGGCCCCACCTGGTAAGAAAACCCGACGCCTAAAGACACCCGACGTCCCACAGCCTTGGATGGCCCAACCGACGGTGTCCCAGCATCCCAACTTTCCTCTCCAACCGGTGATCACCTCCAGAAGATCTTCGTCCCAGAGCCTGCAGTCTTTGTTGCAAACGGAGAATCCCCATTGAAAACAACAGGGCACCCGAGCCAAACCAGTAACCTGCACCCAGCCACCCCTGGGCCGCTGCAGGTGTACTTTGGGTGCTAACTCGGATCCCCCTTTGCCCTGAGCCTAACACCAGAAGCTTTGCTCCCACAACCTTGTGCTCTGCTCGTGAGCAGCCACCAACCGGAGGCCCCCTATCCCCCACTGGATAGCATAGGGCCTCAGCACTCTGCATCCGGCCGCCCTAGTGCAGCTGAGGGTGCTTTGAGTGTGCATTCTTGACCCTGGGGGAACCATTATCCTACCCCCAGAAAACCAAACCCCAAACCCAAGTACTTACCTTGAGACCGATAATCTCATTTCCTCCCGTAGGACTGCATTGACTGCTTTCTTGTGTAAATTGTTCGAAGTGTGGAGTTGGTTTTGTAGGAGAACTTGAAAAACTGCAGATATATCTAAAAACTGCTTTACTTACCTTTTCTCTAGGAAATAGCCCAGTGTGATATCTAGGCATATCACACGGAGTAAAAAACGTAATCCATAAAGTAATCTGAAAAGTAATCAAAAGTGTTTTAACAGTAATTTATACTGTATTGAAATTATTTACAAACCTGTAACAAAGTCATTTTCATTCAGCTTGCTTCTATTGTTCAACCTGCCTTGAAAAGTACCATGTACACTTACCTGTACCAGGCTTACTTGGTTCTAGAAAATAAATATAACTAAATAATATTTTAATACAAACAAGTTGGTCTGAATCCAGGCTTCGAGTGTGTGACATCACTTGCTGCCTGAGTGTGCACTGAAAATGCTTAACACTACCATCTGATAAAGCCTTACTGCGCGCCCACACTACCACAAATAGAGAGTAAGGTTTTATTTACTTTTACCTATGCCTACCTTTGGGGTGCCACTGGACTCTGTGCGTAATATATCTCACTTTGGTATATTATATACAGAGCCATCCTACAGTGTTCTCTTCGGAGGCAAACAGATCTATCCAAGGCTCTCCCCACCAGTGGAGATGCCACTCGGGATCCGCAAGACACCTTCGGCAGAGCTTGTCCGTCCTGAGGTTCAGAAAACCCGACAGGTGTTAAACCACCAGGGAAATTCCCTGTTGTTCCAGCCAAGTCCAGACACGGAGGGCCTCTTGACAGAGTCTATGACCCCACTCCGCCCGGTTTGTTTCAGTACCACATGGCGGTAGTGTTGTCTGTGAACCCCTTCACAAGCCTTCCCTTTATCTATGGCAAAAAGGCTTTCAGTGCCAGCCGGATCGACCGAAGCTCCGACAGAATGATATAGAGCTTGGCTTCCGCCTGAGACTAGAGTCCTCTGATCTCTACCTCCCCCAGATGGCCACCCCATTCCAGAAGGGATACATCTGTCACTACTGTGAGATCTGGGCGGGTAAGGGTTCTGCCCTTGAACCAATGGCAGTCTGTTATCCACCACTGCAGATCTCTCACAGTGCCCTCTGAAATCTGAACCAGGTCGGTAAGATTTCCTCGATGCTGAACACATTGGAACTTCGGGCCCACAGCAGAGCCCGCATGTGCCATTGTGCATGGGTCACTAGCAGGATGCAGGAGGCCACGCGGCCCAACAGACTCAGTCATTCTCAAAGAAATCCAGGATAGAGGCTGAAACATCGATATCATAGCCTAAATACCCTGGACTCGCTGTTCGGGAGGATAGGCCGGAAACACCACTGTGTCCAGAAACGCTCCAATGACAGGGAGTATCTGAGAGGGGGTCAGGTGTGACTTTGGCATGTTTATAGTGAACCCCAGCGAATTCAGCAGGTTCACCGTAGTGTGGAGATGGGAGACAACTGTTTGAGGCAAGCCTGCCTTCAAAAACCAGCCAATCGAGATAGGGAAAGACTCGGAACCCCTGATCTCCACAGATGGGCTGCAACCCTTGCCATCACCTTTGTGAACACCTGAGGGGCACTGGTGAGGCCGAAGGGAAGCACTGCAAATTGAAAGTGCTCATGGCCAACCGTAAACCACAGGTAGCGACAATGGAAAGGTAGGATGGGGATATGAAAATAAGCATCCTGCAAGTCCAGTGCTACCATCCAGTCTTCGGGGTCCGGGGCAGACAAGACCTGAGCCAGGGTGAGCATCTTATACTTCTCCTATTTGAGGAGTTTGTTGAGGGTTTTGAGGTCTAGGATAGGACGAAGGTCTCCGTCCTTCTTTGGGACCAGAAAGTAGCGGGAATAACAACCACTACCTACTTCTGGCCCAGGAACTCTCTCTATACCTCCCTTGGCCAAGAGAGTCTTGACTTCCTTGAAGAGTAAGGCAAGGTGATCCTCCGTGAGCCGATCGTACACTGGAGGTACAGATGGTGGGGTAGAGTTGAAGGGGAAGGAATAGCCCCTTCAGAGTATTTGCAATACCCACTTGTCCGATGTGATGTTTCGCCAGTGGAGGAGAAGAGTTATCCTGGGGGATCGGACAAGGAAGGTTTTGCAGTGGAGGAGGGCTTGGCTAGACTTCTGGCTTCCCGACCCACGTGCTGGGGTGAACCGCGTCCACAGACACGCAGAGGTTGCTGAACTTGCAGGGCCCGATGGCCAGAGAGGGGTTGACGCAGTTGATAGCAGCTTCCGTCGCTACGAATGAAGCAAAACAATGATGAGGCCCTAAGGAATGTGGTGAGGCCCAAAGACTTGCCCGTAGCTTGCGAGTCATTGAAACTAACAAGGGCAGTATCCACTTTGTTTCCCAAGAGACGGTAGGCATTAAAGGGCATGTCCATGAGGTTAGCCTCGCCATCCCCCAAAAAACCTGATGTTCTCAGCCAAGCGTGGCAACGAATGGCCACCATCATGGAAATCGCTCTGCCTAGCGAGTCCGTCGTGTCCAAGCAACATCTGATGGTGAACTTAGCTGCGGCTTTCTCGTCTGAACTAGTATGGTAAAGTAGAGTCCTGTCCTCCGACGAGACTCTGGGCAGCACTTGCACAACCATGGCCCATATCGAATGGGAATAGCACCCGAAAAGGCATGCAGTGTTCACTGACCGCAATGCCAGACTGGCGGAAAAAAGATTCTTCTTTCTGTACCTCTCCAGTCTCTTGGATTTCCTGTCCGGGGGTGTGGAAGGGAACGTTCCACGTTAAGTGAAAGCCTGGACCACCAAGCTAGGTGAGGTGAGGTGGATGGCGAGAAAAAGTAGGTCACCCAGTGCAGGGCGATGGCGGCGGGCGATCATCCTATTCACAGGAGCCCCTGTGCTGGGTTTGGACGATGTACCCAGAAGGAAGTCTGTTAAGGCCTCATTAAAGGACAGTAGGGGTTCCGAGCTGGAGACCCCATGCTGCTGGACCTCTGTCAAGACATTAGTCTTGACCACCACTGTAGGAAGCAGCAGGTCCAGGACCTCGGCAGCCTTACGCACCACCATGGCAAATGATGCTCCTTCACCTGTAGCCAAGGGTAGGAGGGGACAGCATGCCAGAGTCTGGGGAGGTGTCCAAACCACTGGCGTCACCCAACTTCATACCAGTCCACATCTTGTTGGTGCTCCACCTTCCAATCCTCTGCCTCCATCCCCAACCCTTCAGAATAGGGCGTGGTGAACAGCATGGAGCCATACGGCTCGGTCGGCGCCGGTCTTGGCGTCGGGGGATGCCCAGCCGGCTCCGCGTCGTCAGGAATGAGGATCAGGGAGACGCCGCCGGTGGGTGCTAGCGACGTAGAGGATCTCGGCGTCAGAAACAACACCATGGAAGGTTGCTCTGGAGGTGCGACCGGCGTCTGTCTAGACCCATGATCAGGACCAATTGGAGGCCGTGGCACCAAGGCCGGAGCTGCAGGGGGACCGTGACCGACATGGTGCGATGACAGGTGACACATTACTTGAACCCCGAAGTCGTCTTCCTCGACATGCCTAAACAACAACAAAGTCGACAAAAGGGTCGAAAAAAGTCCGTCAACAATGGGGATAGCTCTCTTCAACGGATCATCACTGGCTGGCGTGGAAAGAAAAGAACAGACGTCAGTGTGCCGGACATTGGCGGTTATATTGAAGACACGGACGTGACGACGACGAACACTACGCCAACGACATCACGCAGAAAAAACGGATGCAATCCACCGGTATGCAGGAGCACTGCTAAGTAAAATCTTCTGGACCCAGCCTGCCACCTGGAAGTCCAAAGGTAAGGAATCTGCGGCTAGATACCTCTATCAGATATGAGGGATAGCTATGAGTAGTATGCTCCCGGCCCGTTTAATATAATGCAATCATATTGTCTGTTCGTATTAGTACCACTTTCTGGTGTAGGTGATTATTAAAAGCTTTGAGGGCTAGCTTAATTGCTAGCATCTCTATATGACTGATGTGCAGATGTGTCCGAGTTATTGCTCGTAGACTGTGAATTCATATGTGCTCATCATTCCACTACTTCAGACAGCAATTCATTCGGTGCTGGCCCTACCAACTCCAGATCTTGCAGATGCCCCTCTGCTTGAGACAATGGAGACTACAGAATGCGTTGAAAGGGGCGCATATGTAGACGAGCATGTGGTGCAATGGCTACGCATACCTAAAAGCCTCATCACTACTTTTACTGTAAGGTGAGCTTGTGGTTGAAAAAGGTAATGTTTCTGAAAACGTTTTCACTCTTTCTGGACTTGTGTAAACTTTGGCTGTATCTGAATGGAGAGTTTCACTTAGGAAAGGCTGAATTTGGAATGGCTGCAGATGAGATTTTTGGATATTGAGGGTAACCCCTAGTTTGTGCAAAAGGTTGATAACCTGCTGAGTGTCTTGAAAACACCGTAGGTAGCTTGGGCTTTTGATCAGCCAATCATCTAGGTAGGGGAAGATATGTATTCCCTCCCTTCTGAGCTTAGCCACAATTGCTGCAAGGCACTTTGTGAAAATCCCTGGAGCTGTAGTGACCGAGAGGGCTCGCACCCTGTATTGACAGAATTGCCCATTTAGTTTAAAACCTAGATAATGACGGTGTGCTGGATGAATAGGGATATTAATGTGAACAAGACATTTATCTGTAGCAGTGGTATCACCTCTTGCAGTGTGACCATGTGAAAAACTTTTGAGGAGATGTACCTGTCGAGTAGCCTGAGATCTAGGACAAGCCTTAATGTTTTGTCCTTTTTGGGGATGAGAAAAAGGGAGTATACTCTGTGTCCCTTAAGTATTAAGGGTACTAATTATATTGCTCCTTTTTGAAGGAGAAAAAAGATCTCCTCCTGTAAAAGTGTAAGATTTTCTTTTGGCGTATTTGTAGTTTTGGTAGAATTGTGGGTAGAGTCTGAGTTCTAAACAATACTCATTTTTGATTATAGATGGCACACATTGATCTGTGGTGATGTCTTGCTTTTGTGGATAGAACTTTTGTAACCTTCGCCTGGTGTTATATGTTGTTGGGGAGGTGGTCACTGTATTGGAGGGGTGGGGGTTTTGGTAGTGGTTGCACGGCCTCTACCTTTATTTCAATAATTTGTTTTGTAGAAAAATCCACTGGTAAATTAACTCTGATAGGAGCCCAGCTGTTTATTGCTGAAGTCAGCAGAGAAACCTCTTCTGGTTGCATCCCTGTACTGACCCCTACGAAAGGAATCACGCACAGTGTTGATATGTTTGCAGGGTCCCCTTTGCTCTAGCCGTTTGTGTTCTTTTATAGCCTGTCTAGTATTTCATCCACCTGTGGCCCAAATACTTTTTGCCCATCAAAAGGTAAATTGAGCAGGTGGTGGTCTACATCTGGTTTGAAGCCAGAGACTCTGACCCATGTATGGCATCCGATGAGGATACTGGTGTGAACTTTGCAGGCGCTTGTGTCTGCGGAGTTTAAAGCACAGTGTATAGTGACATTAAATATAGCCCTGCCTTCTTTTACCAATTGTGTTCCACTTTGTTGTTAATGATCAGGGGGGTGTTGCAGTAGTTCCAACATTTCATCCCATGTGGTCAGACTGTATCGGGAGAGTAGTCCCACAGAATTTCAACCATGCGTGTGGTTGGCTGCTTGTGCTGCCATACAAACGGCAGCATCAAATGTCCTACTCTCTATCTGTAGGAGGTGCATGCCCTGTGTCTTGTGAATTTGGCCTTTTCCTGGCTTCATGAATCACCAATGATCCAGGTGTAACTTGGCCCTTAATATATTCAGGGTCCAATGGGCAGGCTTTATATTTCTTTTCAATAAGAGGGGGGGGGGACTACCTTAGATTTAACTGGCAGTCTAAATATGTCAAGTGTGGAAGAGAATATATCTTTAAGCATAGGGAGCAACTTAGCTCTTTTTGCAACCTGAGTCTTTCAGCCAGGACATCATCTTCTTGTGACAGTGTGTAAGCGCAACGTTTTGTAACTGACTGAACCACCATAAACATGAACAATGGACTACGTATTGCCGTGAAACACAGAGAGTTGCCAACGGCTGCCACCTTACCATGTCTTCTCACTAATTTACATCTAACTATAGTGACAACACTTCCACTAGCATGACTGCTGCAAGTATTATGAACAGCCTGTCTATCATTGCAGTGTAACCAGAGAGCTTCAAACAATTGTGGACCTGACACACCCCTTCACCCCCACCAGCTTCCGGCTGACCAAAGTTTGACATTCAACAATCAAACCAAATAAAATTAAAAGAAAAGAACATGAGTGAAATCTTACCGTAAAAAAGTGCATAGTGGTGCCATTTCCTGATCATAAACAATTAAACACAATAACTGCATTTTCTTGATACACAGTTACAGCACTATTCAGGCATGGTTGTTAGAACATGCTTACAATATATGCATATTGACACTTTTAAAGAGTAACATCTAAAACAAAAGTCTCACATGTAATAACTGGGTGGGTTTGCAAACCCCCACTGCTAATTGCAAGTAAACAGTGAAACTAATGCAAAGGATGTAGAAAACATCAGAGTCAAAAATATGTACACTTATATTGTGAAAGGTATTGGTGGATGCCTATAATAGACACACCATATCTAATTTGTTTTTTAATCCATGTGATACCATGGTATTGAGGAATTTTCTCCACCAGATCTCCATTTGGGATAACCATTTAGCATTGTCACGGTCTGGCAAAATTGTAATCTTCTCTAATATTTGGAATCGGAGTTGGGGAATAGTATGGTTACAATCTGCCCAATGTGTGGCCAAACTAGAATTAACTGCTTTGTTTCTTATGCAACTTTTATGTCCTGTAATCCACACCTTAACTTTTCTTTCTGTTTTGCCTATATACAATTTCCCACATGGGCATTTAATTGCTGTAAATCACAAATGAGGGGTTGCAATCAGCTTGGTCACCAAGTTTGATGTAGTTACCAGTTAGCGGATGTAAAATTGTGGAACCAACAATCACATTATTGCAGTGTGTGCAATTTAAACATTTCTTCATGCCCGCTCGGGTCAGTAGCGCACGGTCTGGTCGAGATTCTTTTGTTAACCGCTCCTTTAAGTTGTTGCTCCTGGTGTAAGCAAACAACGGTTTGTTAATGAATAAGCCTTTGAAGTCATCTTCATTCTGCAGCAGCTCCCAACGACTCATCGCTATTTTTCTGATTTGATCAGATTCCGTCGAAAAGGTGCAGATTACAGAACATAAAAGTCGCATAAGAAACAAAGCAGTTAATTCTAGTTTGGCCACACATTGGCCAGATTGTAACCATACTATTCCCCAACTCAGATTCCAAATATTAGAGCAGATTAACATTTTTCCAGACCGTGAGAATGCTAAATGGTTATCCTGAAGGGAGATCTGGTGGATAACATTCCTCAATACCATGGTACCACATGGATTGAATGATAAATAGATATGGTGTGTCTATTATAGGCATCCACCAATGCCTTTCACAATATAAGTGCACATATTTTTGACTCAGATGTTTTCGAAATCCTTGTCATTAGTTTCACTGTTTTCTTGCAATTAGCAGTGGGGGTTTGCGAACCCACCCAGTTTATTACATGTGAGACTTTTGTTTTAGATGTTACTCTTTAACAGTGTCAATATGCATATATTGTAAGCATGTTCCAACAGCCATGCCTGAATAGTGCTGTAACTGTATATCAATAAAATGCAGTTATTGTGTTTGATTGTTTATGATCAGGAAATGGCACCACTATGCACATTTTTACGGCAGGATTTCACTCATGTTCTTTTCTTTTAAGTTTATTTGGTTTGATCGTTGAAGGCCACACATTGTTCAGCCAGAAGCTGGTGAGGGTGAGTCAGTTCCACGATTGTTTGAAGCTCTCGGGTTACACTGCAATGATAGACAGGCTGTTTATAATATTTGCAGCAGTTATGCTAGTGGAAGTGTTGTCACTATAGTTCGATGTAAATTAGTGAGAAGACATGGTAAGATGGCAGCCGTTGTCGGCAACTCTCTGCGATTCACGGCGATACGTAGTCCGTTGTTCATGTTTATGGTGGTTAAGTCAGTTTCAAAACGTCGCGCGTACGCGTTTGCGGATTATTTCCAATTTGAGCGATTTGAGTGTGGACATTGGAGCTTAAGTCGTCCCAAGGTAAATTCTGTCTTCTTTTTTCAGTGGAGATCGGGGAGGTTTCAAAAGTGGCATGTGGTAGTCATTTTATTCCGTTTTTTCACAGAAGCCGTAGGAACTTTGTAAAAGGTCTTATGTACAAGAAGATTTGATTCAAGTTTGTTGACCCAGCTGAAGCGGCGCTGTGAACCGGGCTGCACTCCAGGAGTATGTAATCACGGTAAGGGAAGATTTTTTTCCCTTCGTGCAGTTGTGGGCATTTATGGGCATTGTTTTCAGTTTATTTCGATTTATTACAGAAAGAGTACGTTTTTATGGGATTGGAAGCCTGTCGGTCCGAGTGAAAATAGTAGCACATCGATTGAAGACAGAATCTTTCGAGTGCGTGTTTCAGCTTCGGTAAATATGATGTTTTGTATTTATCGTATCTACTTTTTTGATCAAAACAGACCATATTCAGAGGGTTGGTTATTATGCACATTTTTGCAGATGTCCATGTATTTCCTGGACCTGTAGTATAAGGATTTTCAATAATGCTGGCAACGGGTGGCAAGTCAGGTAATGAGCGTGAAAAGAGTTAATCCATCAACATTCAGATTGCAGTCTAAAAGCGTTGACACATTGTTTGTTATGTTACAGCGGTTTCGTGGCATTTACTGTTGAGCTGGTCTCTCATTGAGTTGACTATTTTTGCTAGAGTAAGTGGGGCCATTTTTTTGTTTAGAGAGATGTAGGCACCTTAATGCACAAGTTACTACTTGTTTAACGATATATCTGTAAGAGATATTAGTTAGTGATAGATTCCTTACCTTAGAATATTACCCAGGCGTCAGGCTGGATCCGGAAAGTTTTGCTTAGGAGTACCCCTGTGTAGGAGAGTAGGGTATGCTTCCTATGGTCACCCCCACTTTTTGCTGTGATTCTCTGGTTTTTCGACTTTAGTGTGGTTGTGGGCCTGCTAATCAGACCCACAGCCCAGCGGTTCTCTCTCTAAATTGATACCATGTACTTTAGGTACATACCTGATTGGGTATTGGGTCACCTTTGTGAGCCCGTGTATAGTGTACCAAAGGTACCAAGGGCATAGGTGCATCCAAGGCCTACCAGGGGCTGCAGCATGTATTATGCCACCCCTGGCTGGCCATCAAAACTGACACCACAGGCTGATCACTCAGCCTGGGCAAGGTGGTGTAATCACCCTTTGCTTAGATATAGTATACCTATTTCTACCCTTATATATAGACACATATATACCTATAAGTCACTCCTATGGCAGGCCTTGACAATCCTGAAGGCAGAGTGCTTAGTTTTATGTGAGAGCTGAGCCCCTCTGCAGCTTTCAGAACTATCTCCCTATAGCTGTTCTATGATATAGTCATACCATATACTCTTAAGTGCATTATAACCCTCGCGGTTAATGCTAACTTTAGTTTGGCTTTATCAAAACATGCTGTGTAAGGTGTCAAACACTTTGGAATACTACCCCCCCCCCGCCAGTTCTGGCGGCGGGGGTAGCATTCCACCCTTCTAGAGGGAGAAAACCTGTAGTTATTGCTTTACCCAGTTAAAGTTAAACACAGCCTCAGCATCACAAAATGGATGTTGCTGCCACAGACACGAGTCTGACCCCCTGCTGCTGGACGAAACTCCGGCAAGGGAGGCCTGGACAATAGGTTTCCTGCCAACCTCCCCAGACAGCCTGTAGTGTATTGGGGAAGGGTGGGGTGAATGGAAAGATGCTTTTCCAGACACTGCCTGGGGCACACAAGGTGCTCCATGTATAGCCCGGTTCAAACCAGTTGGCGCGAAACTGGACAAAGAAAGGGGTGTAACCACCCCCTTCTCAGGGTCAACCCATAGGAGGGACCTAGCAGGTAATCCAGCCCCTAAAATTAGTATAAAGATAGGAGCTGTGTCTAGAGACTAGATTAATCCTGGAAGAAACTTTGATACAAACTCTTGAACCTTCAACGTTCTATATCGACTAGAAGACTGAAGACATCTCCCTTGTGGTCAAGGGGTGACCACCCTGTGCAAACAGGCACCACCAGTATCTTGCCGGTTCGCTTTGTCGACGCTCCTGCTGGAACCCGAAGACTCAGCTACTCAGGAACTGGACTTTCAGACTTCTCTGACTCCGATCCACATCAAAGCTGAGACCCGTGGCGGACAAGAGAGACGTGGGACCGGACACCCTGGACATCCTGCATTTTGCTAACAGGGCCACTACCGAGGCACCCTCGAAGTTGTGCATTGGGGTTTGAGAAGCCCCAGACCCGAGCACTATTTGCACCGAAGCTCAGCCAACCACACTCCACAAGTGCCACGTGGGGCCTGCTCCTGCATTTCAGCTCGACACGTCTTCCCGGTTGCTAGCCCGTTGGCTAGTGAGCCCTCTGAAGACGAACCTTCGAAACTAAACTGCTTTCCTGGTTGCTCCAAGCTTGATCCAGCTTCCCTCCAAAGGAGAAGCTCCCCAGACCTTGCTGGTCTGACTCGAAGCCCATCTTCACTTCCTGCGTGGATTGCAGTTACCAAGGCTTGTTGGGTCCAGTCCGGATACCGACACCGCAGTCAACTAGATCCTTCGTGGGACAGCTCAAATTCAGTTCCTGGTCGTCGTCGTAGCCTCCTGGTCCTCGTGGCTGCGGAGACAAGCTTCACCTCTTCACTTGAATCAACTCAACATCGCCTTGTTCCTTCCTGGTCACTGGCTAGTGACCCAGACTCTGTTCCCTTTGCTTTCAGGTTCTTCTAGTCTCCGATCCACCCTTGGATCCACCCGGACACTTTTCCTCTGGTCGCCTGCAGCTCTTCTTTGCAGATCTCCATAGAAAACATCGACGAAACCAGACACGAAAAGACACCTATGCATCCGGCTTCCCTGGGTGAGGTAACTAGAGTACTCCGGTGCTCCCATGGGTGTTGACTCTCGAAGTGTCCTAGTTTAGAGGGGTTTTACCGTAGTCCATCCGGAAGTGTCTTAAAACTGTAACTTTGTAACTTTTACGTTTTCCATTGTAAGTCAATGGTAACTTGCGCCTGTGTTTAGACACTGCACGCGTCTCCCGTGGGTCTCCTACTTCCTGACCTTTGTTTGTCTAGTGTAGCCCCAGCGATTCCATAGGCCCTAGGCCTATTCCTGAAGTGGTTCTTATACCACTTACTTAGTATATGGTTTGAGAGGCCCCTAGGGCAGAACTGTATTTGTGCAACTTATAGTATGCTTAATGAGTAACTTGTGATGTATTTCGATCTCTGACCTCAAAGAGTTCAGACGGGTTGTATTGGAAATAAATACATATATATTTGATATATACCTTGTGTGGTGTCCTTTCATTTGGTACTCAAGGGATTATAATTGGTAAAACAGCTTGCTTCACATGCTCTCTGAGGTTTTAGCCTAAGACTGCTGGTCCATGCTACCACTAGGATAGCTTGTCTATAGGGTTGACTTTACAACCACCATCAATAAGGGTCGTTTAGACTGGTGCAGGGTGCCCACTAGAATAGTGACATCACATGCCAGGCTAACTTCTCACACCCTGCGCGTCGGTAGGTGGCGTAGTGCGGCTCCGCGTCCGTCACTGGCGTCGTGAGCGCTGAGACGACGTCACGGAGACTACTTAGGCGCCACACATGCATGCTGACGTCAGTTCTGTACACAACTTTCCGCTCTGAAACGCAGAGCCATTCAAGATCCTGACCATTGGTGCATAAAACTAGGGCCCTAAAAGGGGATGACCCTAACCCTAGCAACCGGTTCGCAGAACGGGAGGATGGGTGGGGCGGTAAGGAATCTATCACTAACTACTGCCTCTTACAGTTATATCGTTACACAAGTAGTAACTTGTGCATCTGAAAGACGTTAGTGATCGATTTCTTACCTTAGAGTAGATACCCCAGCAATACCAACCTCAGTGGTGGATCTTCAAACAAGATTACACCAGAGAGTCACGGAGCACCGAATGGCCAAAGAAGCCGTCTCTCCGGACCAGACTGTCAAGGCAGTAGTGTTTTGTAAACGTGTGCAGCGAGGCCCACGTAGCTGCCTGACAAATGTCCCGCAAGAGAAGGCTGATCTGGAAGCCGCAGAGAGCTGAAAGATCACCTTTGATAGTGCTCAGAGCAGAGCCCTGCTGGGCCAAAGAGTAAAGGAACAAAAGAACCTCAGAAAGAGGGGCAGAAAGGGGATCCACAGCTTTCGCTGCGCACCATGCCACAAATCTGTTCCCCCTGCAGGCGAATACCGTTTTTATGGAGGGTCGCCTGGCTGCCAAAATGACCTCACAGACTTTGGGAGGACGATTGAAAGGTGTCAACTGTTGCCGTTCAATCTCCATGCATGGAGGTGGAGGCTGGACAGGTTAGGGAGAAGGACCGTCTCCTGCTTCTGCAACAGAAGATCCTCCTGAAGAGGCAGTCGCATCGGGGGATCGATTGCCATGCTGAGTAGCTCGGGATACAAGTATCTTCGTGACCAATCCGGGGCCACAAGAATGACTTGGGCCCTGTCGCGCCTGATTTTTAGCACTCTGGGCATAAGTGGTATAGGCGGAAAGGCGTACAATAGACCACAATTCCACTTGCGACGAAAAGCAGCTCCGAGCGAGTGCCACCTTGGAAACTCCAACGTGCAGAACTGATGACATTGCTCGTTCTCTTCGGTGGTGAATAGATCTAACCAAGGCTCTCCCCACTGCAGAAAGAGACCTTGCGCCACGTCCGAGTGCAGACGCCATTCGTGATCAACCATGCACTGGCGGCTGAGTTTGTACACCCTGGCGTTTAGAAAACCTGCCAGGTGTTGAACCACCAAGGTAATGCCTTGATGTTCCAGCCAAGTCCAGAGGAGGAGAGCCTCCCGACATAAGTTCCACGACCCCGCCCAGTTTGTTTTCTTTTGCAATACCACATGGTGGTGGTGTTGTCCGTGAACACCTGCACTACACTTACCCGGACAGAGGGAAGGAGTGCCTTTAGTGCAAGTCGGATCGCCCGCAGCTCCAGAAGGTTGATATGGAGCCGGGACTCCACCTGAGACCGGAGGCCTCTGATCTCCGCTTATCCCATGTGGCACGCATGTGTCACCACTATGTTCTCTGGTTGGGGAAGGGAGAGGAAGAACAATTGCTACTTACCTGTAAACAGGTGGTTCTCCAGTATTGGTGTGTGAATATATATATATATATATATATATATATATATATATATATATATATATATATATATATATATATATATATATATATATATATATATATATATATATCATTCGACACCTTCTGTTCACACGGCGATTTTCCACACCAAACAGATAAAGGACCCCGAAGCAGTATTGGTGTGTGAATATATATATATATATATATATATATATATATATATATATATATATATCATTCGACACCTTCTGTTCACACGGCGATTTTCCACACCAAACAGATAAAGGACCCCGAAGCAGCAGATGTATTTAGTGGGAAGATTTATTGGCTCTTTTCAAATGGTATTCCAGGCATGACGCGTTTCGGTTAACTAGTAACCTTGATCACATAGTGACACTGCAGTTAAGTGCATGTTTAAATACTCATTTTTTTCAACCATTCCAATCATGTGATGCTAAACAGTGAGAAAATACTTCTGATGTATATATATTTCGGTGCATTAATGGTGACCAGTTTAAATATTTGCTAGGTTCTGATTTGCATAGTTATACATATATATTGCTACATAAATGCATAATAAAACAATGTGCAACATTACGCAATAAATAGCTAAAAATTGTGTATAAAAGAAACCTAATTCTCATTTTCATCATATTTGCCATGAAACATTGAAGCGCAGTATTCTCTTGTATTGGTTAAGGAATTATAACAGCATAAATGCTTGATGATTGATATGTGCAATATGACGCATAGGTTATGTAAATATTTCATGTTTATAAAACTCTATAAAATTATTTGATATGGAGTTAAAACATGTTAATATAAATACCCATAAAACCAAATGTGTGCAAAATCACGCTCATTAGTGCAAATTATGCTTCTGTGCAAATGTTGCAAATAAATTAATATATAACAAGCCATTTTAGTCAGAACCTTAGTCATAATATAAACTGTAATAATCATTCCAAATGAACTGAAACTGGGTTACATGGTGTTAAAATATCCAAGCCTGGATATCTAAAACCACCCCCCCTAAAAGCTCATAAGATATTCAAGTTCATTAAGTCAACAGAAAGTGCATAGTGCTGTGCAAAAAGTGAAAAAATAAGTGAATTGTTTTTAAAAATTAAATATGAGAGGTTACTGGATTACATCTTTTACACAATATTTGTTCAAATGATTGCAAGTCAATATCGTTTCAAATCTGCTATAAAAACGTGTGCATGTCTTCGGTGGTATTCAATCCATTTGGAGACTTACTATTAAGGTTGAGTATATATTTGGTCTCCAATTGCCTTAACATGCTTTCTCTGTCCCCACCTCTCTTCGGAACAGGTACTGCATCGATCACGTAATAGGATAGACACTTGATGTTTTTATCGTGTATCGATTTGAAGTGTCTAGCTACCGGGTAGGTGGGGTCGCTGTTGATGATAGCGCTAATATGTTGTAATATTCTCACGTGCACCGGCTTTATAGTGCTGCCCACGTACCTGAGGCCGCAGGTGCACGTGAGAATATAGACAGCGAATTCTGTGCGGCAATCAAAACTCCCCTTTATTCTTATCTCATTTTTACTGAAGGGTGTGCTGTATTTACTGGTATTTACACCGAAGGTACATGCTCGACATGTAGAGCATTTGAAGAACCCTTCTTTAACTGGCATCCAAGTGGGAGCAGCTGCTTTAGCCCCAGATGGTTGTGACAGCTGAGCAGCCATGTTCTTGCATCTCCTAAAAGTCACCTGCGGTTTGTTAGGGAGATCTTCTTTTAGAATGCTGTCGGTCAGCACAATGGGCCAATTCTTATTCAATATTGCTCTTATCTTACGCTCTTGCTTACTGAATGTAGTTATTAGTCTTGGCATCCCTGTTTCTTTTTCTGATTCTATGTCACCCTCAGGTTCTCTGTGTGTAGGCAATAATTCTGCTCTTGTTTTACTGTCAGCTCTGCCGATAGCTGTATTGAGCATTTTTTGTGTATAGCCTCTAGCACGGAGTCTTTCTATGCTTTCGTCTCTACACTTCTCAAACTCTTCGGGGGTGCTACAGATCCGTTTGAGTCGCAGTACCTCACCATAGGGTATGCTAGCTATCAAATGCTTTGGGTGTGCGCTAGGCGCATGGAGGATTGCGTTACCTGCTGTCAGTTTCCTATAAGCAGTGGTCACCAATCTGTTATTTGTAACCATTACCTGAACATCAAGGAACTCAATATTGCTGGTGCTATGGTGTGACGTTAAGAATAAATTGTAGTCATTGACATTGATCTTATCAATAAATTCCATGGCACTCAGACTGTCTCCTCTCCAAATAACAAAAACATCGTCTATAAAACGCAACCATAAACAGATCCTACTGTCCATTTCATATTGATATTGACCCATGAGGACCTGCTTCTCCCAGAACCATACGTGCAAACACGCATAGCTCGGGGAAAAGCAGGCCCCCATAGCTACTCCTCTTTTTTGCCTGTAATAGTCCTTACCAAATGCAAAATAATTATTGTCAAGACACCATTTGATTAGTGACATTATCATTTTGTTGTGTAAAACATATTCAGCTGGACGAGTTTTGAGAAAATATTCAACTCCTTTTAAACCTTGTTCGTGGTTGATGCTCGTATATAAAGACTATGTCTAGAGTCAATACCAGCATGTCCTCTGTCCAATCAAAATTGTCAATCCGAGATAAAAAGTCTCCAGTGTCTTTTAAGTATGATGGCATTTCTTTGACTAATCCTTGTAAATAATAGTCTATATACTGGCCTATGTGTTCTGTCATACTTTTGATGGCCGATATTATAGGTCTTCCAGGTACTGGGACTTTTTCTTTATGCAACTTAGGTAGCAAATACAGAAAAGGCATCACAGGATGAGCATTGTGTAGAAATTTAAATTCCTCGTTGGTTATTAAACCACTTGTTTTCCATTTTTGTAGTTTTTTTTTATACTTTCCTTTGCCTTATTATAGTCCTTTAATGTTGTTTTTTCATAGCAATCACCATTTTCCAATTGCCGCTTGGCTTCAGCCTCATAGTCTGCTTTGCTCCATAGCACAATGTTTCCACCTTTGTCTGATTTCTTTATTATGACATTCGGGTTTTGCCTGATTTTTTCCATTAGATTGTTATATTGGACTTGCCGCTGATTTGGGTCATATTTTTCACGATTAGTTTGGCAGTGAAGTTTCTTTATTTCCTCAGTGATGCGGTCATGGAAAACGTCAATTGCATCCTTCGGCATGAGAGGGACGAATGTTGATTTGGGCTTGAAGGGACTCTCGCCCGCGCCTTTCTGGAGAAGATCCAATTCTCTTACTTGTGATTGAGTTGAGATTTGGGAGTTTTCTTCTTCATTAATCAGTTCATGTAAGGCCCATAGTGTAGGTACTTCACAGGCTAACAAGTGTGACTCAGCCACGGTTTGTGTTTTTGATTTTTTGTCTTCCCAAACACCTTTCATGGCAAACAATTTCTTTAATTTTAACTTCCGTATAAATTTGAAAATGTCTATTCGAGTGGTTGCGTAGTTGAAATCTGTGTTAGGACAGAAATTCAGGCCCAATGCTAATAATTGTTCTTCAGCTTTGGTCAGCGTCATGGTTGTGAGGTTTATTACGGTTTGTTTATCAGTTACTTTTTTTTGCGCCAATAGTTTTTCTTCTTTTTCGGCTTGCCGCTTGCGTTTCCTCCTGCATGCGCGCCTGACTGTGTTGCGTCTGTCGACCTGATTTCTGTCGTTGCGGGGTCTCAGGGTTTTTAACCTCGCTTCCACCAAAAAATCGACCTCTTCTTCTAAACTAAAGAACATGCTGTCTGTGTCTCTACTGCTGTTATCGCTTCCATCATCACTAGAGCCACTAGACAGTGATTCGGGGTCAGTGGTAGCGTCATTTTCAGTTGCATTCTCAGTTACATTGGAAGCGCCCGCTTGTAGTGTGTTGGGTTTTGCGCTTCCTTTCCCCTTCCCCTTACGCAGATTATCATACTTCTTTGAGAAAGTGTATATTCTCCCTCTCTGGTAGTCCTCCTGGTCTCTTGCAAATTTATGTACCTTTCTTGCTATGATTTTCTCCTCATGCTTTTTCAGACGCTCTTTTATTTCATTTCTCTTAGACGTTATCCAGTCTTGCTTGTCAGATTTATTTAGTTCTATCTCAATCTTCTCAATTTCCGCTATTAAAGCCAGTCGGTCTATGTCTGCATATTTGATTAGGAGATGAATAAGATTCCTAGATGCTTGTAAATTCAATTCCCCCCATTCCCGCAGCATTGCCGGATTAGGCTTTTCAAAACTTGGGGCCAGGAGTATTCTCAGTCCACGAGGGACCCTTCCTGCTTCGGCATATTTGGTGAGCGATTTATGCTCCCACCATTTGGTGATCTCAGCCTTCATTTTTCTCTCCACGTTTTTCAAAAGTGTGTTGACATTTCCGTCACTTCCCTCGTTTGGTACATTCGTATTTTTATTAGAAGTGCTGGCTTTATTGATATTGTCAAAGAACGCATCCGCGTTCGCCTCTCTCTCTCTCTTACTGCGTCGCTTAACATTATTATGCCTTTTCCTGTTGCAGCTGCAGCTGCTGATTCCGCCGGCACGTTGTGTGTGCGCTACGGCTTGTGCGGAGCATAAAACTTCCTATTCCACTTTAATACTGCCGCTTTCTCCCCGTCCTGCAGATAGCTAAACGCTTGCTTTCACTCACCGGGTGTCCGAGAACAGCTTCCGCGGGTCCTCCGACTCAAGCTTCCACGTTCTCGATACTCGGCTCCATGTGTTGCTTCATTCGCTAGCAGGGGGTTTAGCCAGCCAACAATTTCCTATCGGATTTGCAAACAGTCTTGGCTGAGGGCGGACACCAACTTTTAGGGCGGGGTCCAACAAACAGAGGCAGCCAAAACCTCCGTAATTGATATCATTCGACACCTTCTGTTCACACAGCGATTTTCCACACCAAACAGATAAAGGACCCCGAAGCAGCAGATGTATTTAGTGGGAAGATTTATTGGCTCTTTTCAAATGGTATTCCAGGCATGACGCGTTTCGGTTAACTAGTAACCTTGATCACATAGCGACACTGCAGTTAAGTGCATGTTTAAATACTCATTTTTTTAACCATTCCAATCATGTGATGCTAAACAGTGAGAAAATACTTCTGTTGACCATATATTTCTGTGCATCAATGGTGACCAGTTTAAATATTTACTAGGTTCTGATTTGCATAGTTATACATATATATTGCTACATAAATGCATAATAAAACAATGTGCAACATTACGCAATAAATAGCTAAAAATTGTGTATAAAAGAGACCTAATTCTCATTTTCATCATATTTGCCATGGAACACACACACATATATATATATATATATATATATATATATATATATATATATATATATATATATATATATATATATAAATATATAATATAATGTAGACATAATACATGATAAAGAACAGGAAACATAATAGAAACCTCAAAAAACTATTCCTACATAGGAATACATGTAAAGAGAAAAAACTACTTGTAACATATCAGTGTCATTATGTTAGTCCAAATCACAGCCAATCAGGCGAGTCCAAATCACAGCCAATCAGGCGTCAGCACCCTCTAGAACCTTCTCCTCAGAAGCTCAAGCCCTCAGATTTTCGTAGCACAAGTAACAGAGCGCACGAGAAGAGAGCCACTGAGGGGAGGAGGGTGGGTCGCATGTGAATCTATGAAAGACATCAATACTGGAGAACCACCTGTTTACAGGTAAGTAACAATTGTTCTTCTCCAGTATTAGGGGTGTCTTTCATAGATTCATATGCTTGAATAGAATAGAAAGCAGTAACCTCCGAGAACTGAGATTGCTAAGCACATATATGGAAAAAACCAAGACAGTACTAGAAATAATACAGTCATGTAACACATCATAGCAATCACAGTAAAATATCAAGGAGGGGGGAACAGAGGCTCACCTTATTGAAAAAGATGGCGGAGCACTGCCTGTCCCACTGCGGTATCCGCTTCATTGATGTCATCCAAACAGTAATGCTTGGTGAAAGTGTGCCTGCTGGACCATGTCGCTGCACGGCAAATCTGATGAAGAGGCACACCAGCAAACAAGGCGGTGGATGAAGACATCGCCCTCGTAGAATGAGCCCTCACTGAAGACTGCAATGGTTTACCAGCTTGCTGGTGGCAGAATGCAATGGCTGAAGCAAGCCACCAAGCAATTGTTGGCTTTGAAACTGGATGTCCCTTACGCAGTCGTCCATAGGCAATGAACAGCTGGTCGGACTTGCGGAAGGAGGCAGTTCTGGCAATGTAAAATTTAAGGCACCATTTGATGTCCAAAGAATGCAAGCGCTGCTCCGCCGGAGACTTTGGGTCCGGAAAGAAAGTTTTCAAGAACACAGGCTCATTCAAATGAAAGTCAGTAGGTACTTTAGGTAGGAAAGAGGGGTTGGTGCGGAGCGCCACTCCATTAGGTCTGAACTGAAGATAAGGCGGCTTGATAGTGAAAGCGTGCAGGTCGCTCACGCGACGAGATGAGGTCAAAGCCAAAAGTAGCGCAACCTTCCAGGTGAGGAATTTGATATCCGTTTTATGGATAGGCTCAAATGGTGACTTCATAAGTTGGGATAGTACAACATTGAGGTGCCAAGATGGAGGAGGGCGCCGAACAGGTGGGAACTTGCGCAAGAGCCCTTTGAAAAATTGACTTATGATTCTTGACGAACAGAGGGAAGAAGAGCCATTGTGTCGGAAACTAGATATTGCAGCTAAGAAAACTCTCAGGGTAGAATGAGAGAGTCCTGACTGAGCGGAATGGATGGGATGGACATTAGCTGCAACACACCAATGGCAGAATCTCTTCCACTTGAGTTTATAAGTTTTGATGGTAGACGGAGCCCTAGCCTGAGCCAGGATGTCTCTGCATTCCTGAGATAAGTTCAAATCTGCCAACTCAAGGTGCTCAGGTTCCATGCCCACAATTGCAGCATGGACGGGTCCGGATGGCACACTAGGCCCCTGTCCATTGATAGGAGGTCTGGACGAGGGCGCAGAGGAATGGGATCACATTGGGACAACAGAAGCAGTTCTGAAAACCATGCCTGTCTGGGCCAACGAGGTGCGATCAACAGGATGTGGCAAGGTTGTCTCCGCATCTTCCACAGCACCAGCGGTATTAATGGAATCAGGCGGAAAAGCGTAAGCGCGTAGATCGCACCAGTCTATCAAAAGGGCATTCCCGCACGACCCGGGGTGGGGAAGCCAACTTGATTAAGACGGGCATTTCCGATTCTCCGGTTTTGCAAAGAGGTCTAGATCTGGGTGACCCCACTGGCGAAAGACAAGATCTAGAGTCGGCTGGTGCAGTTCCCATTCATGTGTTGAGGAAGTGGACCTGCTCAGAGAGTCCGCCAAAATGTTGGACACGCCCGGAAGGTGGACGGCTGTCAAGGAGATCTGGTGGCGGAGAGCCCAATACCAGATCGACTGGGGCAGGTGAGACAGATGAGGAGACTTGGTTCCTCCCTGTTTGTTTACGAGGTGCATACTGGTGGTATTGTCCGTTTGGATCAGCACTGATTCCCCGTGAACTACAGGGAGAAATGACTTGAGCGCTAGGAAGATCGCCATCAACTCCAGCCTGTTAATATGCCATTTGCGCTGGGGCGGAGTCCACTTGCCCTTGATGGATAGGCCTTGGAGATGAGCGCCCCACCCCTCCAGGGAGGCGTCTGTCGTCAGCGTGAGATCTGGTGTGTGAACGAGAAAGGAAGTTCCCATTTCCAGGTTTGTAGGTGTGCCCACCACAGCAAGCTCTTTCTCATGCGAGTTGTGACTGCGACAAGGTCGTTGAAGGACCTGACGCCACTGTAAGTCCAGTTCTTCCTGAATGGGACGGGTGCGCAACCTGCAATTTGGGATCAGTGCGATACAGGATGAAGCCATTCCCAAGAACGATTTTAACGTTCGAACAGAAACGGACTGTTTTCTTCGAATGAGGGAGACCAGACGAAGGATCTTGTGACGTCGCTCGTTGGAGACGAACGCCTTACAGAGTTTGGTGTCTAGCATCGCTCCCAAGAAGGCTCTGGTCTGCAGAGGTGCAAACTGTGACTTTTCGACGTTGATGGTCAACCCCAGGGACTGAAACACCTGCTAGCAAAGGCGAGTGTCCTGACTAAGCTGATGGTGGGATTGAGTCTTTAGAAGGCAATCGTCCAAATATGGGAAGATTTGAACGCCTTGTAGACGCAGGTAAGCCACCACAGGGGCCAGTACCTTCGTGAACACACAAGGAGCTGATCGCAGCCCGAAGGGCAGAACTTTGAACTGAAAATGCATTGGCCCCACCTTGAAACGCAGGTACTGGCGATGTTGTTGAATAATAGGGACATGAAAGTATGCGTCTTGAAGGTCTATGGTGGTCATGAAATCCTCGCTGGATAGAAGACGCAGGATTTCCTGTAACGTCAGCATGCGGAACGTTTGAGACTTTAGGAACTGGTTGAGAGCCCTCAAATCCAGAATGGGTCGCCAATCTCCTGTCTTCTTGAGTATGAGGAAGAATCGAGAGTAAAACCCCTCTCCTCTTTGATGTTTCAGGACCACTTTGACTGCACCTTTTGACACAAGAAGACGAACCTGACGGAAAAGCTCCTCGAGGTGTGGAGGAGGCGGGCCACAAGGCGGAGTACACGGAGGAATCTCTATAAACTCTAGGGCATGACCCCGTCGTACAATGTCCAAAACCCAGCGGTCCGAGGTGATCGAGGACCACTGAGAAAAGTCATTGGCGCTTAGTGTTGGATCCCCGGTAAGAGGACTTTCCTCTGTAAGGCCTGGAGGACTGTTGGCGAGATTGCTGATTGGGCGTGTAACGTTGGCCGCTCTGATTGTGTGAGCGGTATTGCTGACCACCTCGAACATTGGAAGAAGTGCCGCGTCCGCGCGCATCTCGAAAGGACTGCTTCCGAAATTGCAACGTGCCCAAAGACTTTGCCGTATCGGTGTCTTTCTTAATGGACTCCAGGGCGGCATCAATATGGGATCCGAACAGCGATTCCCCATCATAGGGCATGTCCAGTATCTTGGAGTGGACTTCCTGCCGGAAGGATGTGGACTTTTGCCAACCTTGTCGTCTGAGTGCAGCCGCACTCGCAAGCAGACGGAATCCTGTGTTAGCCACATCGACTGCGCAGTCGATCATTTCTTCTGACGTTCTCTGGCCATATCGAAGGATTTGTAGAGTGTCAGCCTTGGAAGCATCAGGTATGAGTTCAATGAGATCTGAAATGTCTGACCACATTTGTCGGTCTTAACGACCCAAGTTGGCTAAGGCATTGGCTGCCCGGACAGATGTGGAAGCCATTGTTAAGAACTTGCGGCCAATAGCATTCAGGCGTCGACCTTCTCTACTCAAAGGGGCTGTGATAGGAGCCGTTGGGTTCCGGGCTCGACGCTGTGCGGCCTGAGTTACTACTGAGTCCGGCTTGGATTGTGAAAGCAGGCAAGCCGGAGAGCCAACCGGAGCCTTGTACTTTTTCTCAAGGCGCGGTATTTGCGCAGGTAAGGAATTTGGAGCATTCATGAGTTTAAGTCCTTCCTTCCAAACAAAGTCAATGATAGGAATTGTGTGGGTCTGTTTATAAGGTGTGTCCTTAAAATCATAAAGGAAACAGTCCTCCTCACGTTGTGATGTTGCCAATTTAAAGCGCAGAGCTGCTTTATCCATTAAAAGATGGAAACTGGCGATATCTACAGGAGGTGAATCTGCAGAGTTCCCTGGCTGAGGTGAGGGCGTCTGTGCCCGATAATCATCCCAGTCCGCCATATCCAGGTCGCCCGCTTCATCGGAATTATCTGGGACCTCTCCGTCCTCGCGTTCTGGGGCCGCCGCATCATCTGCATCCTGGGAATAAACTGTTGTATGGATCCTAATAGATGTTTGAACCTGAGACGTAGTAGTAGGTGGTTTAAGACAGGCGGTTGAGAAGGCGGAGGCAGTAATACAGTAGCCGGAGATGGTGCAGGTGTACTCTGTGGCGTAGCTGGGAAACGGCGGTTGTAATCATCCAGCATATGTTGGAGATTTGATTTCAGAGATAAAGGAATGGTAGCCATAGGGACTTGGACCAGCTGTTCCTCCTGTTGTTCACCCTCACCTTCGTCAGAATCCGAGTCCTGACACTTAATTATTAAGTCAGATGGACTTTGTGCCGCTCCAAAGGCATCCTCTTCTTGCTCTGAGTCAGTTTCAGGCTCAGATGTAGTGGCAAACATTGGAGAGGGTGGTTGCAGCTCTGAATCAGAGAACTGGTGACAAGGAGCCTTGTCGCGACGATTAGAAGATGCCGAAGTTTTCAGAGGCACTAACGGCAACGAGGAAAAGGAAAGTGGTGCCACCGTCGACTGTGCCGTCGTCGTGACAGTCGACGATACTGACCTGCTCGTCGACGAAGATAGTTTTGGAGAAATCTTCGTCCACGGTATGGCCGTCGACGGAGTCGTAGTCGGGCCACTGTCGACAGTCGATCAGCTGTAGACGAGGCCGTCGACGAAGCAATCGTCGACGGAACGGTCGTCGACGCCAGTGGAACCTCCGTAGACTGAATCTTCGTCGACGAGGCTTTGGTCAACGGAATCTTGGTCGACGGAATCTTGGTCAACGGAGTCGTCGTCGACGATTTCTTGGAGACTTTCGTCGACGTGGATTCTTAGGTCTTCGTCGACGAGGAAATAGGAATCGTTGACGGAACTGGCTTAGAAGGCAAAGCACCCCTCGTCGACGTGGATGCTGTCGACGAGACCGTCGTCGACGAAGAAAAAGCTGAGGTAGTAGTCAGCGTAGTCGTCGAGGAAGCAGCAAATGCAGTTCTCGTCGGAGCGCTCGTCGACGCCCCCGTCGCCGGCGGAACTTTGAGAGGCGTAGAAACACCTCGAAAGGCAGCAGAAGACGCCTGAGAGCCAGGTCTCGTGGGCGCACAGGTGGTAGGAGGGGCTGAAGACACCCCAGGCGCTAGAGGCAAGGCCAACGTCATCTTTTTGAGGAAAGGTGAAGGAACATCCTGTAAACTACCACGCTTGGAAGCTGCTGAAGAAAGTCCAGAATGAAAACTTTCTGCATCTGACAGGGCAGAATCCTTGTCTTTTAGACGTTGAAGCCAAAGGAGAAGGCGGCCTTCTCTGTCCTTCTGAGTCTTTGTAGAAAAAGTTCTACAGAACTTGCAGCTGCTAGCCTCATGGTCAGGATATAAACAGTAAATACACTTCTGGTGAGGGTCCTTTTCAAAAAGGCGCAGCTACCCACAAGAAGAGCAAGGTCTAAATAAGGACTTCTTACTTGACATGTTGTAAAAAACACTGGAACTAGAAGAGTAGTAGGTGAAAACTGAGCAGAGCTCAGGGAGACTCCCTTCACACGACGTGCGGTAGAAAATCTGAGGGCTTGAGCTTCTGAGGAGAAGGTTCTAGAGGGTGCTGACGCCTGATTGGCTGTGATTTGGACTAACATAATGACACTATGTTACAAGTGTTTTTTCTCTTTACATGTATTCCTATGTAGGATTAGTTTTTTGAGGTTTCTATTATGTCAGTGGGCGCAGTTTCAATCAATAAAATGAAGTGGATAAATCAGGTGAGCTTGTTCGTGCCTTTGTTCAAAGGTCATGACTAAGAGGAGTTTGCCTCGAAACGCGTCGAGCCGAATTTGAAAACTGAGTCAAAGGAGTGTGTGCTGCAACGAGGCATTGATTGAAAAGAGCATCGGAGAGTGCGCAAGGGCGTTTGGAGGACATATTTAGCATTATTGCTATTCTATTTACCATGGAACTCCCACTTAGACGACGGGGAATATTCAAGCATGTGAATCTATGAAAGACACCCCTAATACTGGAGAAGAGGGACCTGCCACTGACCCAATCGCGATTCATGAGCCACCACTGCAACTGTCGTGTAGCGCCCTCCAAGATACGGACGCGATCGGACAGGTTGCCCTGGTGTTGTGCCCACTGGAACGTCCGGTCCCACTGCAGAGCACGCATACGCTATCTGGCATGTGTCATCAGCAGGATACAAGAGGCCATCAGGCCTAGGAGCGGGAGGGTCAGTCTGACAGAAACCCAGGATAGAGGCTGAAAGAGCGGAATCATAGCCTGAATATCCCGGACTCGCTGCTCGGGATAGACCCGAAACAGCATCGAATCCAGAACTGCTCCGATAAAGGGGAGCTTCTGAGAGGGACTCAGGTGCGACTTCGGCACATTGATGGAGAACCCCAGCAAATGCAAGAGGTCGGCCGTAGTCTAGAGGTGGGTGATGACTGCTTGGGGCGAGCCTGCCTTCAACAGCCAGTCTTCGAGGTAGGGGAAGACTGACACCCCTGACCTGCGCAGATGAGCAGCGACCACAGTCATCACTTTGGTGAACACCAGAGGGGCACTGGTAAGGCCGAAAGGGAACAGGGCAAACTGAAAATGCTCCTGGCCTACCGTGAACCACAGGTAGCGCCGGTGGGCCGGCAGGACGGGGCTGTGAAAATATGCGTCCAGCAAGTTCAATGCCACCATCCAGTCTCAAGGGTCCAGGGCAGCCAGGACCTAGGACACAGTCAGTATCTTGAACTACTCCTTCCGGAGGAAGTGATTGACGTCCCGAAGGTCCAAGATGGGGCCCCCCTTGTCCTTCTTGGTGACAAGAAAGTAGAGGGAATAATAAGCACTCCCTACTTCCTGACCGGGAACGCGCTCGATGGCCCCCTTAGCCAAGAGGGCCAAGACTTCCTGACGGAGAAGAGTCAAATGACCCTCTGACATGAGGTGGTACCGAGGTGGCATGGCCGGAGGGAAGGACAGAAAGGGGAGTGTGTAACCTTGGCTTATTATTTGCAGCACCCACTTGTCTGATGTAATGGCGCGCCAGTGATGGAGGTGGTGGCGGATCCTGCCACCCACAGGCGTGGGGTGCTCCCTGAAGCTTGGATTAGGAAGGCTTAGAGGCAGAAGCAGCGGGGGTGAAAGTGGACTGACCCGCGCGCTGGTTACCAGACACGCCCCTGCAGAATCCACGGCCGCGCTGAGGCTGGATCTGCCCAGGCTCGCTAGAAGAGTGTGCCTGGGTACCCCTGCCCTGGCCACGAAAGGTACGAAACCCAGGCGTGGCAGGGGTCCTTGTGGAAAGGCCCAAATACTGGGCCGTGGCCGGAGAGTCTTTAATGGTCAAGAAGGCGGGGTCACCAGGCGCCGGTTGATGGCGCCTGGTGACATTCTTATCCACGGCGCCCCCGAGGCCGGCTGCAACAAAGGCCCAAGAGGACTTCGGTGAGAGCCACATTGAAAGGGAGCAGCTACTCTGACGACCCACACGCCTTCTGGAGCAACTCTGTAAGGAGGTTGGTTTTAAGGGCCATCGTGGGGAGATCGAGATGGAGAGCCTCCGCATCCCGATGCAGCACCACGGTATAGGAAGAGCCCTACTCCATAGTAGACGGAGGAAAGGCAAACCCCGGCTCAGAAGACACATCAAGCTCGCCCGCATCTTGGGAGGTCGTCCACCCAATCCTGCTCGGAGTCACATTGCTAGGCAAGGGGGTCCTCCGAGCCGTCCCAATCCTCGTCCGGCTCCGGAGTAGAGGGAGCCGGCTGCAGCGGCAGTGCCGGTGCTGGAGATGGGGCCAGCGGCGCCAGAAACGGCGCTGGTCGGGGCCGAGCCGGAGCTGTATCCCAATTCGGATCCCAGGCCGGAACGAAATGGTGCGGGAACCGGGGCAGAGGCGAGATAAACGGCACCTAGTGCGGTGCCTGTGGCAGAACCTGGGGCGGTGCCGGGGTTGGAGGCAAGGGCAGCGCCGGGGCCGGAGCCAGTGGTGCTGGGGCCAGAGCCAGCGGTGCAGGATCAGCTGGCGACGGTGGCGGGGCCGCCGGGCCAACAGGATATGGACACGGGACCGCAGGCCCGAAGGCGGGAGCCAGGGGCCTAAAGAGGCGGTCCATAGCAGCAAAAAACTCTTGCATCTGTTCTGGAGTTGCAGACGGACCTGGGTAAAGCGGGTAGACCATGGGACTCCCCGGCTCCAGAGGAACCGCAGGGGCTGAGCCCCTGTCCCCCTCGTCTGCCTCCGGAGAGCGACTGGCAGACATCGGAGAACGAACATGCTTCTTCGACTTCTTTTTATGGCGTCTGTGAGAAGTTGGCCTGATATATAATGTTCACTATTCTAGTGAGCACTTTGTATCAGTTCAAACAACCCTTATTGATGATTGGTTGTAAGTCAACCTTATAGACCAGCTATCCTAGTAGCATGGATACGAGCAGTCTTCGGGCTAAACTCTAGAGGGCGTGTTAAGCCAGCTGTTATACCATCACATATACCGCTTGAACACCAAGTGAAAGGACACCACACAAGTGTTATGAAAATAAACAGTGCATTTATTTAGATCACAACAGCCCTGTACTCTTTATGAGGACAGGGTACTAAGCACACAACAAAACTCTTATGAAAATACTATAAGTTGCACAATTTACACAAATGCCCGAGGGGCACGAAAAACCATATACTATAAAAGTGGAATGCGAATTTACTAGCAAGTAAGTACTAATCTCATAGGGTTTGGAATCGCTAGGACTGGACTACTGAACCTTCAGATTACTAGCAGGAGGCCTAGGGGGTGCAGAGTGTGCACTCTCACGCGGGATGCGGGACAAAGTCTATGGAGGCTAGTAAAAGCAAAAGTTAGTGTTCTCGGGCGAACCCGACTAGGTAGGTCAAAAACGAAAGTGGATCTAGACACTTAGAGAGTGGATCTACGCTGGAGCACCGTGGTACTCGGTTTACCTAGCCCAGGGGCTGCGGCTGCATAGGGTTCAAGTGTCGTCGGGAATCCTCGTTGACGAACCTGGAGCCTGAAAGAAGAAGTTGCTGGCAGGCGACCAGTGAAGATGGATCGATGCAACCCAAGCCTGGGTTGAAGAGGATGGATACCTGTAAGCAGAGGGGACCAAGTTCTGAATCACTAGCCAGTGATTAGATGGGCACCAGGATGGCACCGGATGGAGTCACCTCGACCAGGTGAGTGGGCGACGCTGTGCTCTGCAGTCTCTCGGACCAGGAGGCGTTGTCGGCGACCAGGATGGAGGGCGAGCTGTCCCACGGTGGTATCTGCTGTCGACGTCGCTGGGCCCAGGATTGGGGCAACAAGTCTTGGCAAATGCAAGCCCACACGGTGGACCTAAGATGGCGTCTGGAGTGGACCAGGAGGGTGAGGGGTGCTCCTCTGTTGGAGGGGAGCAAGGGCCAGCCTGGAGCAACCAGACCAGCGGCGGAAGTGTCGAAGTTCGTCGTCAAACGGGCCAGTAGCCAACGGGCAAGTGACCTGGACAACGCGGTGAGCAGCAAAGAGCAGAAGGGCCCCACGCAGCTCTTGTGGATGCTGGGGGGCTGGACTTCGGTGCTGGAGCTGCTCAGGGTCGGGGCTTCTCTGACCCCAAAGCACTCACTCTAGGATCCCTGGGCGGTCGTGCTGGATAGAAGTCGTGCAGTTCTGATGATGGCCGGTCCCTCGAGGTCTCGTCGCACCTACGGTTCTCAGCTTAGCTGTAGAGGTAGGTAGAGGTCAGAGGTGCCAGGGAAGCCGGGTCTCGTCGTGCTGGTCAGTCGGATTCCGGAGGAAGGACGTGCAGCAAACCGCAGTGTTCTTAGATGGTGCCTGCGGGTGCAGGGTGACTACTCCTTAGTCACAAGGGAGAAATCTTAGGAAGAAGTCTTGAGTTCCTTTCGTAGAAAGTAGTTTCAGGATTCAAAGATGATCTAATTTGGAAGGGGGCCCGCTCCTATCTTTATACTAGGAAAAGGGGCTGGCACGCGACTAGGTCCTGCCCATGGGTGGGACCAGGAAGGGGGGGTGGTTAAACCCCTCTCCCATGCCGTACTTTCCCCAGGTCAGGGGCTGGTGTGCCCCTGGAACTGGTTCTAGCCGGCCTATGCATAGTGAGCACCGGGGTGCCACTTGCAGTCACCTTCCTCTAAAGCCCTGCCTACCCAGGCTACACAAAACCATGTCTGGGATGGTGCTAGCACCGCCCCTGACAGGAAACCCTTTGTCCAAGCTCCCCTCGCTGGAAGGACTCCCAGCTGCAGGGGGTCAGACTTGTGTCTGTGGTGGCAGCATCCATTTTGTGATGCTGAGGCTTGAGTTAACTTTAACCGGGGTTCACAGTTACATACATGTCGTGTCCCTCTAGAAGGGTAGAATGCTAACCCCGTCGCCAGAATTGGCGAGGGGTTAGTATTCCAATTCGTATGACACCTTACTCGACATGTTTTGATAAAGCGATACCAGTTAGCATATAACCGCGAGGATTATAATGCACTTAAGAGTATATGGTACGCGTTATCATGGAACAGCTATTAGGACTTGGTTCAGCAAGCTGCAAACGGGCTCAGCTCATGCCAGAGCACCATCTCACACGATTCCAAGCACTCTGCCTTCAGGATTGTCAAGGCCTGCCATAGGAGTGACTGATAGGAATCTGTGTGTCCATTTTAGGGTTAGATATAGGTATACTATATCTAAAGCAAAGGGTGATTACACCACCTTGCCCCAGCTGTCGTGCAGCCAGTTGTGTCAGATTTAGATGGCCAGCCAGGGGTAGCATAATACATGCTGCAGCCCCTGGTAGGCCCTGGGTACACCTATGCCCTGAGTTACAGGGTCTGATAAGGTGGCCCAGTACCAATTAGATATGTACCCAAGGTACATGGAATCCATTTTACAGAGAGAGCAGTAGGCCTGGGGCCCTGAATAGCAGGGTCCCAGGTCAACTAAGTCGGAAAACCAGCAAAACACCAGGCAAAAAGTTGGGGGCAACCATAGTCAGGTATCCACCTTCCTACAGCGTCGCTTACCGGAATCTGAAGGCGAAGACTTAGAGCCCGAGGAGCTACGGCTCCGGTCCCGCGAACGGCCCCTAGACCCGGAGCGGCGGTGAGAGGAGTGCCGGACCTCCAGCAACTTCCTGCGCCGCTCCCTCAAGGCCTTCGGGGCCATGGCTCGACAGTCTAGACAGTCCCGGGAGTCATGATCGGTCTCCAGGCAGTAGAGGAACACATCGTGGGGGTCTGAACCGACATGTTACAGCAGCACGACCCACAAGACTTAAATCCGGGTATCCCTACGTGCACCAGGAGAAGAGAGGAGGAGACAAAAAGTCTCAAAAAAGTAGTCAAAAAATGACTGAGGTACGTGCTCAATCCGAATCTGTGCTTTCGGCGAGGAACAATAAAGAACTGACTTCAGCGAGCATGGGTCGCGCCAAAGTAGTCTCCGTGACATCATCTCGGCGCTCACGACACCAGTGATGGACGCGGAGCCGCACGACGCCACTTACTGATGCACAGGGGTACTGCTAAGCAAAACGCCTGGGGAATATTCTAAGGTAAGGAGTTTATCACTAACGTGTCTCTTTCAGATATGCACGTCAGTGTGGCTTGTTGTTCACCGGTCCAGGGTGAGTTGCACTTCTTTGAGTAATATTTTTTTGATAACACCAACTAATCACAAAGAAAAAAAAACATTTGAACATGACTCTGTCTTGGACGCGATATGTTCCTCCATTGTTGTGTTATAAACACTGCGCATTTGATGTTTTCATTTCCACAGTTCCCCTGACGAAGGGATTTTTGCATCCCGAAATGCATTGAGGAAGTCAACAAGGATATTGACATAAAAAAAATGTTTTTGTTTACATTGGATTTCATGTATATTGTTTAATAACTAATGTTTGTATATGATCATCAGTACACGTCAGTAATTGTAGAGGAAATTCATGACGTAATAACAATGTTTCTTATAAAAATAATTTACGTTTTTGAGTAAAATGATGATATGTCAAAATGTTGATTTTGTGTTGATTAATTGAGCAAACTCAGTTTTGCATTTTGCAGTGCGGGCAGGGGCAAGTGATTAGTTACACTTGCTATGTTCATTACTGTATGGAATCAGGCTCTGAGACGGAGCTGTCCCCATTGCAAGCCAGCAGTATCTGCACGTCTGGTGGTGTCTGCGCCTCTGTCTTCTGTTTCTTGGTTGTGGTCTTGTGACTAGTTCCCAATGATATCCAGTGCATTTTCTGTGCGTCGATGCATGGTTGTGTGGGCCCAACGACGCTCCCTAAGCTGCCGAAGCATTTTCTTCGACTGGAATGCTAAACACGCCTCACAGGAGGTCTTTGTGTTCCAGTGACAAAAATAGATTGCATATTTCATATTGGTCTTGCCGGGGGTACTTAGCGTGGCAATTTAGGCAAAAGCTGAAGGGCATGTTTCCCATCCCTCATGGATGTAGTCTTGTAGAATGGAGGCTGTAGGAAGGTACCTCCTGACTATGGTTGCCCCCAACTTTTTGCCCTGGGTTTTAGCTGGTTTTTGACATAGTCGACCTGGGACCCTGCCAATCAGGACCCCAGGTCTACTGCTCTCTCTGTAAAATGGATTCCATGTACCTTAGGTACATTTCCAATTGGTACTGGGCCACCTTATCAGACCATGTAACCAGGGCATAGGTGTACCCAGGGCCTACCAGGGGCTGAAGCATGTATTATGCCACCCCTGGCTGGCCTCCTAAATTTGACACAACTGGCTGCATGACAGCTGGGGCAAAGTCGTGTAATCACCCTTTGCTGTAGATATAGTATACCTATATCTAACCCTAAAATGGACACACAGATTCCTATCAGTCACTCCTATGGCAGGCCTTAACAATCCTGAAGGCAGAGTGCTTGGAATCGTGTGAGATGGTGCTCTGGCATGAGCTGAGCCTGTCTGCAGCTTGCGGAACCAAGTCCTAATAGCTGTTTCATGATATCGCATACCATATACTCTTAAGTGCATTATAATCCTCGCGGTTAAATGCTATCTTTGGTATTGCTTTATCAAAACATGTCGAGTAAGGTGTCATACGAATTGGAATACTAACCCCTCGCCAATTCTGGCGACGGGGTTAGCATTCCACCCTTCTAGAGGGACACGACATGTATGTAACTGTGAACCCCGGTTAAAGTTAAACGAAGCCTCAGCTCCACAAAATGGATGCTGCCACCACAGACACGAGTCTGACCCCCTGCAGCTGGGAGTCCTTCCAGCGAGGGGAGCCTGGACAAAGGGTTTCCTGTCAGGGGCGGTGCTAGCACCGTCCCAGACATGGTTTTGTGTATCCTGGGTAGGCAGGGCTTTACAGGAAGGTGACTGCTGAGTGGCACCCCGGTGCTCACTACGCATAGGCCGGTCAGAACCAGTTCCAGGGGCACACCAGCCCCTGGCCTGGGGAAAGTCCGGCATGGCAGAGGGGTGTAACCACCCCCCTCCTAGTCCCACCCATAGGCAGGACCTAGTCACCGGGTCAGCCCCCTTTTTTAGTATAAAGATGGGAGCGGGCCCCCTGTTCAAATTAGATCATCTTTGGAATCAAGACACGACTTTCTACGAAAGGACTTCAAGATTTCTGTTTCAAGATTCTCCCTTGTGGCTAAGGAGTAGTCACCCTGCATCAAGCGGGCACCATCCTAAGAACACTGCGGTCTGCTGCAAGTCCTTCTTCACGAATCCGACGACCCAGCTCGACGAGACCCGGCTTCCCTGGCACCTCTGACCTCTACTCACCTCTACAGCAAAGCTGAGAACTGTGAGTGCAACGAGACCTCGAGGGACCGACGATCGCCAAGACTGCACGACTTCTTTGCAACAAGCCCACCGTGTGCTCCACTGGTGAGTGCTTTGGGGTCCGAGAAGCCCCCACCCTGAGCAGCTCCAGCACCGAAGATCAGCCCTCCAGCATCTCCACGATCTGCGTGGGGCCCTTCTGCTTTTTCGTGCTCACCGCGCTGTGTGGCTACTAGCCGGCTGGCTTGTGGCCTTCTTCACGACGCCCGACGACATCACTGCTGCTGGTCTGGTTGCTCCAGACTGGCCCTTGCTTCCTTCTTCAAGAGAGGCACCCCGGACCCTCCTGGTCCACTCCAGACGCCATTTTGAGTCCACCGCGTGGGCTTGAATTTGCCAAGGCTTTGTTGCCCAATCCTGGGTCCAGCGACGCCGACAGCTTCATCCATCGTGGGACAGCTCGCTCCTCCATCCTGGTCGCCGACAACGCCTCCTGGTCCGTGAGATCTGCGAGCACAGCGTCACCCACTCACCTAGTCGAGTTGACTACCATCCGGTGCCCTCCTGGTGCCACCTGACTACTGGCTAGTAGTCTCGAACTTGGTCCCCTCTGCTTTCAGGTGTCATCTTCCTTCGATCCAGGCTTGGATCCATCGAACTTTCTTCACTGGTCGCCTGCCAGCAACTTCTTTCTTCCAGGCTCCTGGTCCGTCTACGAGGATTCCCGACGTCTTTTGAGACCTATGCAGCTGCAGCCCCTGGGCTAGGTAACTTCGGCATTTCGGTGCCCCAGCATAGCCTCACTATCCAAGGGTCAGGATCCACTTTCGTTTTCCTCCTACCAGGTCGGGTTCGCCCGAGAACACTAACTTTGTCATTACTAGCTACCATAGACTTTGTCCCGCATCACGCGTGAGAGTGCACACTCTGCACCCGAGTCCCCTAGGCCTCCTAGAAGTAATCTGAAGATTCTATAGTCAAGTCCTAGCGATTCCTAAGCCTATTAGTACTGTACTTACCTGCTAGTAATTTCGCATTCCACTTTCAGAGTATATGGTTTTCCGTGCCCCTCGGGCATTTGTATATACTGTGCTAACTTAAGTATTTTTGTAAGAGTTTTGTTTTGTGCTTAGTACCCTGTCCTCATAAAGAGTACAGGGCTGTTGTGATCTTAATAAATACACTGTTTATTTTCATAACACTTGTGTGGTGTCCTTTCACTGGGTATTCAAGGGATATATGTGTGGTATAACAGCTGGCTTAACACGCCCTCTCGAGTCTTTAGCCTTAGACTGCTCGTATCCATGCTACTAGGATAGCTGGTCTATAAGGTTGACTTACAACCAATCATCAATAAGGGTTGCTGGACTGATACATAGTGTTCACTAGAATAGTGAGCACTGCATATCAGGCCACCTTCTCACAGAGGCGAAGAGGATGTGGAACGCTGGGCCCAAGCAGGTGCTGTGAAGTGATGGATCACACTAGCTATTGTCGTTTCCATATGAAATGTACTGGACTGAAGATAAAAATCCTATCACCTGTAAAGGCATTGGTGAGGAATGAAGCTTCGGTCCCAGAGCTCCTATATCGACGTCTAAACCAGATGCAATAAAAAGAACAAGTTACTTACCTTCAGTAACGGTGTATCTGGTAGAGACACAGTCTAGCCGCAGATTGCTTAACTTGTGAAATCTCCCCAGACGTCAGACTGGATCCAGAATCTTTTCTCAGCAGTACTTCCACGCACCGGGGGCGGTGCCGCAAGGCTCTGCACGTCCGTCGTCGTCTCTGGATGATGTCAACCGAGCCTTAAAAGTCCCCTCCGGCGCGCCAACATCAGCTTCTTCTGTGAAAACTTCTGAGCGGAAAGTGGAGACGCATAGAAAGTTGCTGTAGAGACAGTGTGCTATAAAGAGGAAGGAATTTTACAACAACCTAACACAAGCATTGAAAATGCAATAGGTCTCGCCTTTGATTAAGTTAAAGCCATTTGCTTTGCTAATGGTATTGTATAGCGAAACAAATGGCTTTAACTTAATGAAAGGCAAGACCTATTGGCCAATAGGTCTCGCCTTTGGGACCTTATAAGTGTTAAGCCATGCAACACGATGTTGTTGCACAAAGGATATTGTGCTGGATAACTTAACACTTATAAGGTCCCAAAGGCGAGACCTATTGGCTATGCCAATGGTTGTTTAAAGGGTGCCTCGAAACGAGTCTCTATCGGGCTCTGTTTGGTGCCCTGGCACAGGCGGTCTGTTTTATTCTGGACTGCAGTTATAGCAGGCACATCAATGTGTGCTGCTCACACTGCTTACTTCTCACTAGTGGAGCAGTTACGGCATAACGTCATGCCGGGTGAGCATTGTAGGGAAAGGGAAATCCTTTAAAGAGATTAATTTTCTCTCTGGATTTTGCCTTCTCTTTTTGAAACTCAGGAGCAGCAACGTTGTTGTGATGTCACCAGGGCTTTAAGTTAAAGATTCTTCAATATTATATACACGTCATAGTTGCTGCTTATTTATCTTATGCAACTAACAAACATTGACAAAGCCACTAGTACGGACTTGTTGTAGGTATGTTGTTACGTGTTGTGTTCTATATCTGGATGCAATGACAGACATTAAAATACAAGACGGGCAGCACACTAGGCTAAGCACAGACTTTTAGCTTACGCTTTTTAAGCCACTTCCTTATTCACATTGGCCACGTCCCGTTTTTTCATCCCACTTAAAGCCCTGGGCAAAAAACACCACCCAACACAGTTGAGGTCTAGAGTCCTTTGCCTGTCCTGTGGCTGACAAAGCCAATATGTCCTCACTCGTAGGAGTGATGTTACTTGTTGTATCATATATCTAGACGCAATGACAGAAACATAAAATTTCAAGACGGGCGTCACACTATACTAACAGACTTTTAGCGGAAGTGTTTTTAAGCCACGCCCTTAATCACATTGGCCACGCCCCTTTGAGACCCCCCCGTTTTTTCATTCCACATAAAGCCCTAGGCAAACAACCCAGTGTCCTTTGCCTGTCCTGTGTCTCGACCCTCTCTCTCCGAATGAGGTCAGTCTCCACCAGATAAACATACATCCATTTCACACTCACACACATACACGAAAGACATGCCACACCACTTACATTACACTCCAAGCATAAATACCACACAGGCACATAAACCGCCGATAAAAGACAGAATCCACACGTGCACGATAAACACTCAAACACACATATACCAAAGACATGCCACACCACTTACAATACACGCCAAGTATAAACACCACACAGCCACATAAACTGTAAAGTCTGGATGGGCCTTAGGCCCTCATGCTCGCACTCAGTGACAAGCAGACACAGGACACACTGGAGGTATGGTGCAACTGGCCCAGAGCACGTGGGCTCGGCCTCTTTTATTCAGGCTGTGTCACCTGACCAGTGACATCAGTGGTGGGTGGGTGGGTGTTAAGTGTAGATATATGCTCAGCACTAGAATGCTGACTTGTGCTGGGGCACTACAGCCCTCCCAAATTGGTTAAAAATGAACCCAAACAGAAAAGTCCAAAACCTGTGGGGGAAAGAAAACACAGAACTTTAACATTGGACTTGCGCTTTCAAACGAGCCTCTTTCGCTGCTTGCAAACTGCAGGCAGTATAGTTCTTGCGTTCAGGATTAACAGTTCTTGGTGGCACGGTTCGCATTTGTTCTGCGGGTTCATTCTTTGTCGGTGCTGTCTATCTGCTGTTCTCAGCCCTGCCTTTGCTTCGCTCCGTTGGTGATGAGAGATAGATGGATGACACAGGTGTCAACAGTCTTCTGGTTCTGTTCTCTCTTCTGGCTTCGTGATGTTTCCGGGCAGGCTTTAGTGCTGACTCTTGGCAGGTGAATAGAGTAGGTGCAAACATCCCTCTCACTAGGATGCCCCTCTCGCCGGTATTCTTCTCTCACCAGATGTCTGGGAGGACCTTTTTGCCAGGTTTCCACTGGACTGGTGTTTTCGGTCATGTTGCTCCACCATGGCCTTTGGGCCGTGAGCAGGGTGCTCCACGAGCCTCACCGTCGTGTCCTAGTTCTATCTGAAGGTTGAGTTGTCGACTCTCTTCATTGCTCGCGAGGCTTTCATCCCTTTGGGTCCTGCAGACGTGCTTATGTAGATCTGTCTCCCGTGCGGGACTTGCTGCCACCAGAGTCCCTTGAGGCCTCTGCTTCTTGGGTCGCCACGGGTCGGTGTGGAGTGGTCAGTTCATCAGTCGGATGTGTGAGCACTCTCGCCATCCAATCTTCCGCTCAACCTCAGAGGTAGATGTCGCCAACAGTCTATCTTGCTCTCTTCTGCGTTCGCCATGTGGATGGATGGCTCATAGGTGGTTGTCTTTGGTCTGCGCTGCCGGTGCTCTTGCCAGGCTTGTCTTCCATTGCACTCAGGTGCTCCAGTGCCTGTCACCTTGCTTCTTTCCGCAGGAGCGGCTTCTTCTTGCAGTGGCTGCGTGCCATTCAGACTTCTCCTTTTTTCCTTTCCTCTGTGGCGGCGTGCCACTCCGATCTTTCTTCTTCTCTTCTTCTCGCGACGTACCCTGGTTCCCCTTTCTTCATATTCTCTGGCCAGGCTTCCCCATGCAGCGCGCGCACTCCACACAGGTCTTCCTGGTCCTGTCCTAGTCCTAGGACACCGTCTTCTTGTCGCTCAACTCCCAGGGTTAGTGTTGCGTCCTTCACATCTTCCTGTCGCTTTCGTTAATTTGTGAGGTTGAAGTTCGTGGGTCCATGTCCCCGGAACGCGCCTTGGCTGAACTTCTTGGACCTTGTGCTGATCCCTTCTGCCAATGTCCGGCAGGTAGGCTTCGTGGTGCTGAGCTTCTTGGACCACGTGCTGGTCCCTTCGGCCAATATCCAGCAGGTAGGCTTCGTGGTGCGACCATCTGGCTGGTCGGATTCGTGCTTTGTGACCAGGCTGAGTGGTCAGGTTGCTTCTGTGTTGAATCTTCAATGCTGCAGGTTGTCTGCACAATCATTTTCTTTTCATCACAGTTTAATTGCTTTGGTGCGCAAGTGGGTGCGCTCTTCGGGTGTTCCCTTGTGACTTGCTGCTTTGGGCTAGTGCTGTCCGCACTACTGCTCATTTGCGTCATGCGCTTTCGCAGTTCCTGGTGCTGGGTTCCAGAACCATCGTCGGTTCGTGTGGTGGTGCTTCTACTTTCGCCATACTGCTGCAGCGATGGCCTGTGGCCACCAGGCATCGCTGTGCTCTCTTCTGGCGTGGCTTAGGTGCTTCGGGAATTCGCTTCTTGGAGAGTTGTGTCATCACTCCATCGACCTTCCCCTGGTCACTCTCTTCTGTGTGCGGAAGGCTGCGATCTTTGTTTACTTCTCATGGGTGCACCTGTTGCGCATTCTTTTGAATATCCCGTGAGAGATGCTGCACTCCTGGCGCTCTCTTGGGGCTTCTTGCGCCCTCTCCTGGTGTGTTCCTTGCGCTGACTATTTTGTATCCTTAAAAGCTGTGTGTGATGGCTTGATGCCGCTCTGGCTCAGCAGTTCTTTTGAGCATTCACTTGTATGTGCACTTGGCAGTCCCTGCTGTGTCCTAGTGTTGTCTTTGTGTTCTGTCTGCTAGTGTCTTTTGTCCCCTTTTAAAATAGCCAGGGTCTGCTTCTCTTAACCATCTTTGGCACTGGTCTAAGGTGCCTCAGTTTCATTCACGTTATGGCAGCCTTTGTACTGGTCCTTCGACTGCTAGGCGTGATTTCGCCTGCTAGCCCCTAGGTGGCAGTGTTGCTGCATTTATTTTGTTTCTGCCTCGGGGATCTTTCCTCCTGCTGCGAGGTTCGTGCTTCGTTCGTGTGGGGCTTTAGATGGCATCCCATGAGGCTTGGGTCTACTTTTTTTTTTTTTAATTACGATCCAAGCTGCATGCAGTTTTCTCCTCACTAATTCCACCTGTATACAGGCATTTCATCTCTTTCACCACTCACAGCAGGCCCTTTCGCTCCTCGTGCTGCGCAGAAGGGGGGCGGGGGGTTTAAGACAAAGACAATCACACCCAACAAACACACACAGACACACACCACGCCCACAGACAGACACACAGCTCGTGCACAGATACTACCATACATACACACAACAGGCATGAAACAACACAGAAACACAAACACCACACAGACGAGCAATGATGGCACATGTGGGGAAACATCATTTACCACGAAGGCATTACCACTACTCACGTTTACCACGTGACACCACGCAGGGTGCCTTCCACGCAGGGTACCTTCCACAACGTCTTTACCACGGGCTAGGGGGGAGACGTGGTATTCCTTGAAGTCGATCTGCGTGGGCAGAGGGAGGGGGGGGCTCGGAGGGGGGCTGGGGGGTGTCTCCCCCCCCCAAAAATAACAAGCAGGTTACTTTAACAAAAAAACGAACATAAATTTAAAAGAAAGAGGAAAGAGCCTCCCCCAAAGACGTGCCGTGTACGTCAAAAAAGCAGTCCTTTTTTAGGTCTCGCCTGTCGATGCGCATGCGCATCGAGCAAGCGAGAGTATTGGGACTTATCCACTCTTTATCCACACTGCAAGGAATCGTGGCGATTCCTTGCAGTGCCCGTGACTTTTAAGCTCAATGCGCATGCGCATTGAGCTTAAAAGCGCGTGCACGTCCGTCTTTGTTTACCCGCTCCGCCCCCTCCCCTTCCCGCCGTCTCGCATTTCCCCTGCCGCATCAAAAGCTTTCACGGCCGGCCGGCCATGCTTTCAGTTTCACGACCGGCCGGCCGTGTCAATTACATTCCAAAGCCCGCTCTCCCTGCTCCGCCCCCTGCTCCGGCCGAGACGCATTTCTCCTCCCTCCTCCCCCCATTCACGTTTATTCTACTTCTTATCTGGCCTGGAAAGCCTCGACAAAGGGTTTAGCCACAGCCCGTGGAAGTTGTGACCTGTGGACGTCATGATCATTACGTAATCTCCCCTTCCCCGCACCCCCAACTCCTGTGTGGTGGACACCCAACGTGAAGTGTCCATCATCCGCCGCCGCCATTACCGCAGACTCCTGTCCTTTTATGACAACTGAACTCTGCCGGGGAACGCAGCAGGAATGCTTAGTGAAATCTATGTCTTGGATTTGCAGCCCGCGCGCGGAGGTCACAACTATTCTATAATTTCTCAGCATTATCTTTTCTCCATCTTACTTTGTTCCAGCGCCTCCCGCCGGCACGCAGCAGATTGAAAGCAGCATGCATCAGAAGGCCCGCGCTGCACGCTTTTATAGTCTCGCGGAGGCGCGCTCCGTTCCTGGCCTTCCCTATCTCAGAATTTAGAAAGGCAGGCTTCCCTGGCATACCCCGCCAATACCACAAGATACTGCTAAAAGCTTTAAACGCAAATACGTTTGAATAACAAATAAATGTTAATATCAAGATATGTGCCCTCTTCCATTTCTGTAAACGCAGAAGTAAAATGTATACACCAGCATGCACTCATATAAACACATACACGCACTCAGAAATGTTTATGAACTTTAAAAGAAATCTGCCCAACAATCATATATATCACTCAGTGAGAAATGCAATGCTATGAACTGACCAGGGTTGAGGCAGACACTGTTAAAACACAAAATCAAAAGTTGTTTTAAAAATAAAACGTTTTACTTTGTTCTCAGAATATTGATTATGTAATGCTGTGCACTCCAGGTTATGCTAACTTGTTTGCCTTCCTGCTCATTTTGCTTCCTGCACATCTATGTGAGGCAGTGAAAACGATTGTCTAAAGTCAGGGACACTGGAATTATGTAATTCTGCTGCACTGGCCGGACTACTCACCTAACCTCTTCCTGGCTCACTGCTACTTTACACTGGGGTCCCATGACACACTTGAAGTATTGGTTAAGGAGCTTTGTGTAACTGTACTATTCTATGGGGCAGGTAAGTTCATCCAGTTTTTGGGATTCAACGGAGCACCTTCGAAGCATCAGGCCTCGGCACCAGTAGACCTGTATGTGTGCATCAAAACATTCTATGCTCATTAAAAGCAATCATGCACATCAGCATACAAATGCTTGTGCCACAAGAGCGAATACTTTTGATATACTGAACAGCGAGAGAAATAATGATAACCGTACACTAATACAAACTGAAAGTTGAGCACAGTGTTCACAGCTTCTTGCATGATGGGGCATTCAAGGGATTATGGTTCATTTAAATAATTAACCTTTTGCAGATCTTTCAAAGGATTTCACAACATGGCCTTTTGTTACTTTTCACTTTGCATGCAAATAAGGTAATAGTAGATACAGAGCTCAAACCCTTACAGTATGCTGAAAAAAGAATGAACATTGTGATGTGCTATGGTTACATACTCGAAAGTGAGACAGAGCCAAAGCTAAGAGGGAGCAATTCGCAATATAAAACAGCATAACCTCACATGACATGTAAGTGCCAAAAGCGCGTGACTCCTGATGAGGTCATGGGTCAAGGCTGAAAATTATTTGTGACTCCTCCTGTCCTTGTGTTGTCTCACTCACCCTCAACCCCTCACCCTCACTCACCCTCAACCCCTCACTCACCCTCACTCTCACTCATCCTCACTCACCCTCAACCCCTCACTCACCCTCAACCCCTCACCCACTCACCCTCAACCCCTCACCCTCTCACTCACCCTCACTCTCACTCATCCTCACTCAACCACCCTCAACCTCACTCACCCTCAACCCCTCACCCTCAACCCCTCACCCTCACCCCCTCACCCTCACTCACCCGCCCTCAACCCCTCACCCTCACTCACCCACCCTCAACCCCTCACCCTCACTCACTCACCCTCAACCCCTCACCCTCACTCACTCACCCTCAACCCCTCCCCCTCGACCCCTCTCCCTCAACCCCTCACCCTCACCCTCACTCACCCTCAACCCCTCACTCACCCTCACCCTCAACCCCTCACCCTCAACCCCTCACCCTCAACCCCTCACTCACCCTCACTCTCACTCATCCTCACTCACCCTCAACCCCTCACCCTCACTCACCCTCACTCACCCTCAACCCCTCACCCTCAACCCCTCACTAACCCTCACTCTCACTCATCCTCACTCAACCACCCTCAACCTCACTCACCCTCAACCCCTCACCCTCAACCCCTCACCCTCACTCACTCACCCTCAACCCCTCACCCTCAAACCCTCACCCTCACTCACCCACCCTCAACCCCTCACTCACTCACCCTCAACCCCTCACTCTCACTCACTCACCCTCACTCACCCTCAACCCCTCCCCCTCGACCCCTCCCCCTCACCCTCACCCTCAACCCCTCACTCACCCTCAACCCCTCACCCTCAACCCCTCACCCACCCTCAACCCCTCCCCCTCACTCACCCTCAACCCCTCACCCTCAACCTCACTCACCCTCAACCCCTCACCCTCAACCCCTCACCCTCAACCCCTCACCCTCAACCCCTCACCCTCACTCACTCACCCTCAACCCCCCACTCACCCTCACTCTCACTCACCCTCACTCACCCTCCCTCACTCACCCTCAACCCCTCACTCATCCTCAACCCCTCACCCTCACCCACCCTCAACCCCTCACCCTAACTCACACTCACCCTCACTCTCACTCACCCTCAACCCCTCACTCACCCTCAACCCCTCACTCACCCTCACCCACCCTCACTCACCCTCAACCCCTCACCCTCACACAGTGCAATAGGTCTCGGAGCATTTGAGTTAGAGCTTTTAGAATTGTTTATGGCTTTTTTTATTTGTAATTCTTTAGCATTGGCTACAGGAAACAAAAATGCTAAAGATTTACAAAAAAACCCCATAAACAATTCTAAAAGCACTAACTCTAATGCTGCGAGACCTATTGCATTTCCAATGCTTGTTTATTTTGGTATACGTGTTTTGACGCTTGTTTCAAAGGAGGATGGAAGTAAGGGCTCGTGGAGAAAGACGTGCAGGTAAGACGTTTCTACTCGTAGTAAAATGCTACGTTGTAAATACCAGCGTGGTAAAGCCACTTGCGAGGTAAAATTCGCGTGGTAAAGCCATGCGTGGTAACTGAAATCGTGGTATAATCATATATTCCACATGTGCACATCCTCACGCAAAGCACACACACCTTCTGCACACACTCACACAGACAGTACATATATGCATCAGGCACTACAAACACGGTGAACACGTAGTCACGCCTGTTTCCTGCCGCATCTGTAGTTCCAGTAATCCTGCCATGAACATTCTGCAGCTGTGGCGGGGGCGGACAGAATGCTGGCAGGGCGAATCCGAGCTGCACATCTGTCCTGACCGCAGTTTACACCGTTCCTCTGCATTAACGGCGCTATGAGGATCATCATCGAATTAGCGTTCCCATGTACATTTTAATGTGATCTTTATTAGATGTATCACCAGCTGGTTTCAGATTATGCAGGAACTATGTTGCGTGCACAGCCCCAGCTCAGATTCCTCCCGGCTGCCCTTGTCTAGAGCTCTGTCGACCGTTCTGCAGATATTTTTCACCTCTGTTAATCTCTCTCCTGTCACCTCGGAGCCGTCACTGTCGAACTCTGCATCCTGCGAGCTGCTACTGCTTCACCCCTGTCTCATTCTGCTCCAATCAAACACGGAGGTAGTTCTGTGGGCTGTTCACCCTCTGCGGATCACACATGCAATCCCCAATAGGGCCAACCCAGCTATTCATCCTTCTAAAGCCAGGGCCGTTTTTAGGTGTTTTGCCGCCCTAGGCGAGAATTGAAAAATGCCTCCCCCTCCCTTTTACTTTATTTGCAATTTGGACCAGTGTATCTGTCAGTGTGTTGTGTGTGCGCGCACGTGTGGACAGTGTCTGTAAAAGATTTTTTGTATGCGCGGGGTTGTGTGCGTATTTGTGGGTGTGTCTGAACGTGTGCTTAGGTGTCTACAGAAAGGTTGTGTGCATGTGGTTTGCTTAGGTGTATCTGGGGAGTCGTGTGTGTTTGGATGTCTATAAGGAGGTTGTGTGTGTGTGTTTGAATTACGTGTGTCAAGATAGGGAGATAGTCTATGTGTGTTTGGGTGTCTATATAGGCCCTTTGAATCCCAGCGCCAATGCTCTTGCTGCACTAATGGAGGCTACGGCTCTGGTCGGTGCATCCGATTAACGAAGGAACTGAGATTAGAGAAGGTGGAGAACCTGGATCAATGGAGTACAGTTGCTGCAGCAGCTGGCCTCGCGCTGGCTACATTAGGGACAAGCGTATGTTTTTCGGTCCAATGTGCATGAATGTGCAGAAATGGAAGCGATTGACCACGAACCTCTGCTGCATCTCTAGCTGCCACAATCTGATCTGGGGATGCATGTCCATTTTTCTGTACTACACTGCGCACTCAACACTCCTCACTGGAAAGCACGGGGAGAACGTTTCCCTAAGCAATGTAAGTTCAGAAAGGAATTCTATTCTATCATCACACCTGCACCATTAAAGGCCCTTCCATGATAGCGTTTCTGAATACCCTCGCTCCTATACCCCTGCGTCACATCCTGTTCGGTGACACTTGCTCCTCCGACAAGAACGGATTTTCCGGTGAAGTATTGGGGAATATCTAGATCTAGACAAGGAAACATACAAAGGTTCCATGCGCAGCACACAGCCACCTTGTGCCCTACAGCACATTACACTCAATGGAAAATGGTGGGGCCAACAGGCAGAATTTGAAGAGGGCCCCTGAGTCTCCCATATCTCACAGATTGAGAGACGGTCTCGAACTCCTTGGGCCCCCTTTAGAGACAACACCAATGAATATGGGAATCTCAGTGCAGTGGCCCCTCACCTTCATTCTACAGGGGGAGGTATTGTTTTGCGTTACACTATCGGGCTAAATCTAAGCATATATCCTCTAGCCAGGGTTTATTCTGATCAGGTGTCATTTATATTAAGCAAAGTTTTGACTAGTGCCCCCACCTACCCACAGGCACAGACGGGCTAAGTATTCCTAAACAAAGGCAAAAGTCTGGGCGCAGGTCTATGGGCACAGACTTAGAATCTGCTTGTATGTGCCAAAACAAGCTAAGTAAAGTAGACACCCCCAACCAGAGAAAGCTAATGAATTATCCCACACCAAAGGCGAAGTACTGGTATTTATAACTCTCTACAGGAAACTCTAGCCACACACCCCTAAATCTGAATTTGTATCATTCACACCTATAAACGAAGGGCAGCACTATCATCCTGCATTTCCTCTCCTCTATATGCTATTGAAATGTTACATTACGTCACGTCTTTGCTGTAAAGAGATAAGCTAACATAACATCTCTTCGCATCCCCGTGAATGCCGTTCATGAGCTGGGTGCCACAGAAGTTGGTGAGCTTATTTTCCCAGGGGGAGAACAAGACAGGCAGCAGTCTCCAAATGCAGAGTCCCCAATCTAACCTCCACCCAGCGCTACATCATGTCCCTTGTCTCACACCACCTCCACGCGAGCTGCTTAGCTTGTGCATCCCCTCCTGCTGGTCAACACAGCAATTGCTTTACTGGAGCCCGGAAGATTTTCAAAAACCTTCTTGTCTGGCTGCGTGCGCCATTATCGTTCCGGGTCTTCCCTTTGACGCCCTCCCCCATTTGCCGCCCTAGGCGGCCGCCTAGTCCTGCCCAATGGTAGAAACGGCCCTGTCTAAAGCTAATCACACAAACCCCATTTAGTTGGGGACATTATTAGCCACCTTGACTTCAGTGTCACAAGACATTTCAGTTCATGGAGTGTTCTGATTAGATGGTCTGCTGTGGTACATATATCAGGCTAAGTTTTGTTTCCCTCTGAGATGCCCACTAGTGCCTGTGTTTATCCCCTGTTCCTGGTCTGCACAGGCGCTATGACGCTCTGGGTTTCACCACACATGAACAGGAGCCGTATTTCTGATTTCTAGGGCCACGCTGAACCTCCTTGCAGGTGGCCCTCTGTGGTAGAGGGTCTCCTAGTAGACCAAGGAGACTTCTACAGCGCAGTGCCACTGCACGCAGCCCAGCACAGTTAATCTCTGGGCTCCAAGAGTGATCTGCCTCCTCCATGTTGCTGACATCAGCAGGGTCTCCGGACACGTCTTGTGGCGTCATCCTACCGAAGCTTGCAGTGTTAATTTAATGTGTTCTAAGTATAAACGACGTTAATTAAATCTGCCTGTCTTGCGCTCGGTGGGCCGGCTTCGCTTATTTGACAACCTTCCACCAGTCTTTCCTCCGGTCATTCACGTGCCCTTGTTGCAGCAAAACAAATGTATCCTCTGGTAAACGCATTTTAAATTAAATTTACGGCGCGACTGCTGTACCGATAATGTCACATTACACAACCACACAGTCACGGAGCGATTAACTGATTTGCCCAGAATCACTGGACTTGCTCGCCTTTTCTTGTAACGCCATCCTACTGAAGCTTGCAGTGTTCATTTAATGAGTTACAAGTACACACGAATAATAAATCTGTCTGTCGTGCGCTCGGCGGGACCCCATACGGGCAGTAAGTAGTAACCTATTGAAGCCGGTCCCGAACAGGCTCTAAATGTATGTCCTGAACTTTCCAGCAAAAAAGAATAATCTCTCTAAACAAACTGCAAATAATCCTGAAAGTAATTAAAGTCAGCGGAGGCCTCAGGGTGCCTGCCTCAGTTCGCACTGTGCATTGGGGCACGCACGTAGCGAGACAGCTCTGGAGTTGAACTTGAAAGTGGTCACGTGTCTCACATTGCCAATCACTGTAATAAAGGTATTCACACTACTTGCTCATCCAGTCCTTGACCTCTTTGTAGAACCCAACGAATGATGCACAGTTGTGCCTACTGCGATCACGGCCTCATGGGAAAGTGAGTAAACTCACAGCTGTTAAAATATTAATAGAGAAAAAACAGGAGCATGCAGCGTGCCGGTCTGTGTGCATGTATGTATGCGTTATTGGGGTTGTCAGACACACTGCACTGCTGGAAGGGGAGGCCCAGAGGACGGCATGTGCTGGACGGCGAGATGCACCACCGAGCCCCCCACCCCGTGGAGCTGTGACCGGCAGCTCCAGCTTTGCTCTCTGCCAGGGCAGATGCACAGTCCTAGGGCACAGCACCACAGCTCTGTGAATAGTTCAGCAGTGTCTGGTGAAATAATATCGCGGCATCAGCGGTATGTGAACAGTTTAAACAAGTCCTCCCTGTGACAGTAGATATGTTTATAGGGGTACCTAATTTTCTTCTGTCTGCCCTCTGTCCGAGCCCGGGAGGCAGCAGAGCTTGGGTGGGTGGGGGAGGAGGAGGGGCAGGCGGTGACCTCACCTCAGAGGCTCGGAGCGAAGCGAGACTGCTTGCCTTTCTCTCCTGATAAACAGAGCTGAACTCTCCCGGAACCTTCCGTGGGCAGCCTCATCAGACAAGCTGATAAGAAAGGTATTCATGACGGCCGGCCCAAAGCAGGACACAGTGTCCGGAGGGGCTGTCTGAAAAGCAGACAGGGTGGCAACTAAAAAGCCTCCTTTCCATTGGGAAGCCAGCGTTTTTACCATGAACGCTGACGCTACCTAATGGAAAGGAGGGGCGGGGCTTAGAGTCCCTTTTAGATTACAAGATCTCTCGGAGAGGCGTGGCAGCAAAGCTGCCCCGCCCAGCCGAGACCTAAAAAATGGAAATAAGCATTTACAATGCAATGGTTTTGCCTTTGTTAAAGTTAGAGCTATTGGCATTGCTCGACATTATTTTTATTTATGTTTTTTTTAACATAAATAAATGGCATTGTCATTTACAATAGCAGGGCACAGGGAAGGGGGGGCGAGGAGAGACTAAGGAGAGCTGCGGGCTCAGGGAAGGGGGGGCGAAGAGAGACGAAGGAGAGCTGCGGGCTCAGGGAAGGGGGGCGAGGAGAGACGAAGGAGAGCTGCGGGCTGTTGTAATGCTTGCATGGATGAGTTGGTGGATGCATGGATGGGTGCATGCATGGATGGGTGTATGGATGGGTGTATGGTTGAAAAATTAAAGGAGGACCCCACACAGGCTAATAGGGGACTGGGGGGATAATAGATTTACGAAAAGGACAAGGGCGTCCCCACACAAAGGACAATATGAAGGTGTGTCACACTCCTATTAAGTGCACTTTATAGTAAGCATATTATTCAATGAACAGCATGCCATCAATAAGGCGGGAAAGGTAAAGTTACAAAAATTGAATCTCAACCACTAACAGTGTGCTTCAGCTAGAAAGGTGAATTCTGTGTACCAATATTGCTGTGTTTTTTACAGATGCCAAGTATTAGAGGAGGACCTGATTTTTTAACTATATATTCAACTCAAACATTGTCATTAAACTCTGCGATATTTAATGACTGAACACAATTAGAACAATTAAAAAGAGATGTTTTCCCACCGTAAGTTTTGTAAAACTCTGTTATTACATTTATTACATTTCAAAACACAATTAATCATTATACATTATTACAATTTAAAAAAAAAAACACATGTTATACGTTCTTATAAAAGATTTAAAAACACAAAGAATCACAAGTCGACGCGGCGTTTCGGTATTCTGTTTGTCTACCTTCTTCAGGACTGATTCTTATATCAGATGGAGTAAGTCTCCCCACCGGACATTGTTTGCTTCTGTTCAGAACCCTGTAGGCTTCAAATTCATGTGCCTTTTTCCGGATTCTGTTTTTGAGTTGTGATGTCACTGATTTTCAGCATAAATGTACTTGATATTGGACTACCAGGAGGAGCCACCGTATTTTCAGTTGTGGGTATCGTCAATGGCCCATTAAAATTAAGTTGACTGGTGCAATTCCAAGGATATTTGCTTCCAAGTCACTCCGTTTTGGAAAGAAAGTCCGTACTTTAATTCTGTAATCGGCCTCCCTGCTCCTGTCTCCTGGCAGTCTTCCGATATGTCCTACAGCCGGTATGGTCCGAGCCGCAAAGAGCAGACAGGGTGGCAACTAAAAAGCCTCCTTTCCATTGGGAAGCCAGCGTTTTTACCATGAACGCTGACGCTACCCAATGGAAAGGAGGGGCGGGGCTTAGAGTCCCTTTTAGATTACAAGATCTCTCGGAGAGGCGTGGCAGCAAAGCTGCCCCGCCCAGCCGAGACCTAAAAAATGGAAATAAGCATTTACAATGCAATGGTTTTGCCTTTGTTAAAGTTAGAGCTATTGGCATTGCTCGACATTATTTTTATTTATGTTTTTTTTAACATAAATAAATGGCATTGTCATTTACAATAGCAGGGCACAGGGAAGGGGGGGCGAGGAGAGACTAAGGAGAGCTGCGGGCTCAGGGAAGGGGGGGCCAAGAGAGACGAAGGAGAGCTGCGGGCTCAGGGAAGGGGGGCGAGGAGAGACGAAGGAGAGCTGCGGGCTGTTGTAATGCTTGCATGGATGAGTTGGTGGATGCATGGATGGGTGCATGCATGGATGGGTGTATGGATGGGTGTATGGATACATTCATGGATGGGTGGATGGATAGATGCAGCTTGACTTGTCGACCGGTTCATCTATCTAACACTAATATGACTATACTGGATCCCTGGTAAAGGCAGTCATATTCTAGCCTCTACGTCGAGGACTAACGTCACTGTGGGTAGGCCCAATATACTGCACTACATCCCTAGATACATACTTCCTTTACTATTTACACTCAACGATTCTCTCATCAGGAGTCAGAAGTTTCACAATCCACGAGCCATGGATAAAGATAGCACTACCTAGGGCCATTAGCAATTAAACCAACTACCTTGAATTCTGAGAAATAATCATTCGTCGGAAACGTGTTGCCTTATAACGGAAGTGGCGGGGGGGTTCAATCATTTGGCAATTACAAAATACGAATTCATTTATTGAACTCTGGGGCAACGCAGCACAGGAGAAAGGCGGCAAGACCGGCAAATAATAAAATTTAAATGGTGTTTTGGAACAACAGCAGGAAAGTGTGTCATTAATCCGAGAAGTCTGTTCCAGAGCTAAAGTTTTGAAACAGAGGAATAACACGGAAGTTAAATGAATTCTGAGCTAAGCGGGCTAACAACAATGGTGGCAGTCATAAATGCCTCTGGTAATGCAACAACAAAAAATTGTATTTATATAAAAGTTGGGTTGTTCGTTAGCTTTTCTGTGGGTCAGCCAGACATAAATTTGCGCCTGATTCATTTCATCAGTTCAGTCTCTGTGGGTGGGGGGGTCTATTAGCAGATAAGCAATTAGTATTCCAGGTGCATTCTACCCCTTCTGGTGCAATTAAATCTGGTTTTCACATGGCACGATAAATGACGTAGTGCATGCAGAAATCAACTCGAAAGACAGCTTCTGAAACTATTTTGAAAACCTAACGGACCTCAAAACTTTGATCTTAAATCTCAGCAGCCTTCAAACTGAATGCATGCAACAATACAAAGTCCCATAACGAGCACTTGGTCAAACCCTTTACCCTTTACAAATGAGTAGTCGCTGAAAAGAGGCACAATGTTGCTGAAAATGAATGTACCTTTTGATAATAGGGGATAGAGCATCCATCTAAACAGTAGGGGCTATAAGAAATAATGAGTGAATGTTGAACCTATTATTTCCAATGCTTTGTAGATATTTGTGTATGTTGACTGTATTTGTTTGTAAATAGTGTAATATCTATCTATATATATATATATATATATATATATATATATATATATATATATATATATATATATATATATGTGTGTTTATAATATATATATATATATATATATATAGTGAAGTTAAAAATTAATATACAAAATATTTGAAAATAAAATATAATTTCAAAAAAGGAACACATATACGGTGAATATAATTGATTTATTGAGGTAATGGCTGGTAACTGACATATTAGAATTGTAGAGATTTATTCTAGAATAAGAAATAGGGTCTGATAGTTAACTTATAAACCTGTTTGGGCATTTTTGCATTGAATTGGTCCCACAGCATCATATTTTTGCTTGTGAAAATGAATGTACCTAGCAACAGTTACTCTCACGTGAAAAAATACCTTCACTAGCGTTACCTGATCTGTGCTAACATGTACCTGGTGAATCAGTCAACCGCTACAGCGTTTATAACGACCCCTAAAATCAGGAACCTCACTTTGCACAAATAAAGCAAATGTCTGCCCTTCTATAATACTTGTTTCACTTTTAAAAGAGTGAAATGTCTCAAGTAAAATAACATGCCCTTATAATTGGACCAACTCGAGATATCAATAAGGTACCTGACAAACACAAAAAAGGTAGCTGCCATCCCGTCATGTTAATACGTACAATAGCTACTCTGATTGAATGGGAAATAACCCCAACCGGTGGCAGTAAATAAGAGGCCACTAATAGCAACAACACTTTCCACGCCCATCCGCCCCTTCTGAAACAGTTACAGAAATGGCAGTGCATTGCCAGTGGGGCTCCCTCAACTCCCTCAGAGGTATCCGGTATCCTACACTCCTTGCTGCCGTCATCACTACAGTGATACTCCGTCTGCCCCTTACACCACCGGCAGCCTCCACCTTCAATGTTCTGCACAATACTCCACGAAGGATCTAGCTTCCCTCGATCACTTTATTTGTGGGCTGTTAGACGTCATTCATAACTGCAGCGGTTACCCCCCAAAACCCCACTAGACGTATGACTGTCCCTGTAGCCTCATTCACTCAATACCTCTCCTACCACCGTAACTGGCTACACCTCATTCATTTACACCATGGACCCTCCACCTCCCATGACGACGAAGAGGCTCTCCGCAGTATTCAGTCACTCCCTCCGTTAATATCCCCACCCCCTCACCATGATTGCGGCTCGTTCTCTCCTCCGGTCTCTACCTCCTCCTGTCACTTCCTCTCCTCCCAAGGAGTTGAACAACCAGGTCGGCGGGCAGCACGCGACCTGACGCCTAGGAAGGCGAGGTCGTGGTGGAGTGGAGTGGTTAATAGACAATGGGGCGTGGACTTCTAATGGATAAACAGGAAGCCTGTAGATGCCTGTAGTGCCCCCTTGAAGCCCTCGTGGCTTCACAATGGCAATGAGCGCGAGCTCGCGCTACGGGGGGGGGGACACCGACAATGTGTCCCGGCGCCCCTCCCTCTCCTTCTGCCCCACTCACCGGGTGTCTCGCGGCGGCTCTGCTCCTTCTCCCGGGGCTCTCCCTTTGCTCGGGAGCCTCGGCAGGGCACGGCAGGCGGCTTCCTGCTTCTTCGGTCCTCCCAGCAGCCAATCACCGCGCAGGTCGCCCGGCGAGCCTCCCGCTGCCTAAACCAATGGCAGCGCGGCTCCCGGGTGACGTCAGCGGTTGCTCCTTCGGCGTCTCCTCTGACCTGGGGCTGAGGCGGTGATGCGGGACTGAAGAGGGGTGGGCTCCCTCGATTAAATTAAATATCCAAACGGAGTCAGCACACGCAACCACGGGCAAATAAAGGCGGCAAATGAGCGGGGTGGCACCCGCGCCGCTCGGTCACCACACGGAGTGAAAGGATGCCGGGTGGGCACCGGCCAAGGTACACCAAGCGCTAGCAGCGAGGAGAAAGCGCTCTCAAGTACTCAACAGAGAGTGAAACCACGCCCAGGGAAAAAAAACGCGGGAACGCCCCCGAATCTGGTCCGGCCTTGACGGAGGGATCCGGCTCCCAATGGCTAGCCTCCATTTATGGAGCTAGCCAATGGGTGCCGGGGGCGGGTCATCGATCCCAAGTAAGACTCATAAGGTTTTTCAGCGCATGCGCACTACGTGCGCATTTGCAGGCAAAACCTAAAAAGCAGGGTATGATAATACCAGAGAATACCCTTGGGGAAAAGAGCAAATGGTCGATGAAGCACAAGTCATGTAGAACAATGTGCAGAAGCGCATGACTGTACAGTACACCTCCTACTCCCTTAACCCTATACCACGAGTAAAGGGTTTAACTCCTTTGACCATATACCAAGAGGAAAGGATGGCAGAGAACTCTATATAAGGTCAATGAGACCAGAGCAGCGGACCTGGCAAACTCCACCAGAAGCAGAATAAGGACAAGCATTAAAAATGCAATAGGTCTCGCAGTGACATTATTTAGAGCTATAGATATTGCAAATTACAAATCTGTTAGCATTATTGTTTTTTTTAAATAATATAATCACATTGCAACTATAAATATAACTAAATACATAGTAGTAAATTGGCGGTGATATAAAAGAGTACATTTTGCCAAGGTTACGAATGTTACAAAGTTTGGTAAGGAAATGTAGTCAATGCTGCACATTGTGTTATGTAATTTCATAATATGAATAAAACTGACTTTTTGTACTATGGATTAGTGTCATTAGGAGGTATTTGTGTTAGAGGAGAGTATTGTATACTGTAAGAGCTTCGAAAAAGAAGGCTTGTGTTTATGAATGTGATACTATGTTAAATACTGTGTTAAATACTGTGTGCTGTGAAACGTTAAGAAATATGTGCAAATAAAATATTAACAGTGGACTAAATGATGTGACAGGAGTAATGTTTATGTCAACTGTTTTTAAATACGAGTTGAGTATTTCTTGGTTTTGTTATTGCTAGTGTTAGCTGTTTGCTTGCTACTATATGGTGATATATACAGTGTGTGAGTGTAAGTGGTAGCTTGATAAGTGGGGTTGTACAGTAGGGGTTCAAGTATGTACAGGTTCAGTAGGCATCTGTACAGAGTAAGGGAGGACTGTGGTTGAGTAAATATTATGTTTAGTATTTAGGGCGTGTGTGGTGTTTAAGCAGTCGGGGTGGTTGAGCCTAAATAAATGCATGTGTGTTTAAAAAGTGGAGTTTTGAGGCATGAGTGAAGGTATATGCAAGCATTTAAGGTGTGAGGGTAAATACAAAAGATGAAGTACTGGTGGAATGGGAATGTGTTAAAGTGTAAGGACTGAAGGTATGTGGTAAGACATGTGTTAAAGTGAAATGTTTGAGAGCATGTGTAAAGCAAGGTATGTGTAGTTGTTTAAGGAGTGGGGGTATGTGTGAAAGCCCGCATGTGTGAAGCTTGATGTGTGGAGTGGGGGTATGTGTGAAAGCCCGCATGTGTGAAGCTTGATGTGTGAGACATGTGTAATGGAAGGTATGTATAGGAGTTTAATGATTGGGGTGCGTGTTAAGGGAAGCGTGTGTGAGAGTTTAGTAGCGGGGGCATGTGTGAAGGTTGATATTTTAATGTGTGAGGATACGTGTGATACATGAATACATGAAATACATGAAAAAGCAAGTAAATGTTGCTAATTAACAGGAAACAAAAAGGGTACACTATATAACTCTCAAGCATAGTTAATTGCCTTGCTAAAAGTGTTTTTGGGAGGATACAGGAAACAGGAAGTGTACTTAATTGACCTGCTAAGTGTTTTGTGAGACATACAGGAAACAGGAAATGTAGTTAATTGCCCTCCTAAGTGTTTTTGAGATGATACAGGAAACAGGAAGTGTAGTTAATTGCCCTCATAAGTGTTTTTGAGATGATACAGGAAACAGGACGTGTACTTAATTGCTTTGCAAAGTGTTTTTTTGGGGGGGGGGGGGGGGGTGGAAACAGATGTCTAGGCGTACATTAAATGAATTGTTACAAGATATGTGCGGCATTTCTTTACAATTGTTTGTGAAAAGAATTGCTAAATAGATAGTGGAGCCGATAAAGGCATTTTAATTTGTGTAACATTAAACACATATAGCGCAAACAAAGAAAATAGATTTTGAACTTATAATATGTGCAATCTCCTGCAGCTGGTTATAGCTTTTCGACAGAACACCAGTAGATTAACTTTAAAGTACTTACATTTGTTAACTACAAGCATTGGGCATAGCCAATAGGTCTCACCTTTGGGACCTTATAAGCGCTTAGGCATGCAGCACATTAAGAAACAAGAATGCGAATAGTGCTGGTTGATTTTAGGTGTCTGTCAGTTGTTGTGTTACATATTTGGATGCAATCACAGAAAGCTGAGAGAGGAAGCAAAATACAGTCGCCAACTATAACCAACATTAGGCTACACTAAAATATGGTTTAGTTTATCACTGTAACAAGGCTTTCACAAACAATACCACAACTATACAGTAAGTATAGGTGTTGAAGATGAATACACTTACTTTACCAGTACTTCATGTTCACCATAGATAAACTACAGAGTACGCTCACAACAGGTATATGCAGGACGCTGAACTAATGCCAATTCTGATGGTATATAGCTAAATCACCTCACCTTAAGCACAAAAGCAGTCTGTCTGGGAGCTTTGCCATCTTAGATGCAAATGCTGAATGTCTGGAAGCAGTGGCACCTTAAATGCAATAGCAGTATAGCGATCACCTTATACACAAAAGTAGGATGCCTGCAAGCATGGCCACCGTAAGTACACAAACAAAAGGAACGCTCCTCACAAAAGGGTCCAGGGGAGTGAAGCGGAGCCTCGGCGCCTGCTGTGGAGCACAGAAGCCCCCTCCCTCCCGCAGACTCTGTGCTCCTCTTCAGGCTCGGGACCCCGCCTGCAGGAGGAGGTTCGGCGCGGACAGCTCGGGAGCCGGGCCCTGTCTCCCCCCTCGCCCCCTCCAGTGGTGCTGCCCACGGTGGCTTCCCAAGCCCCGGCCTCCGCAGGCTACAGTGGTTCTCTGGCTGCTGGCTTCCAGAAACAAGCATTAGAAATGCAATCGGGCTCGGATTTATTTGAGTTTGAGCTAATGGCATTGTAAATGCCAATGTCTTTTTGCCATGTGTTATGGAGTGTGTGCATGTGGTGTGTAGTGGAAGTATGTTGGTTGAATTGTAATTTTACCAATGGTGGCATGCTGTGCTTTATATGAATATGTTTAAAAGTAAAGTGTACCATACTGCGATTGCTTGGTGGAAAAGTGCACTGCCGGCTGGAGGTGTGTGTGCCTGGTGGAAGGGTGCACTGACGGCTGGTGGGTGTGTGCTTGGTAAAAGCGTGAACAGATGGATGATGGTTGTTGGTGTTTGTGCATGGTGAAAGCATTCATTGACGGCTGGGGGTGTGTTGTTGTGTGTGTTGTTTTCTATGTGCTGGTGAGTGTGTGGTGGTGAGTCTGTGGGGGTGAGCCTGGGGAGTGAGTGTGGTGGTGAGTGTGTTGTGTTGAGTGGTGACAAGTGTGTGGTGTTGAGAGACTGAGGTGTGTGGTTTGTGTGTGCGTTATGTGTGTGTGGTGTATGTGTGTGTGGTGTTTTCTGCACACTCACACACTGCCCCTACACATTCACACACTGCTCACCCGCACACTCCCAATGTCACCCTGCATAGTCACACACTGTTTACCCTGCACACTCATTCTGCACACTCACACAATGTGCACCCTGACACACTGTCTCTGCAGTCACTCTGCACGCACTGCCACTCTGCACGCACTGCCACTCTGCACGCACTGCCACTCTGCACGCACTGCCACTCTGCACTCACTCTGCTTACACACACACGGGCTTCTTAGTCTTAGAAGAAACATCCATCCCTCCTACCCCCCCCCCCCCCTTCCCTGCCCCACCGTCAGACTCGAGGCTTCAAGCTCTAACTTGTGCATTTGAAACAGTGACCACAGTGCCATGAAACCGCCCAACTCTGGAGGAACAGGTCTGAATATGGAACCAGAGGCAGTTCATTTTATGTGTATGTCTGTATTTAAGAGGTAAAGAAGGAAATGTTCTCTGTGCCTCCCGGAGCATCCCTTTCCAAATGTCTGGTGTGTTCATCTTGTGAAGCTCGGACAGTAACATCCAGGGAGCCGCTCGAGGAACGACTGCAACGCCTGCCTACTCAACAGCAGCAATTTCACATTCTTCCCAAATATTTTATACATATCACAGAGTTTGTTCAGGAAGGCATACTTAGGCATTACTTACTGTTTTTACCATCCAGAAACTGGCTGCATGACATTTTTTTTTATTTAATAAGTGTCAGCGAGACCGGGGTACAGTCAATCCATTGAGGGAGATGTCAGGCCATTGGTGGTGTTTAAAGAGACTTTTTGTTTATGAACTCGTATCTGATTTTTTTTTTAAATTACCGACTCAAGGGCCTGCCAATAATCAGGGCCACTCGCTCGAGGCCAGGGAGTCAATCCCAATCTATACAAAGACATGATCGGCTGTGTTACTACCTCGTTCAACCGTCCTATGTCCTCGCTCTTCCGGGCCCACTGAGCCATCTGAGGTTTGGCTTCGAAGCGCTACATACACTGGAATGGTCTGTCCACTGGAAAAATGGCACCGACAGGATGGCAGGATTTATTTCTGTGATTTATTTCTGTAAATGTGCAACACCCTGTATGTTGGGGAAGTGTCCCCTGCTCAGGGATGGTTCTGTGTGTCTGTATTGTTCACAGACTGTTTCTGCGCTCCTGGCGCTACACGCTCGGGGTGCAGCCGCAAACATAAATCTCTCTATTATGGATGCTAATTGGAGGGGGTGGGGGTAAATGTCGCCCCAGAACACAGCCAAACACATCAGCCTGCCGTGATTTGTGAAGGGCAGAGTAGAGATGTATGCGCAACCGCAACCTCCCGGCCCACAGGACCACGGCTGATAACAGAGGGACTTGTTCAAGTGCCCTGTGACTGCACCCGGTTACCTCCAATGACGGACAGGCGAATCTTCATCATGGGCTGATGGACTTGGCGACTGAACATTGCCATCTCCTCGTGCAAGGCGTAATGACAGGGAGTAAGGCTTCTTTACTGGGCTCGATCACGACATCAAATAACGAGAGACCCGCACAGTTCACCCCCGCCGCGTCGCTGCCGGAGCAATGGAAAGCACAAAGCATATATGGGCGACGGGGCCTTTAGCAAGGATGCGCACACGGCGGTAAACGTAGGCGGGAGCAAAGCGACATAGATGGGCGCTCGGGCAATGGCCCGCACACCTTCGAGAGGATGGGAGAGGGGGATGACGAATTGTACACACACAACCCGACAAGCGAGAATAGAAGGAATGGAACAAGGGCATACAGTAAACATGCACTATATCCCATTGTACGGATTACAGAAATGTATATAGGGGAGGAGGCGATACCCAATAAATGGCGCACGGAGCGGTACAGAAGGCGCGGGTGGAGGGAGGGGGACGCTCAGCTGTGCACTGGAGTGGACGGGTTCCACACCTAAAAGCAGAGCAGGACGTGAGGAGTTTACGGCGCGACACTTACCAGGAGACAGGCAATGTAAATGCCGATATTGCAGCAATTGCATGACAAGCAGCTGGGCGCTGCTGAATGGTGAACGCGCCCGGCCATCTGGATTCACTTACGGAGGCACCCTGACAGCTCCTAATTATAATTAATGTACTTCTTTGCGCGCACACAAACGAAAAATGCCAAACATGGCCGACCAAAACGACATTTAGCCTATCACTTCAAGCCTATTAAAAAGACACCACAGCGAAGACGAATCACTGGCCACATGACATAACACACTAAGGAATGTGTGGAATGTGTCTCGCCAAAGCCCTAGGAGATACTTTTTTTTTTTTCTTTAACAATACGGCTCGAAACTCCGCCCACTTCTGACGAAGTGGCGCAGGCCTCGCCCTAAAAAGCATTGAAAATGCAATAGGTCTCGCCTTTGATTAAGTTAAAGCCATTTGCTTTGCTAATGGTATTGTATAGCAAAGCAAATGGCTTTAACTTAATGAAAGGCGAGACCTATTGCATTTTTAATGCTGCTTTGATTTAGTAGTTTTATAAAGTGCTGAGTGTCACCCTTCGGGTGCTTTGAGTGCTTGGCTCAATGTGTCTGTTTCGCGCAGACTCTGCTGCTCGCTAACGTGAATATTTGAGAGTGTTAGGTTCGTGGACCAGTGCCCACAGGCTACCGTAAAGTATTTCTTCCCACAATGCACCTTGGCGGTGGACCTGCTAGCTCCCAGCCAGCCCTCAGTGCACTGACAGTCCCACACAGGTGTCCGGCCAGGGGCGTCAAGGGCTGTAATGAGCACCTTGGCTGCTCCAGGGGGACGGTCCAGCTATTAATTGTCTATTTCCGAACTCCCTGGAGGCTCCTCGGGGGTGTTTTCAGCTCTAGGAGCACACTGCAGGTCTAGGCGCCCATCTCTACACTGGCCCAGCTATTGTCTATTTCCTACCTCCCTCGAGCTGAAAACCTCTCCCAGAGCCTGCCACAGTGCAGCTCTAGGCATCCATCTTTCTGCGGGCGGCACGATATAGAAACCACTAACCAGCATCTTCTGAGGCAGGTCGAGATCAAACGGTCAGTGACAGGCCAGACTAGCGCCCTGAAGAGCAGGATCTGGCATACAAGGGCTGGCTCTGGACTGCTTAACCAAGACTCCTCTGTTTTCACTGACAATTGTTGGCGTGATTAACAATTAACACTTTCGAGAGATCGATAGTGGTTTAAACGGAACCGCGGTAAGATCTAGCTCTAGGGAATTATACAGCAAGGAAACAAAAAACCATGGGGTAAACCAGGCAAAATGTGTAACGTGTTGTGCAAATAAAAACAGCGTATAGGCACATTCTAGCATAAATAATATCTAGCAATTTTGGTATTTTAACACACATAGATAGCACGGAACAAAACGGTTTCCAACGCTCAAAATAATACGTAGGTTTGTTTGCCAAGAAAAAAAACATTGCATGCATTTAAATCAGGCAAAAGTAAGAAACGAAAACTGGCTGAATTGATTGTCCCTTTACCTTCCTTACAGTCCTCCATTTGTTTCTTTATACAATGAAGGTCGGATCTCCAGGGAGCCTTCACATATTATCCTCCATATCTCTCTATGACATTGCATGACAAGTGGTGAGGGCACAGGCTCTGCCCGGGGACACTCTACGTGTCTGTCCTACCCCCAAGCGCGCAGCTGTGACTCGGCGCACTCTCACCCACCTTCCCAGAGAGCGCCTTACCTCACCTCCGCGCAGAAACGCCTCCCGGCAAGAAGCGAGCGCTGCTCACAAAAGGGTCCAGGGGAGTGAAGCGGAGCCTCGGCGCCTGCTGTGGAGCACTGGAGCCCCCTCCCTCCCGCAGACTCTGTGCTCCTCTTCAGGCTCGGGACCCTGCCTGCAGGAGGTGGTTGGGCGCGGACAGCTCGGGAGCCGGGCCCCGTCTCCCCCCTCGCCCCCTCCGGTGGTGCTGCCCACGGTGGCTTCCCAGGCGCCGGCCTCCGCAGGCTACAGTGGTTCGCTGGCTGCTGGCTTCCAGAACAAGCTTCCTATTTGCCTGGCGACGCCCCCTTGCCTCCGGTGACGTAGGCGTCACTGGGCCAATCCTAGCGGGGCTCCTCCAGACACTGTGGCCTGCTTGACGGTTGCCATGACGATGTACAAGGAAATTTTGTCAGGGTGCCGTAAAGCAGGTCACCCAGTCCTCGGGAGGCGGGATCGAAAGTGGACAAATCAACAAAACACACGGAAGTTCCAATGGCAGGCCTCCATTTCGCGAGGCCTGCCAATGGGAAAAAGGGGGCGTGGTTTCACGCAGTACTGAAATCCCCCTGTTCACAATAGGTCTTTGCCTGCAGCAACACGCCAACAGTCAGTTAATCAGGGAGTAAGAGACTGAAGACCCCAAGGCCAGACATTAAGGTCAATCGCAGAGCGGAAGGATGGGTGAGGCGTTAAGTAATTTGCGGCTAGACTGTCTCTACCAGATACATCGATACCGAAGGTAACTTGTTCATTTGATAGAGACATCTAGCCACAGATTTCTTAACTTGTGAATTAGATACAACAAACAAACTCTCAGAGGAGGGTGTACTAACCAATCCCAGAAGAGGTCCAGGAGGACCAGTTGACTGATATAAACTTGGTCACACCTCAGTTGGAAAGGATAAGGAAGAGGAAATTTCTTCTTAAGGTGGTAAAGACCATAACAACAATGCAAACAAGGAATATGCACCAAGAGCAAGGAGTATGTCCCCTCAGGCATAGTAATACCGACGTACAATGCCCGTGGTAACCCAACTCCAAGGAAGATAGACATGGATCCAATTAAACTGAAGGCTAATTGAGCGTTAGAATATCCACAGGCATGTACTTACCAAGGGGAGAAACATGAAAGAATGCGCTTGTCCAAAACAAGTAGCAATATTTAGGATTGCTCAACCGCAGTAAGGCAAGGGGATCACTCTCATAATAGCCAAGAGGCAAGAACAACTGGCCACGCAACGACCGTGAGGGAAGGTAGGTAGGTCACTGAATTGCCGTGGGGTTGGGCGGAAGGAAAACCAGGAAAAATTAAGTGTTCTACAATGAAAACGCCAACCTGACCGACCCTGCTGAGCGCCCTGCAGTTGGGAGGGTCAATACCAGGGGATCCGGATATTCTCCAACATCAGAGCAACTCAAGTCCCCGGTTTGGGTAGGCCTGTACCCGCCCCCACCCCCCGAGGTTCAGAAGACAACACCCTAATACTCTCCGGCTGGTGGTGGAATGCGATATCTGGCATGGGGGGGCCTGCCACACTACAGGCACACTACCACAAGGAAAATACAAGCTTCAGGAAAACAAGGTTCCATTAAACACGTCCATCTTCTCTAAAGCAGATGGCATAGCACACCACTGGTGTGCGCGATGAAACCCACAAGGTGGATACAACAAACAGGGGGGAAAAACGATCCACCTTGCAGAAAAAACAGGATGCGATTGACACATTCGAAGGAGACAGAAGGAGGCACCTCCAATACAGTGGAGAGCAAAGGCTGCGTACCATGGATAAGTGATAGAACCCCCAGGGGGGTGGGGGGGGGGGGGGGCGTGGGTGGTGGATGCTGCCAAGTAACTGAACCAGGAACGTAATGAAAAGGGGCAGGACAACAAGTCCAGAGCCACGGCCCAGGAGGCACAATAAGCCAGAGTAGCCAGTATCGCACATATCACCAATGCCAAAGGAAAATCACTTGATAAGGGATTCACTTAACAGTGGAATCCAAGGAACCCACCGGCTAGTGGAGTAGGGCCTTCTACATGGTTACAAAGCTGAACCAAGGACCAGTAGGACAGTGATCTGGTGACCGACGCCACAACGCAATATATGGCGCTGCAATGACAAGGAAGAATCCGTGAAGGGACAATCTATGGGTCTGGCTCTCCTCGACTAGCATGAATTCAACCTAAGGCAACATCTGCTTGGGCTCCAAAAAGATGGACCCCATCAAATAGCATGTCAAGTAAGGCTGTCTGGACAGCGTCTGAAAATCCAGACGCCCGAAGCCAGGCATGCGGGCACAATGCCACAGCCAATGCGATGGTTCGACCAATGGAATCGGTGGAGTCCATACCACACCTGATGTGCAGTTTACTCACCTGGCGACCATCGACAATCAATTTGGTCAACTCGTCCTTGTTAGCCTCTGGGAACATGCCAGGGAGCTCCACAAGGCATGGAGAAAACGTCGGAGGACGCAGATAGTGTTGGTGGTGCTTAATGCTGCACTAGAAGAGGAAGAAATGCATTTTCCGCAAGAATCCTGCCTCCTGAACTCCTTATCAAAGGAGGAAGTAGAAAAGGTTCTCCCATCTTAGGGGAAGTCGTAATGGTCTGTCTGGAAGAAGCTGAGGTGGGTTGGCTGACGTATAAGGCAAGCAAGTTCCCCTGAGGCAGGGCGGTATTTGTGGGCAATAGTACGGTCCACTGGTAGACCAGACTCAGGCTTTGCCCATATCTCCAATAAAATATCTGACAATGCCTCGCAAAAGGGGAGTACTGGTTCAAGTCAAACTGGCCGTGGTGAAGGACCTCCATGAGGAGGGTCCGTATCCTTTTCCCCAGTAGGCAATGTGAGATGTAATACATCAGCCACTCTTCTCAAAACTTTTGCCAAAGAAGAACTGGCTTCTGAGGCAAAGCCAGGAGGCGATAACAGATGAAGCAGGGGATGAATCTAGCCTGCTGGCTTCACCCAGCTCAGCAATACAGCTGTCCAACAGAGCAATACAGCTGTCCAACATAGGAGGAGCCACTATTTGTTGATCCAAGAGGGGGAGGGGGGGGGGGAACTCACATTCTTCCCCCAATTGGTCTTGTGAAACACTCACAGAAACCATAGGCGTCAAAATGGCTCCATAACTGGCGTAGGTTGTCGCAGGCTCTGCGCCATGCCGACATTCGCCTGGGAAGAGGGAAAAAAATATCGATCAACATCAGCTCAGATGTAAGGAGCCGAGGCAAATGTCGACCCCACAAAGCGCACAGTGCAGTCGTGCACAGACTGCGGCACCAATTTCGGCAACATGGAAATCGGCACCAGTGGGGCAACCAACGTCATGTCTGAGTCACCTGACGTCACTGGTGGGTGTCCTGAAAGACCATGCACCGACTTCTCTGTACGAGAGACTGGAAATGCCACAGAGGGCGAGCCCATCGGTGATGGCGCAGTTACTGCACCTATGATCTTCTTGGGGCCTGTAGACGCTCCAGAGGGAGATGAGGGCAAAGACAAGGTGAAGAGTCTGATAGTACTTGTGAGAAGTTGGCCTGATATGTGATGTCCGCTATTCTAGTGGGCACACTGTATCAGTCCAAACAACCCTTATGGTGATGGTAGTAAAGTCAACCATATAGACCAGCTATCCTAGTGGTAGCATGGACAAAGCAGTCTTAGGCTAAAACTTCAGAGAGCACGTGAAGCCAGCTGTTTTACCATATGTAACCCCTTTAATACCAAATGAAAAGACACCACACAGGTTATATATAAAATATATATGTATTTATTACTAACACAACCCCTCTGAACTCTTTATGAGGTCAGAGGCACAGGCACATAAGACACTTCATTATCATACAATAAGTTGCACAAAATACAGTCGAGCCCTAGGGGCGTTGCAAACCATATACTAAAATAGTGGTATAAGAACCACGTCACAAACAAGGAGTAGGTCTAGGGCATTGCTGGGGCTACACTGAACTACCAAAGGTTAGGACTCAGGAGGCCCACGGGAAGCATGTGCAGTGTCTTAACACACACGCGAGTTACCATAGGGATACAATGGGAACAAAAGAATTAGAAACTAGTTGATTTAGGACACTTCCGGATGGACTTGGAGAAAGCTACTGAAAACTAGGACACTAGGATAGTTAATACCCACAGGAGCACCGGAGTACTCGCGTTACCTCACCCACAGGAGCCGGGTGCATATGTGTCAAGTTGTGTCGGGTTTCGTCGCTGAATCCTATGGAGATCTATGAAAAGATGCTGCAGGCGAACAGGAGAGAAGTGTCCGGTTGGATCCAAGGGCGGATAGAGGATGAAGAGTACCTGAAAGCAGAGGGGCAGAGTCTGGGTCACTAGCCAGTGACCAGGAAGCAATCAGGTGATGTCGTGAAGCTTGTCTCTGCAGCCACGTGGACCAGGAGGTGTCGCCGACGACCAGGAGCTGGATACGGACTGTCCCACGAAGGATCTCGTTCTCGGCAGTGTCGGCTTGGAGTCAACGGCAAAGGCAACCCACGCAGGAATCGAAGATGGCTTCTGTTGCAGACCAGCAAGGTCTGAGGGGTTTCTCCTTTTCAGGGAAGCATGGGCCAGCCTGGAGCAACCAGGCCAGCGGTGTAGATTTAAAGGTTTGTCGTCACAGAGGCCACTAGCCAACGGGCAAGTGACCAGACAGACGCGTCGAGCACAAAAACACTAGCAGGCCCCACACGGCACTCGTGGAGGGCTGTGCGTCTGTGTAGAAGGTGCTCGGGGCTGGGGCTTCTCAATCCCCAATGCACAACTTCGAGGGTGCCTCAGAAGTTGCACGAGTAGCAATGAGCAAGTTTTTCAAGATGGCCGGTCCCACGTCTCTTGTCGCCTCCACGGGTCTCAGCTTTGCCGTGGCTGTGGATCGGGGTCAAAGGAGTCTGGTTCTTGTCAGGCTCTGTGCTCGGGCTTCGGCGGGAGTGTGGACAAAGCAAACCGCAGATCGCTGGATGGTGCCTGTTTGCACAGGGTGGTCACTCCTTGCCCACAAGGGAGATTCTTCAGTCTTCTAGATGCAATAGAATGTCGAAGGTCCAGAGTTTCGTTTCAAGTTTCAGTTCAGGATAAATCTAAAGTCTCTAGACTCAGCTCCTAGCTTTATACAAATTAAAGGGGCTGGATTACCTGCTAGGTCCCTCCTATGAGTGGGACCAGGGAAGGGGGTGGTTACACCCCTTTCCCATTGTCCAGTTTCGCGCCAGAGCTGGGGCTGGAGTGCCCCAGCAACTGGTTTCAACAGGACTATGCATGGAGGACCTTGTGTGCCCCAGGCAGTGTCTCATTACATTCAGCCCTCCCTGCCCCAATACAATATGGCCTGTCTGGGGTGGTGCTAGCACCTCCCAAGACAGGAAACCTATTGTCCAAGCCTCCCTCGCTGGAAGGACTCCCAGCAGCAGGAGGTCAGACTTGTGTCTGTGGCAGCAGCATCCATTTTGTGATGATGAGGCTCTGGTTACCTTTTACCGGGATTAATAGGAACAACATGTCTTCTCCCTCTAGAAGGGTGGAATGCTACCCTGTCGCCAGAACTGGCGAGGGGGTAGTATTCCAAAGCGTATGACACCTTACACGACATGTTTTGATAAAGCCAAACCAAAGTTAGCATTCAACCGCAGGGCTGATAATGCACTTAAGAGTATATGGTATGGCTATATCATAGAACAGCTATAAGGACATGGTTCCGAAAGCTGCAGACAGGCTCAGCTCATGCTAGAGCACCATCTCACATAAAACCAAGCACTCAGCCTCCAGGATTGTTAAGGCCTGCCATATGAGTGACTTATAGGTGTACATTTGTCTATATATATATATATATATTGTTAGATATAGGTATACTATATCTAAAGCAAAGGGTGATTACACCACCTTGCCACAGCTGAGTGATCGGCCAGTTGTGTCAATTTGGATGGTCAGCCAGGTGTGGCATAATACATGCTGCAGCCCATGGTAGGCCTTGGATGCACCTATGCCCTGGGTACCTATGGTACACTATACAGGGGCTCATAAGGTGACCCAATATCCAATTGGAGATGTACCGAAACTACATGGAGTCCATTTTACAGTGAGAGCAGATAGCCTGGGGCCCTGATTAGCAGGATCCCAGGCCAACTAAATCGAAAACCAGCTAAACACTAGCCAAAAAGTTGGGGTAACCATATAGTCCGATATCCACCTTCCTACAGTACTCTTGCATCTGATTACAGGTCGCTCCGGTTACAGGAAAGGGCGGGAGGCACAGAAGTGATGAGTAGCAGAAGTAGGAGAGCCATGGTACCTGCAAGTCACAGAGGCCCGGGACTTCGATTTCTTACGACACCGCTTACCATGAGAGGTAATCGGAGACTGGGACTGCTGGTGTTGAACACTGGGATAAGAATGGTGCTCACTGGAACGACCCCTGGATCGGGAGGAAGTTGATGGCCCGCGACAAACGCACCGTCAGAAGTTTCATGCGCCGCTCCTGCAGGGCCTTCGGTCTTAACCACTGCCAGGTGTTGCACTCAGTTGCATCGTGATGCTCACCCAAGTACCACTTACAGGTAAGATTTAAACCCAGAGGGCATAGGGAATTTAGCACACTGTCTCAGACGAGAAAGCTTGCCACAGCAGGCTGAAAACTGCTAGAGATACGCTACTTTGTATCCGCGTGCAGCGCAGAAAAAGAAGATACTGGCGCCTGCGAACCGGAGGGGACTTCTATGGCTCCGTTGACGTCATAGCTGGAGAGGACGACATGCAGAGCCATGCGGCGCCAAGGCCCCCCGCGGCCAATGGTACTGCTTAGAAAAGTTTACGGATCCAGTCTGACATGAGGAGAATTCACAAGTTAAGGAATGTGCTTTTCATTTAATTTTTTTTATATATAGCGCTGGCTAGACCTGGCGGTATCAGAACGCTTTACATGTAGTTAGCGCTAGGAAAAAAGTATGCATCTGTTAGATCTGCAGAGTTACACACTGTGCATAGATTGCCACCTAGTGCTGGGCCCGGATGTCTGCAGTTGTTTTTGTCCTGAAAAGTCTTTGGAAGTCACAGGATAAGTGACTCCTCCTTTGGACAATAGTGCGCATGGGCATCGGATCCATCCTTAGATTGTTTTTCGCCAGTAGGGAAATGATGGAGTTTGTAAGAAACAGGAAGGATGCTCATGTAAGCTGGATCTAATTAAGATAATACTGCAACAGATAAAGGTAGCCGGGGAGGCGGGTGGGCCTGTGCAACTCTGCAGCTCTACATGCCAAGAACAGATGCATACTGGTAAGTAGCATTTTCCGTTCGAGGCATATGAGCTGCAGATTACACACTGTGCATAGATTGTATAGCAGTACCCACTCTTAGCGGCGACCACCCGTATCCGATGTAGTAGTTTGAAACAGTGTTTTGAGTACAGCCTGGCCCACAGTAGCTTGTTGTTTGGTTTGCACATCTACACAATAGTGTTTTGTGAATGTGTGCGCTGTAGACCATGTGGCTGCTTTGCATATGTCATCTAGGGGAATGTTCCCTAAAAATGCCATTGAGGCCCCTATCTTTCTAGTAGAGTGGGCTTTAGGAGGAACAGATAATGTACGTTTAGCTTTGTGGTAGCAAATTTCTATACATTTGACAATCCACCTAGCTATCCCCGATCTTGATATGGGGTTACCTTTGTGTGGTGGTGAAAAAGACACAAAAAGCTGTTTACTTTTACGAAGGGATTGTGTTCTTTCAATGTAGTAAAGCAATGCTCTTTTGATATCTAAAGTATGAAGGGCTCTTTCTGCGACTGTCTGTGGCTGCGAAAAGAATACTGGCAGCTCTACAGATTGATTGAGATGGAAGGGTGAAATTACTTTTGGAAGGAATTTAGGATTGGTACGGAGAACAACCTTATTATGATGCATTTGCAGAAAAGGTTCTTGAATGGTTAATGTTTGTAGCTCACTAACTCTTCTTAGAGAAGTAATAGCTACTATGAAAGCAACTTTCCAGATTAAGAATGGCAAATCGCATTTATGTAATGGTTCAAATAGAGGTCTCATTAACCATGTGATAACTGTGTGAGAACAAGGTTTACATTCCACATAGGTGAAGGTGGTGCTCTGGGAGGAATTATTCTTTTGAGGCTCTCAATAAAAGCCTTTATGGCAGGTACTCTAAAGAGTGATAGATGGTGTCTATTGTGTAGGTATGCTGCAATGGCAGCAAGATTCAGTCTAATAGATGTGTACGCTAGGTTACATCTTTGGAGGTGTAATAAGTATCCTATGATGTGTTGAATAGGCACATCTAGAGGATTGATGTCGTTGTTATGGCAGTATATTACAAAACGCTTCCACTTGGCTGCATAACATGCCCTAGCGGTGGGACGTCTAGCTTTTTAAATGACGTTCATACAGTCAGGAGGGAGGTTAAGATAACCGAACTCTAGGACTTCAGGAGCCAGATCGCTAGGTTGAGCTGAGCTGGGTCCCGGTGTCTGATCTCGTAATGGTTCTGGGTTAGGAAGCGTGGAGACAGGCGTAGCTTTTGGTGCGGTACCACAGAAAGTTGCAGCAGTGTGGTGTACCACGGTTGTGTGGCCCAAGTTGGAGCAACTAGAATGAGAGTGAGGGAATGTTGCTGAAGTTTGTGCACCACTAGTGGAAGCAGTGGGAGAGGTGGAAAAGCATACGCAAATTTCCCGGACCAGTTCATCCATATCGCACTGCCTTTGGATAGCGGGTGTGGATACCTGGCGGCGAAGCTTGAGCATTTGGCGTTTTTGTGGGTGGCGAAGTGGTCTATCTGAGGTTGTCCCCACATCTGAAAGCACGGGTGAAAAACTTGTGGATGAAGTTCCTTCTCATGGAGCTGTTGTGTCTGTCGGCTCAACAGATCGGCCATGGTGTTTTGTACCCCTGGAACATGTTGGGCTAAAAGGAAGATGTTCTGAGGTATAGCCCATCTCTATATTGTGAGAAAGTGCCATCTTTCTTGTATTGGTATGCCCCCACTTTTTTCTGAACTGCTGATGTGCTTTGACTGAGCGTGCCCGGGGTTCCTGCCAACCAGGTACACAGGGCCTGTGTTCCTTCCCTAAAACTGTGTTGAAACTAAAACCCAATTGTCACCTCTGGCCACCTGTCAGCCCCTAGTAAATGGTACCTTAGGTACCCAGGGCATGGTGACCAGAGAAGACCCCTGAGTGCTGCAGCACTTATTGTGCCACTCTCGGGGGCCCTGTACCCTGGCACCCACTCACTGCCTTTGCAGGCTGAGTGCCTAAGTACAGAGCTAAAACAAGAGTCGACATGGCACCCATCCCTGTATGCCATGCCCACAGAACCCACTGCCCTGGCATACTTCAGTCAGCCCTCTAGCTGGGTGCCCTATGCCAGAGGTGAGGGCACAGGTGCATGAGCCCTGTGCCCCTACAGTACCCAGGGCCATTCCTGGGCCCTGTAAGTGCAGTGATGCTATTAAGAGTATATGGTGCTGGGAGGTTGTCATTACGAACTCCACAGCACCATAATGGCTACACTGAAGACTGACAAGTTGATACCAAACTTCTCAGCACATTAAACCCACACTGATGCTAGTGTGGGATTTAATGTAAAATGCACCAGAGGGCATCTTAGAGATGCCCTTCAAAACCCGAACCTACAATCCACGTCTGGGCAGAGTGGCTGCTGAGGCTGCCACACCGCAGACATGTTGCTGAAACCCTGGGTGGAGAGCCCCCGCTCTCCTGGGCCTGCAACAATGCACATCGTGGGCGAGGTGCTATGTCTTCTCCCCCAGGATGGACAGGGGGAAGCTTCAAAGGCATGTAGCCTCTGAGAGCTTCTCCAGACCATTTGCTGTACCCAGAAACTGGCCCCCACCAGTTTTGACCCCACTCTGGCGGAAAGACTAGCGGGAAAAACTACGCCAGGAAGGGGGGTGTGCCAACCTTTGCCAACTCCACCCCTCAGGTGGAGGAGGAGAGGTGAAGCACGACCCCGGGTTCCGGCCATCTTGTAGATGGGGAGCCCTGCCCAATACTATCACAAAAGAGGGGCGAGGGTCAAATAAGTTTAGACTCTACCACCCCGAACCCCCGGAGACCTATAATTGTACACACAAAAGGGGTGGGTAGAGTAAATAACAAAACCATATATACTCATACAGCAAAGAATAGAGCAAGCCCCAATAGGGCAAATCACTCTACTTGAGAAAACTGCCCTCACTCACATACCAAGGTATGTGACATGCTTCATCATTGGGCCTGCTTACAATACGTCCTGGTGTACCCCACACAGGGCGGAGCATAAGGGAGGGGGAAAAAATAATACATTTCTCTTAACACAACATATAGTCAAGACAGACTGAACGAACACAACACTTAACACATCAAATAAGGTGAAATAGTGCAAACACCAAGTGTTTCCAACCGAAAAGTGCGCCAAAGGAATTGTGCAGTATGAGGAGTGATTTAAAACTGATTAAAGGTGTCAACCAGAATACAAACTTTATTAGACTTTTCTTGGCACCTCTACCAGGATTAAAAATAAGTGAACAAAGGATGGGAAAGCGCCTTCAGGAGATAATTAGGAACCTCAAGGCTTCCCTCCTACCACTGCCAGAGCCCTGCCCAATCCCAGCTAGGCTCCTGCCCCACTCCCACAGGAGAGGAGCAGGCTAGGGGGTGTACTCACCCCAGGACAGGGACCCATTGGTCCCTGCCCTTGCCCTACTTGTAACGCCCCTAAATTTAGTATTTAGGGGCTCCATGAACCTTCCTTCCTCAGATCCAGATACCAAAAAAAAGAAAGAAGATCAAGAAGAAGACCCGCCGTGCAGCTGCTAACAACAAGACAACAACAACTGACTTGGCCCCAGCCCTACCGGCCTGTTGATCCTGGAACCTGCTCCTGCCTAACCCCGGCGACCCCAGCGGACAGCAACCTGGGGACACCAAGAGGACCTGCCTGCCTTGACCCTCGTGAAGATTGGGACTCCCATCAGCAGAGGCTCTGCTGCAACAACCCACCTGGTGCCCACCAGAAAGCTCCGCATCAGCCCACTCTGCACCAGCCGAGCCCGGGCCGGGCCAACCCGTACCAAGACCACAAGGACGTCCCCCCGGCGACTGGGACCCGAAGTCCAGTGCCCAAAGACCCTCCTAGACGAACCAGCCGACGCCTGCAGACTCAGAACCAGAGGCCACCCTAACCGCGACCAACAGCGGGTAAGCTTTCCCGACACCCAAAGACACCCATGCACCCTGCGCCCTACAGCCCCCTGTGCCTCCCTTTGGGGTACCTACCTGTGCTCCAAGATCCCAACTTACCTCTCGAAGTGCTGGGCCCCCCTGGAGAGCCTCCGTCCCTGAGCCTGCAGCCTTTGTTCCCTTTTCAAGATCCTCATTGGATAACATTGAGCGCCCGACGGCTCAAAAGCACCCTGCACCAAGCCGCCCGAGTGCCGCTGGCTGTGACCCCTTTGTCCCATCCTACTTCCCCCCCTTGCCCTGAGCAAGTGACCAGGAGCCCAGCTCCCAGAACCGCATGGCCTGCTAGCCAGCAGCCACCAACCGAAGGCCCCCTTTCCCTCACTGGATATCATTGGGCCTACCTACCTCTGCACCCGGTCGCCCCTGTGCCGCTGGGATTGAACTAACTGTACTTAACTGATCCTGGGGGACCCCTGAGTCTATACCCAGAACCATAACTTCACCAACCAAGTACTCACCTGGGAACCAGTAATTCACTTACCTGCCATTGGATAACATTGACTCCTTTTGACTCGAAAATTTTCTCAGTGTCAAGTTTTGAAAACTGGAAATATTCACATAAAATCAGCCAGAGTCCGAATTCCGAAGTACTCACCTGTGACCAGGGGAGAAGCTAGTACTGTACCTTTTCAGCCCAGTACAGAACCGCAAAAGTAATCCCTAGCGGGTTTACTTGTAAATCTGTATTTTCTCCATAGGAACCCATTGTCTGCTTTTCTATGAAATTTCTTCTAAGTGTCTACTTTTGAAAACTGGAAATATTCCTTAAAAATCATACGAAATACTGAAACGCAATTACCTACCTGTTTTGAGTTAAGCCCCCAGTGCTGGCCCTAGGAGACCTGTGAAGGGTTACAAAAGTAACGCAATCGTACTTTACCTGCAACCTGATTTTTCTCCCATTGAATAACTGTCAGATTTACATTGAGAAGTTTCTAAGTGTGAACTTTTAAACCAGCTTTAGATTTATGAAAATTCACTACAGTAACTAAAACGTTTTTGCTAATCTGGTTTCAGCTTAGACCCCAGGACTGAATCTCAGATCTAGTCCTGGAACTACCAAAGTAATCTATAAAGTAATCAACTCTACTTATATGTAGAAAACCCTTTGAGCTCAATGCTAGAGTGTGTTTTAGGATTGTGTTGCTTACTACCTATACTATAATCATTGTGTGCACAAACTTTATTGCTCCCTTGCAAAGTATTTACATGAGAGTACTGATAACCAGAAAACTAACTGTTGGTTCTAAAAATAAAACAACTATATCTGTTGATATAAAAACAATTGGCCTGGAGTTCAGTCCTTGAGTGTGTGAAACCTTTTGCTGACTGAGTGTGTACAACAAATGCTTTATACTGTCCTCTGGTACTGCCTTACTGCTCGACCAAGCTACCACTTTGGAGAGTAAGGTCAGTTCTGACTTTAACCTCTGTTATACCTCTGGTGTTGGTGGACTCTATACACACTGTACTTCCGTCTAGTCCAGTATATATAGAGTCACTTTCTCTCTGTGTCTCTATCTGGGTCTCTGTCTGTCTCTATCTGGGTCTCTGTCTGTCTCTATCTGGGTCTCTGTCTGTCTCTATCTGTCTCTCTTTCTGGGTCTCTGTCTGTCTCTATCTGTCTCTCTTTCTGGGTCTCTGTCTGTCTCTATCTGGGTCGTCGGTCTCTGTCTGTCTCTATCTGGGTCGTCGGTCTCTGTCCGTCTCTATCCGGGTCTCTGTCCGAACTCTATCCGGGTCTCTGTCCGTCTCTATCCGGGTCTCTGTCCGTCTCTATCCGGGTCTCTGTCCGTCTCTATCCGGGTCTCTGTCCGTCTCTATCCGGGTCTCTGTCCGTCTCTATCCGGGTCTCTGTCCGTCTCTATCCGGGTCTCTGTCCGTCTCTATCCGGGTCTCTGTCCGTCTCTATCCGGGTCTCTGTCCGTCTCTATCCGGGTCTCTGTCCGTCTCTATCCGGGTCTCTGTCCGTCTCTATCCGGGTCTCTGTCCGTCTCTATTCGGGTCTCTGTCCGTCTCTATTCGGGTCTCGGTCCGTCTCTATCCGGGTCTCGGTCTGTCTCTATCCGGGTCTCTGTCTGTCTCTATCCGGGTCTCTGTCTGTCTCTATCCGGGTCTCTGTCTGTCTCTATCCGGGTCTCTGTCTGTCTCTATCTGGGTCTCTGTCTGTCTCTATCCGGGTCTCTGTCTGTCTCTATCTGGGTCTCTGTCTGTCTCTATCTGGGTCTCTCTATCTGGGTCTATCTGTGTCTCTCTATCTGTGTCTCTCTATCTGTGTCTCTCTATCTGTGTCTCTCTATCTGTGTCTCTCTATCTGTGTCTCTCTATCTGTGTCTCTCTATCTGTGTCTCTCTATCTGTGTCTCTCTATCTGTGTCTCTCTATCTGTGTCTCTCTATCTGTGTCTCTCTATCTGTGTCTCTCTATCTGTGTCTCTCTATCTGTGTCTCTCTATCTGTGTCTCTCTATCTGTGTCTCTCTATCTGTGTCTCTCTATCTGTGTCTCTCTATCTGTGTCTCTGTCTCTCTATCTGTGTGTCTGTTTTTCCAGGGGCAATTGTCCAAATTCTGAATGTGCTTACATCAGCAACACGAAACAGTAAGCTTCCCAAAAGGCCCTTTCAAAGTCAGCTGTGAAAGCGCTTACAGCTGACTTTTAAAGAGCCTTTTGGGAAGCTTACTGATGGTGCTGTCAGTGACGTCACGGAGGCTGGCAGTAAACACAAAAGATGGCCGCAGGAGCATTTAATACGTATTCACTAAGTATGCTCCTGCGGTCATCTTTTGTGTTCACTGCCGGCCTCACTGGAAATGGCAAGACAAGGTCCTCGGGCTGCCAACGAAGGACCGCGGGCGGTACTATGAGTACCACCGCCATAGACTTGGGCCTGGTCAGTCCTGATCTTCTTGAGAACTTGGGGCAGGAGTGGTATCGGCAGTAAGGCATACAAGAGTCAAGTCCCACAATACCAAATATTTGTGGGAATTTCTACGAAATGTAGTCTACACAATCAATCTATACTACAATTATAAAGCAAGAACTTTGAACCTTTGAGGCGGGTAAACTCGGGAACCACAGCACCAATCCACACACCCGATACATCATTGTAATCGTCAGGGTGTGTAGATGGACATAGGCTATATAAACTATAAAAATATGCGTTATTTAAAAAATGTACCTTAAAAAAAAAATAGTCCCTTTGAAGTAGCGCTTGCAGCGATCTGCGTGCTGACATCAGGAGCGCGGGGAGGAGCGGGGTCCAGGAGCGCGAGGAGGAGCGGCGGACATGGCGCGGGGCAGGAGCGGTGACGAGCGGCAAGGAGCGGCGAACTGAGGAGCGCGGGAGAGGAGCGGCGGCTGAGGTAAGGCTCCGGGGGACCCACGGACTATGTCGGGGCAGGCGGGGGACAGGGCGGACAGGGGCCCGGGCTGCTGGACAATGTCGGGGCGGGCGGGATCCCGGGCTGCTGGACAATGTCGGGGCAGGCGGGGGTCGGGGAAGCCTGATTGCGCCCGGACAAGGTCGGGACGGGCTGCTAGTTATTTAATATTAGCACAGATCATTTTGATGACACATACCACACTCTACACTAAAAGAAAGTATCATAGCTAATTCTATGGATTTGCACAGGCGAGAAACTAGGTTTAGTGCATGCTTTGGGTTCATGTCTTTCGGTCACAAATATTATCCATGGGCTCTATGGAAACAATTTTTAACATTTACACATCCTAAGACTTCTTTCACCCACAATTGTTGGCCAGAAGATCACTGTTAAATACATTTGTCAGATTATTATTTTTTTTTTTTTAATTTCCTCAAATCTCCCCTGCACAGGAACGCATCCATGCCAAGGCTTGTTCTATGGCATCCCTACGCGTAAGTCACCCACTAGTACCTCAAAGTATGCATGTCCTCAGATCTCTGCACAAGTTTCGGAACTTACCAGAACTGCTTTAAAGTCTTTGTCCAATTTTTCTCGAAAACCCATCTGCTGGCACCTCTATGCAATCTCCACAGACCTGTACCAAACACTGAAATTCCTTCAAGGATTTCTCTTATGGGTAGGGGTCACTTAACCTGTTCCCCAAACGTACAACAAAAGTCTACTTTGCTGCTCCTGCTCCACCTTCAAATAATATCTCCACAGAGAACCACAAACTTCTGCAAAATCAATACCACCCTCTCTCCCTTAAGAAGCACAAACTCACCTGTTCCTCATAGATCTTCTCCCTGCGATTTGCCACTTCATTGCGGATGATGGTGCCAATGTATTCGATGACCATGGTGTGCTTTTCTATGTCCTTGGAGGCGTACAGACCCAGCCCCTGGATCCGAGAGCGAGCTAGGTACACGTTGTTCTTCCATTCAGTCTTCAGACGCCGATACTGTGAAGACTTGGAGTGCACAAACTGCTTGCTGTATGGAGTGTTGGTCTCACCAGTGAAGGTACTCTGGTATGCTTTCGACATGCTGGTACTGTTTAGAGTGTGAGGCCTGCAGAAGCAGAGACAACCATTGAAAACACCCTGAAAAAAGCAACAGTAAGAGAAGAGAGCTGTTGTGCAAAGGTAGCAATAGAGTACATAGTAGGGATGACTTGGCCACTGTACAGTAGATGGAGTGAAACACCAATCTATATCAACAGGAATGTAATTGCAATTATATGGCGCTTACTACCAGTGATGAGACGTTGATGCGCCTTTCGGTGAGGAGCATGCTACAAAGAGCCTAGAAGGTTTATCTTGGAGACCAGAGTAGTAGAAAGAGGTTAGGGATGCGTCAGAGTGGAGGTAGAGGAGCTATTGAGATAGGTATAGCGTGAGACAAAGTAGTGCATTGGAGAGTGTCTACAGTAGGAATAAAGTAATAATATAGATACATAGAAAGGTTAGTGTGTGTGTATAGAATTCAAAGTATAGACTAGAGCAAGGAATTCTATGAAACATCTAAGGAAAGGTACTACACAGCTGATGGAAGCAGAACAATGTAGCCATCTTCTGAGAACAGTTAGAACTAAGTAGACAAATCTAATAAAGGAAATTTATATCTAAATCCCAAATACTGCAATAAACTCCGTAAACAATGGACTATCAGCCTTAGTGAAGGATCCCAGAAAACCTTTATTTAAATACACTTATCCTCATCTGAAAAAAATATTTTTTCTTAAAAAGAAATATCAGAATAAAAATCCTAGCTGAGAGCTGAGAAAAAACTGTGCTATTTTAACCTTTGACCATCACCTTCAATAAGGAAAAAGGGAAATGCAATATTAACAGAGGTCTTTCAGTAAAATAAATAATTACACCACTTTAAAGCAGACAAGATTACCAGAGTAGAAGAATAAGTGGAAATCACAGAATGCTCTAATTCATTTTATGCATTCTGTTAGAAAACAGGGGTACTAGAACTGTGGGTCTCTGTTACTTCTGTTTTCGTATCAATGGTAAGTTACAGCAGTTTATGTAACAAGTCTCGCACAGCTTGCATACTTTTTGTACATGTATGGTCTTTTTTTTTTTTTAGGTCTTGCCTAAACTCCGCTTCAGCTGGCTGTGATCAATAGACTGTGGGGGTAAAAATAAGTGCCTTTCCCATGTTAATTTCCATAGAGATGACACGACTACAGCCCTAACTACTGAATGGAACAACACCAAATGTGACCGACAGCTAGCTCTTGGTCCAGAAAGAGCCCTTTTTGTGATTTGTTGTAAATCCGTTCAGTAGTTTGAGATATTGAAGGAAAAACAACATTTGTATATCTGGGTGGAGCCCAAGCACAGATCTCATGGTGAGTTCTGATTGGCTGTCAGCACTTCAACCAGGAAGTGCTGGCAGCCACCTTGGGGCCAACATACATGATAGCACTCCACTGAAATGCATCGTAGTGAATGGCAGGTTTTGAAAGTCACAAAAAGGAGAAAGCCTAAAGGGTGATAACAGATTTTAGTTACAGTATAAATAGGCTGTGGGGTTTTAGGTTTAAACCTATAATAACTGATAAAACCCCACTGAAAGATAAATAGCCCTCACCGGTGGAAACATATAAACACTGAAAAAACACCTGCACAACCACAAACTAAATGCCATTCAAAGAAAGGAAAAAGAGAATGAAAGTCATTTTTTTCTTCCTGAAGGTGTCAATACAATGTAACTTTGTTATACAAGCTAGCTGTAAGAAAGACTGGCTAACATTATTCTGCTTGAGTTTTGTTCTTTAGGGATGCCACCAAAATGTTGTTTCTTCTTCCTTTTACTTTTTCAGTTTTGTGGCCTTTGGTCTAAAGATGCAGGGTTTAGTTTCATGTTTAAGGTTTAGTTTAATTATTTTATAAACTGTAGGGATTCAGAAAATTTCATAAAAATATTTCCTAATATGTGTCATCACATTTACCCACAGAGAATGGGTAAAAACCCTTAATACATCAGACCATAGTTTCTAGCGGGTCAGTATTGATAGTAGGTGAATTGCCAACACCTCATGCTTTAAACATTCAATGCAAGGTATAGTGACAAGTATATATATATATATCACCAAGCATCTGGGATAGTGGTGAAAACATGACACCAGACATTTGCAAAGCATTGAACTCAGTGTCACTTGTAATGCTCTGCATAAATGGTTCTTTCCAAGTTCAACAAATATTGGAGTCATATTGTTTGTATTTGCAGTGATTCAGCTACGTATATTAAAAAGTTGTGTGATGACCTGTCAAAATTGATACCCGAGCTGAAGTGATTCCCTGTAGGAGATTCTTGCCACTTGTTAGATGGTATGCTGAGAGGGGCTTTTCACAGAAGATTACATGGGAAGAAAAGAGCGAGTGCACATGACCCAAAGACTCACTGAAGAAGTATTGTATGGTGCACTACATAAAGATTAATTTTCAAAAATCTATTTGGACCTCATATACACTATAAGTACACTGTCCAAATACCATGTTCATTCAGTGTAGAAAGCAAGCAATAACAAAAGCGAAACGTTCCATAAACACCGGAAAAACACTTTTTCTGTGGTTTTTAGTGGCGCGAAAATGTGTAACCACTGGTAACAACTGTTTTTTAAGATATTGAAAACACTGAAAAAAACCCCACCAGAATTTACCAAAAATAGAAACTGAAAACAGGAAAGCCTAAGTATAAATCATATGTTGATGGTACCATACTAATTGTAGGAATTGTAGTGTATTCTAAAGTGATGTTGTAGGAAAGTGCCCCTTTTTGCATGGTTGCCCCCAACTTTTTGCATAAAGTTGATGTACTTTGACTGAGTGTGCCCTGGGTTCCTGCCAACCAGGTACCCAGGGCCTAGGTTCTTTCCCTAAACTCTACTGTTGCATAACCCTATTGGTAACTCTCTGGCCACATGGGAGTAACTTGTAAAAGGTACCATATGTACCAAGGGCACTGTAACCTGGGAAGGCCTCTATGGGCTGCAGCACTTATTGTGCCACCCTTAGAGGCCCTGTACCTTCACACACACTGCCATTGCAGGCTGCATGTTTTGGTGTAAAGCAAAGTGAAGAGTCGACATGGCACACATCCCTGTGTACCATGCCTACAATCCACTGCCCTGGCATAGGTAAGCCACCCCTCTAGCTGGGTGTACTTTACCAGTGGTGACGGTACAGGTGCAAGAGCCCTGTACCCCTACACTGTCTAAGTCATTTCATACTCATTGTAAGTGCAGTAATGCCATAAACAGTATATGGTATGGGAGTTTGTCATTACAAACTCCGCCGCCCCATAATGGCTTTACTGAAAACTGGGAATTTTGGTATCAAACTTCTCAGCACATTAAACCCACACTGATGCCAGTTTGGGATTTAAAGAAAAATGCACTAGGACTTGTTTCTGTACCCCTGGGTCGAGAGTACTCCAGCTCTCGGTGTCCTGAAACCAAGCACATCCTGGGACGAGGTGCCAGGCCTCCTCCCCCAGGACTGGGTCGAAAAAAGGTAAGGCTTGCCGCCTTTGTGAGCTACCACAGCCATTTGCTGTTCCCAGCAACTGACCCACCCCCATTTTGGGAAGGAGAATCTGCAGGAAAACCAAGTTAGGAGGAGAGGTGTGCCCACCTTTGCCAACTCCATTCCTCAGGTGGGGGAGGCGAAGTGAAGCACGACTCAGTCCCCACCTTCTTGAAGATTGTGGTGGGCGATCAAGCCAACCAGACTGAGGCTAATGCCCCGCTCCCCCCCAGTGGAGGGTGGTATAATAGGGGGTGCACCCACCACAAGGAAGAGATCCATTGATCCCAACCTGTACCTACCTGTAACGCCCCTAAATGTTGTATTTAGGGGCAACCCTGAACTTTGCTTCCTTAGACAAAAAACAAGGACAGAAGAGCCGGGCTGAAGAAAAGGGGCACACCAACTGACTTGGCCCCAGTACTACCGGCCTGTCCCGAACTCGACAGACTACAGCGGAATCCCGGTGTCTCCTGCGGCCAGCAGCCCCCAAAGACCCTGACCTGCCTTTCCAAACCACACTTCGTCTTCCGTGAGCACCGGATTTGCTCACCAACAGACAGGCTCCGGCCAAATCCGAGTGTCTGCACCAGTCGCCCACAGCCCTAGTTCGAGTAGCCCAACACCACACGGTGGTCTCCCCGGTGATCCAAACTGGGATCTGGTGATCTCTGACTTACCTCAAGTCTCCAGTCGACGCCTGCAGCGCCTTTCTGGAGGATCCCTCAGACCGCAACCGTAGCTGGTAAGAAGAATATGAAACCAAAAGCCCCCCCCACCAGATGCTCCAAGGCCTTGGGTGGCCCAACCAACGTTGTCCTGGAATACCAAGACATCCCAACTTACCTCTCCAACCGGTGGTCGCCTCCAGAGGATCTTCGTCCCAGAGCCTGCAGTGTGTGTTGCAACCGTAAAATCCACATTGAAAACAACAGGGCACCGGGCCCCCCTAGTGCCACTGTGGGTGCGAAATCGAATCCCCTTTTTGCCCTCAGCGTAAGTCCAGGAGCTTTGCTCCAATAACCTTGTGGCCTGCTCTTGAGCAGCCACCAACCAGATGCCCCCTATCCCTCATTGGATAACATTGGGCCTCAGCACTCTGCACCCGGCTGCCCTAGTGCCTCTGAGGGTGCTTTGAGAGTGCATTCTCAACCCTGGTTCTAACCCCAGAAAACTAACTCCCAAACCTAAGTACCTATCGTTAAGTCGATAACACTGTTTTCTCCCATAGGACTGCATTGAACTGCCTTCTTGTCAAAATTGTTCTAAGTGTGGAGTTGGTTTGTATGAATCACTAAGAAACTGCAAAGATACAAAAACTGATTTACTTACCTTTTCTCTAGGAAATGTCCCAGTGTGATATCTAGGCATATCACACAGAGTAGAAAAAGTAACGTAGAAAGTAACCTGAAAAGTAATTTAAACTGCTTTACAAACACATGACTTACTTGTAACCAATCTAATTGCATTCAACTGCATTTAAACTGTATTTAACGGCATTATTCTTGCAAATTGTTATTATACTTCCATATACCAGGCCTGTTTTGGTTCTAGAAAATAAAATACAAACTAAATAATATTTTCATTTAAACAAATTGGTCTGAGTTCAGTCTTCCAGTGTGTGACATTTCTTGAATGATTGTGTGCAATAAATGCTTAACACTACCCTCTGATAAAGCCTTACTGCTCGCCCACGCAACCACAAATAAAATGTAAGGTATTATATACTTTTACCTCTGCCTACCTTTGGGGTTCCACTGGACACTGTGCACACTATACCTTACTTTGCTATAGTACATACAGAGCCAGCTTCCTACAGCAAGAGCAATTAAAACTGCTTCCCACATTACAGATGTGAAAAGAACAGACATCCTGTTAAGGAGGGTCTTTACGGTAAGGTATGTCCCATTCTAAAGAGGTGCAAAGGCCTCTAGTGTTTTGTACGTTTAGATTGAGACCATCATTCGTGTGATAATGAGGGAGGAGTTTGCCATCCTCCAAATAGTCGTCCTGTGTGCGCTAACTGTTCATATTGCGATATGAAAAACAATGGTCCTGAACCTATTGATTATAATGATTCACTTAATCAATTAAATTGTGCAAAGTTTCAAGTATAGAACAACAACAACCAGTCTGCTCTATTGTACTCAATTTGCTTAGTACAGAGTGATAAACCTACACCACGGTTAACAGAATACTTTTAATTAATTAGTTCATTATTAGCAGTTCATTTTTATAACAATGTATTATTCCAAAATAGATAAAAACAGAATGGTTTCCCAAAAGGAGCGTGCAAAGAAAAGCGTGATTAAGAGTGTGAAATAGGTGAACAGAAAGGAAATTCACAATGGTGGACAGAAAATATTCACATTATTCAACAAGCAATATCGGACATATGATTTGCCGCATTGAGTCCCTGGCCAAACCTTATTTAATTTTTTTATTCAAAACATTATTACATCCAGACATATATGTCCTGAAATTTCTTGCACTATATGAAAGAAATTGAGTAGTTGGTCCAAGGTGATATGAAGATAGTGTCGACGTTTCGACTCGTCTTATGCCCAATCAGTGATTTGAACCTGGGGAGTGCGAGTCTTCATCAGGACTGGAAAGACAGATGGGGGCAACCAGGGGATAATGATAACCCTATGAAAAATGAAGTCGGGATTACTAACCGTGGTGGATAAAGATTAATTAAAACCATAGCCCATAGATGGACTTAGGTGGAATGTGTGAGTGATGCCCTTCAGGAATCGATTTACAATAGGGGACTTGAACAAAGATGGTTGATCAGGCGGCCTTAAGAAGGCTGAAAGGGCAGAAAGATAGCCCTTGATAGTGCCCAGAGCAGAGCCCTGCTGGGCAAGAGAAAGAAGGAAGAGAAGAACCTCAGAAAGATGGGCAGAGAGAGGATCCACAGCCTTTGCTGTGCACCATGCCACAAATCTGTTCCACCTGCAGGCGTATACCGACTTCGTGGAGGGACGCCTGGCTGCCAGAATGATGTTACAGACTTCAGGAGGCAAGTCAAATGACCTCAACTGTCGCCGCTCAATCTCCAAGCATGGAGGTGAAGACTGGACAGGTTCGGGTGGAGGACCGTCTCCTGTTGCTGCGACAGAAGGTCCTCCTGAAGAGGCAGACGAACCGGGGGATCGACTGTCATACTGAGTAGCTCTGGATACCAGTACCTTCGTGCCCAGTCCAGAGCCACAAGGATGACTTGGGCCCGGTCCCGCTTGATCTTCTTCAGCACTCTGGGCAGAAGTGGTATAGGCGGAAAGGCGTACAACAGACCGCAACTCCACTCGCGACGAAAAGCGTCTCCGAGCGAGCGCCGCCTTGGAAATTCCAACGCGCAGAACTGATGACATTGCGCGTTCTCTTCGGTGGCGAATAGATCTAACCAAGGCTTTCCCCACGGCAGAAAGAGACCGTGCGCCATTGGCGGCTGACTTCGTCCACCCTGGCATTCAGAGAACCTGCCAGGTGTTGAACCACCAGGGTCACTCCCTGATGTTCCAGCCATTGCCAGAGGCGCAGAGCCTCCTGGCAAAGGGTCCCCGACCCCACCCAGCCCTGTTTGTTGCAGTACCACATGGCGGTGGTGTTGTCCGTGAACACCTGCACTACACTCCCTCGGACAGAGGGGAGGAATGCCTTCAGTGCTAGACGAATCGCCCGCAGCTCCAAAAGGTTGATATGGAGCCGGGACTCCGCCTGACACCAGAGGCCTCTGATCTCCGCCTCTCCCATGTGGCCTCCCCAGCCCTGGAGGAACGCGTCCGTCACAACTACGTGCTCCGGTTGGGGAAGGGAGAGGGATCTGCCGCTGACTCAATCGCGGTCCGTGAGCCACCACTCCAGCTGTCTCGCAGTGCCCTCTGAGATCAGGACGTGGTCGGACAGGTTGCCCTGATGCTGAGCCCACTGAAACTTCAGGTCCCACTGCAGAGCCCGCATCCGCCACCTGGCGTGATGCACCAGTAGGATGCAGGAGGCCATGAGCCCCAGAAGCCGCAGGGTCAACCTGACGAGATCCAGGATAAAGGCTGGAAGAGTGGGATGAGAGCCTGAATATCCCGGACCCGCTGTTCGGGCGGATAAACCCGAAACTGCGCCGAATCTAGAACCGCTCCGATGAAGAGGAGCTTCTGAGAGGGGCACATGTGTGACTTCGGCATATTGATGTGGAACCCCAGCTGGTGCAGGAGATCCGCCGTATTCTGGAGGTGGCGGACGACTGTCTGGGGCAAGCCCGCCTTCAACAACCAGTCGTCGAGGTAGGGGAAGACTGAGACCCCTAACCTGCGCAGATGAGCTGCGACCACCGCCATCACCTTTGTGAACACCCGTGGGGCGCTGGTAAGGCCGAAGGGGAGCACGGTGTACTGAAAGTGCTTGTGGCCAACCGTGAACCGCAGGTAGCGCCGGTGGGCCGGCAGGACGGGAATGTGGAAGTAAGCGTCCTGCAAGTCCAACGCTACCATCCAGTCTCCTGGGTCCAGGGCAGCTAAAACCTGAGCCAGTGTCAGCATCTTGAACTTCTCCTTCAGGAGGAAGCCGTTGACGTTCCGTAGATCCAAGATAGGGCGTAGGCCCCCTTTGCCCTTCTTGGGTAACAGAAAGTAGTGGGAGTAGCAACCACGCCCTACTTCTGGCCCAGGAACACGCTCGATGGCCCCCTTGGCCAAGAGGGCCGTAACTTCCTCCTGCAGAAGACGCAAATGATCCCCCGACACACGGTGGTTCTGCGGTGGCATGGCTGGAGGAGTCACCTCGAAGGGGAGGGAGTAGCCCCTTCGGACGATCTGCAGCACCCACCTGTCCGACGTGACAGTGCGCCAGTGGAGGAGGTGATGGCGAACCCTGCCACCCACTGGCGTCACATGGGCCTGAAAGCACGGACTAGGAGGGTTTTGAGGCGGATGCTGCGGGGGAAGGTGTGGACTGACCTCGCCGTTGTCCCCGACCGCCACCACAGGGGTTTCCACGGCCGCCACCGCGTTGGGCATTACCCTGCGGGGCATGGCTGGCAGCACGTGTGGGTACACCCGTTCCGTGGCCACGAAAGGAGTGAAAGGCAGCCGATTGCTGGTGTGGGGCCGAGAGGCCCAAGGACTTGGCCGTGGCCCTGGAGTCCTTAAAACGCTCAAGCGCATGGTCTGCCTTGTCGCCAAAAAGGCGACGGCCATCGAACGGCATGTCCATCAGTGTGTTCTGGACATCGGCCGAGAAATTGGCGGACCTCAACCAGGCGTGGCGTCTGACCGCCACCGTCGTTGCCATCGCTCTGCCCAGTAAGCCGGTGGTATCTAGTCCACACCGGATCGAATATCTGGCTGCATCCCGACCTTCCACAAGGGCCTGGCCGAGTCTGGCCATACCTCCAACGGACACTCTGGCAGCACTTCCGCGACCGTATCCCACAGAGAGAGGGTGTAGCGGCCCAAGAGGCATGCGGTGTTGGAAGTGCAGTCCCAGACTAAGGGAGGAGAAAATCTTTTTGCCATACTGCTTGTACCTCTTGGAGGCCCTGTCCGGCGGAGCCGACGGGAATGCGGTCTGGGAATTGGAGGCCTGCATGACCAGGCTCTCAGGGGTGGGGTGGGTGGACAGGAAACATGGGTCACCCGGGGTCGTACGGAGGCGTCTGGCCACGTTCCTATCTACGGGCGAACCCGTAGCGGGCTTGGACCAAGTGCCCAAAAGAACGTCAGTTAAGGCCTCGTTAAACGGCAGCAGAGGCTCGGCTGAGCATGACTGCGGCTTAAGGACCTCGGTGAGGAGGTTAGTCCTCACGGCCACGACGGGGAGCTCAAGGCCCAAGGCCTTGGCTGCCCTCATCAACACCACACTATAGGTTGCCCCCTCCTCCGTAACCACGCTAGGAGGGGAGAACAGCCAGTGTCAGGCAAAGTGTCTAAACCACTGGCTTCCCCAAGGTCACCTGTCCAGTCCTCATAAGACTGGCACTCACGTGCCAGAGGGTCCTCAGACCCTCCCAAACCATCCCCATCACCCGGTACTCCGGGTTAGTAAAGGATGGGGTCGGTTCATGGAAAGTGAACTCACCAAATGGCGTCTGAATCGGCGCCGAGCGGCGCCGGAACCGGGTTGAGGGAGGCGTCTGGGACGGCGCCGCCCGAGGACAGCGCCGGGGGTGACACCTGTGGGGTCGGCGCCGGGGAGGTCGTTAAGGCCACCGGCGACGACCCAGATCCGGATCCAGCGGGGCCCGACGGCATCGGGCCGAAGCCCCCGACCCGCTAAGACCCCCAGACGGGACCGCTGGGCCCGAAGGCGCCGCGGAACCCGTCGGGGGAGAGAGGGACCTCATGGCCATGAGAAACCGCTCGATCTCCCCCGGCGTCGCGTTAGGCCCAGGGACCGGAGGGTATGAAGCCGGACGCGACGCCTGCGACTCCGATGGAGCCGCGTGGGCGGTGCCACCTGAACCCCCGGCCGCGTTGCACGAGCGTTGGGGGGAGTCGGAAGAGCGATGACGTCTCTTCGACTTCTTGTGCTTACCTGACTACTTCGACCCAGAGGAGTGATGTCGACTCCTGGAACTATGACGGCTCCGCTCCCGCGACCGGTCCCTCAACCTCCGTCCGGACCGGGACCTCTCTCGGCGCGGGGCCAACTGCCGGAATTCGAGTCGCTCCAGTCTAGCTTTCGAAGTAAGGGCCCAGCAGTCGAGGCAGGTCTTGTCGTCGTGGAGACACCGACGGTGAGGATCCGTGACCGACATCAGTCGGTCGCAATCTTCACAGGGCTTGAAATCAGGCATCCCTATCGGCACAGATCAGAGTCAAAGACTCGAAAAGTAATGATCAAAAGATCAAAAAAGGGTTAGTCAAAAAGTGACTAAGGTACCACTTTTTCCGGATCTGCGCTGCTGGCGCGGAAAAAAGAAGAACTGACGTCAGCACGCGGAGGCAGCGTCTAAGTACTCCGACGACGTCATCACGGCGCCCACGACGCCGGACACAGAGCCGCAGACGACGCCTACCGACGCGCAAGGCTACTGCTACGCAAAAAATTCCGGATCCAGTCTGACGCCTGGGGATATTCTAAGGTAAGGAATCTGTCACTAACGTGTCTCTTTCAGATCATAAAATATTTACAACACAGATTCTCTGATATAGAAGAGCGGACAACAGGGAGGTGGGTGGGTCAGTGAGGAATCCACAGGCAGATACTGTATCTACCAGAAAAAGCGTTACCGAAGGTAAGTAACTTGTTCTTCTGATAGATACATCTGCCTTGTGGATTCCGCACCTTGTGAATAGAGTCCCACAGCAGTTCCCACTCCCGGAGGAGGGTGTCCACTCTTTTAAACCAGGAAATCCTGGAGAACAGAGCGCGCTAAGTGGCCGTCCCTCCTCACTTCGGAATCCAAGCAGTAATGCTTCGCGAAAATGTGGAGGGAAGACCAAGTCGCCGCCCTACAAATGTCCTCTACTGGAACACCTCTAGCCAATGCTGAGGTTGATGATTTAGCTCTTGTAGAATGAGCCCTTATGCCCTCTGGTGGTTCCTTACCGGCCAAAGAGTAGCAGAGTTCTTTTATGGACCGCTCTTCCTCTTTTGCAGCCAGCAAACCCAATGAAGAGCTGGTCATCCAACCGACAGTCTTTAGATCTGTCCAGGTAAAAGGACACCGCCCTTTTGGGGTCCAGACGGTGTAATCTCTCCTCCTCCTTCGAAGGGTGTGGGGGAGGATAAAAGGTAGTGAGGGTAATGGATTGACCAAGGTGGAAAGGAGTCACCACCTTTGGGAGAAAAGCAGCCCTGGTCCTAAGAACCATTTGATCAGCATGAATGGTCAAGAAAGGGGGCTTGGAACTAAGAGCTTGAAGCTCACTTACCCTCCTTGCTAAGGTTATTGCAACGAGGAAGACCGTCTTAAGAGTCAAAAGCCTCATAGGACATTTGTGAAGAGGCTCTAAGGGAGCACCCATTAAAAAAGTCAAGACAAGATTTAAGTCCCACTGAGGCACAATAAAAGGAGTAGGAAGGAACATATCTGTGAGGCCCTTCAAAAACCTTAAAACAACAGGAGATTTAAAAAGAGATGGCTGGTCTGGCAAACAGAGAAAAGCCGACAGCGCTGAAAGATAGCCCTTAACTGTGGCAACAGCAAGCCCTTGCTGCGCCAGAGAGAGGGCAAACTGCAGAACATCAGACAAATGGGCTTTCAAAGGGTCAATAGATTTCTCCCCACACCAAGTGACAAATTTTGACCATCTATATGAATAGATGGACTTAGTGGAGTCATGCTTGGCTGACAAGATGACATCCACTACGTCAGGTGGGAGAGAAAAGGTATTCAGGTTGCCCCGTTCAATCTCCAGGCATGAAGGTGTAATGTCTGGAGGTGGGGGTGTAGAACCTGCCCCTCCATCTGAGAGAGGAGGTCTGCCCTGAGAGGGAGACGGAGCGGCGGGTAAGAGGAGAGGTGGAGAAGATCCGTGTACCACACCCTTCTTGGCCAATCCGGGGCGATCAATAGGACTTGGGCCCGGTCCTGGCGAATCTTCCTCAGAACCCGAGGAATCAAGGGTATGGCAGGAAACGCGTAAAGGAGTTGATTTCCCTAACTCAACTGAAACGCGCCCCCCAAGGCTCCATGCATCGGATACTGGAGACTGCAGAACGACGGGCAGTGAGCATTCTCGCGAATGGCAAACCGGTCCACTGAGGAGTTCCCCACATCCGAAAGATGCCGAGAACAACCTCTGGATGGAGCCTCCACTCGTGGTCGGCTGAGAACTGACGACAGACTGTCTGCTCGCACGTTCAGAACCCCGGCCAAATGATTTGCCATCGGACAAATCTGATGGTCCTGAACCCAAGACCAGAGCCGCAGAGCCTCTCTGTAGAGACACTGCAACCCTACTCCTCCCTGCTTGTTGATGTACCACATCGCGGTCGTGTTGTACGTCAGGACTTGCACTGACCGACTGCGAAGGGAAGGGAGGAAGGCCTTGAGCGCTAAACGTATTGCCCGCAATTCTAGAAGGTTGATGTGAAGCAACTTTTCCTCTGGAAACTAAAGACCCTTGATCTCCAAATCCCCCAGATGAGCACCCCACCCTAGAGTGGATGCATCAGTTATCACCGTGGCCACCGATGGAGACAGATGGAAAGGTTTCCCTTGTGACAGATTGCCTTCCACGCCCCACCAAGATACATCCGCTGCAGCCTCTCTGGAGATCCTCACTGACTCCCCGAGATCCCCTTCGTGTTGAAACCACTGTCTGCGGAGGCACCAATGGAGCGCCCTCATATGCCAGCGTGCATGGTTGACCAACAGAATGCATGAAGCCATCAGACCGAGCAGACGAAGGACCTTCAGGACTGGAACTACTGCTCCACTGTGAAACAAAGGAACCATTTCCTGTATGTCGCGAATCTTTTGAGGAGGGGGGAATGCCCGACATACAGTTGTGTCCAGTTCGGCACCTATGAACAGGTTGTGCTGGGAGGGCAATAGGTGAGACTTGGATACATTTATCGAAAACCCAAACGGTACAACAACTGAGTTGCCCCTTGCAGATGCTGGAGCACTTTCTCTGACGACTCTGCTTTGATCAGCCAGTCGTTCAAATAGCGGAATACCAGAATCCCCGACTTTCTGAGATGTGCCGCCACCACTGCCATCCCCTTGGTGAAGACTAGAGGCGCAGTAGTCATTCCAAAAGGAAGGACCGCAAACTGATAGTGCTGCGATCCCACCGTAAAACAGAGATACTTCCTATGAGACTTCAGGATTGGGATGTGAAAATACGCATCCTGCAAGTCGAGCGACACCATCCAGTCTTCTTCCAGCAGCGCTTGAAGAACCTGTGCAAGGGTGAGCATCTTGAATTTCTCTTGTTTCAGATAGAGATTCAAAATCCTGAGATCCAGGATTGGCGAAGTCTGCCATCCTTCTTGGGGATCAGGAAATACCGGGAGTAGCATCCCTGACCCCTTTCCTGCTCTGGGACCACTTCTATCGCACCCTTTCTTAATAAAGTCTGTACTTCCTCCTGTAGAAGCTACAGATGTTCCTCCGTGCAATAACCTTGGCAAGGAGGGTAATTGGGAGGAAATTCCCAAAAGGGAAGGGCATACCCATTTTCTACGTGATTGAGAACCCAAAGATCTGATGTAACCGATTCCCAATCCCGTAGAAAGTAGGTAAGCCGACCCCCCACAGGACCCACATGATCCTGAATGGCGGATCTAGGGCGTTGGAGGAGGAGGAAGAGGCTTGACGCCCTCGAATACGACCCCTTTGCTTCCCCCTGTATGACCTGTACAAGGTGTTCTGCTGCTGCTGCTGTTGTTGCTGCTGCTGACCTTGTCTAAAGTTCCGAAAGGAAGAGCGTCCAAATCCTCTGAACTTTCTGGTCGATACACCGCTAATTTGGAGACCCAAAGACCTGGCAGTATCTCTGCTGGCTTTAAACCTCCCCAGGGCTGTATCTGCCTTCTTGCCAAAGAGTCCTTCTCCGTCAAATGGCAGATCCAAAAGCGCTGCCTGAACGTCAGTAGAAAAGTCCGAGGACTTTAGCCAAGCCGATCTTCGCGTGGCAACTGCAGTACCCATAACCCGAGCCACAGAATCAGCTGTGTCAAGACCGCTTTGAATTACCTGGCGTTCCGCTGCTTGGGTGTCAGACAACACCTCCTCGAAATCACTCCTGTTTTCCTCAGGGATCTTAGGAGCCAAAGCACGCATTGAGTCCATAAGTGCATGCACATACCTCCCCATGAGACAAGTGGCATTTGTAGACTTCAAAGCCATACTTGCAGACGAGAAAGTTTTCTTGGCCACCTGATCTTGCTTTTTGGCCTCCTTGTCCCCAGGAACTTGGGGAAATGCACTCATTGATTTCTTAGAGCACGCAGCCTGAATCACCAGGCTCTCTGGAGAAGGGTGAGATGTCAAGAATGCAGGGTCTTCTGGAGCTACGCTATACCTTCTAGCCACACTCTTGGATACAGCAGGAGCAGAACGAATATGTTACTTACCAGTATGCATCTGTTCTTGGCATGTAAGGCTGCTGACATTCATATCTGTGCATAGATCGCCGCCTAGTGTTGGGTCCGGATGATCGCACATTGTTGTCCTGGAAGAGTCTTCGAAGTATCACGAGATAGCTGGCTCCTCCCCTGGACTACAGTGCGCATGGGCATCGACTCCATCCCCAGATTGTTTTTAGCCATTGCGGCAAAGATGGAGTGTAACACCGTGAGTGATGACCATGCTAAGAGTAATTAGGATTGCTGCAGCCGCTACAGACGCCGGGGAGGAGGGCGGGCGATATGAATGTCAGCAGCCCTACATGCCAAGAACAGATGCATACTGGTAAGTAGCATATTCGGTTCGAGGCATGTGGGCTGCTGAATTCATATCTGTGCATAGAATACATAGCAGTCTCCCCCTTAGCGGTGGTTGCCCGTGCCAGCTGCAGCAGTCTGAAAAAGAGTCCTGAGAACAGCCTGTCCTACAGCACCTTGCTGTTTGGAGTGTACATCCATGCAGTAGTGTTTGGTAAATGTATGTATGGTGGACCATGTGGCTGCTCTACATATATCCTCTAGAGGAATGTTACCTAGGAAAGCCATGGATGCCCCTAACTTGCGTGTTGAATGCGCTCTTGGGGGGATCGTTAAAGTGTGCTTGGCTTTTTCATAGCAAATTTGAATGCACTTAACGATCCACCTGGCTATACCTGCTTTAGAAATGGGGTTGCCTTTGTGTTGTGGCAAAAAGGCAACAAATAGTTGTTTTGTTTTCCGAAAATCTTTGGTCCTATCAATGTAGTGCATTAAGGCTCTTTTGACGTCTAGTGTGTGGAGCATTCTCTCCGCCACTGTCTCAGGATTTTGGAAGAACACAGGCAGTTCTATAGTTTGATTGATATGGAACTGTGAAACCACCTTAGGGTTAGTGCGAAGCACCACCCTATTGGAGTGAATTTGTATGAATGGCTCTTGGATAGTTAGTGCCTGGAGTTCAAGAACGCGTCGCAGTGAAGTGATTGCTATCAGGAAAGCCACTTTCCACGTCAAGAACTGAATCTCGCAGGAATGTAGAGGCTCAAAAGGTGGACCCATCAGTCTGGTGAGGACCACATTTAGGTTCCATTCAGGAGCTGGCGGGGTCCGGGGAGGAATGACTCGTTTGAGTCCCTCCAAAAAAGCTTTAATGGCCGGCACTCTGAAAAGTGAGAGATGCTGCCTGTTTTGTTGATAAGCTGCTATTGCGGACAAATGTATGCGAATGGAAGCATATGCCAGATTGCATTTGTATAGATGTAACAGATAACAAATGATGTTGTGAGTGGAAGCGTCTAGCGGGTTGATATTGTGGTCTGCACAATAAATGACAAACCGCTTCCATTTCGCCGCATAGCATGCTCTGGTGGTGGGCTTTCTTGCCCCCCTTATGATATCCATACAGTCTGGAGGCAAATTGAGGTAGCCAAATCCTAAAACCTCAGGAGCCAGATCGCCAGGTTGAGCTGTTGTGGATCTGGGTGCTGAATGTCGCCATGGCTCTGCGTCAAAAGCCTTGGTGTGAGGTGCAGCCTTTGATGCGGTACCACGGAGAGTTCTAGAAACGTGGTGTTGGCGTGCCCACGTCGGAGCAACCAGGATGAGCGTCATCGAGAGTTGCTTCAGTTTGCGTGCCACCAGCGGTATTAGAGGTGCTGGGGGAAAAGCGTACGCAAATATGCCTGACCAGTTCATCCATATCACATTGCCTTGCGCCTGTGGGTGTGGGAACCTGGCGGCAAAGCTTCGGCATTTGGCGTTTTCCTTTGTGGCGAACAGGTCTATCTCTGGATGACCCCACCGCTGGAAGTACGGGTGGAGTACTGATGGATGTATCTCCCACTCGTGCATTTGGTGGCTGTACCTGCTGAGCAGGTCCGCCATCTGATTGTCCTTGCCCGGGAGGTGTTCTGCCATAAGGAAGATGTTCCTCTGAATGGCCCACTTCCACATGCTCTGAGCCAGATGAGACAACTGTGGAGAGTGTGTTCCTCCCTGCTTCTGAATGTAGTACATGGCTGTAATGTTGTCCGTCCGGATCAACACAACCTTGTTGCACAGATGTACCTTGAATGCCTTCATCGCCATGAAGATAGCCATCAGCTCTAGAAGGTTGATGTGCATCTTCTTTTGCTGCGTTTTCCATAGTCCCTGCACAGTGTAGTGGAGTACATGAGCTCCCCAACCCTGGAGAGATGCGTCCGTCGTCAGAATGATCTGTGGCACAGGCTCCTGGAACGGTTGTCCCTTGCAAAGGTTTTGTGGATTCCACCAATGCAGAGAGTTGTATGCACGACCGGTTACCAACACTAGGTCTTTCAACTGTCCGTGAGCATGATTCCACTGACGTGCTAAGCACTCCTGAAGCGGACGCATATGTAGTCTCGCGTGCGGGACTATGAAGATGCAGGAGGCCATCATGCCCATCAACTGCATGAACACTCGTGCCTGAAGCGAGTGTTGAGGTCTGAATTTTTGTATCAGCGATTGAATGCTGCTGATCCTCACTGAATTTGGCTGTGCTTTGGCTGCCAGAGTGTCGATTGTTGCGCCCAGATACTGCCGTATGTAGGCGGGTTGAAGGTGGGACTTTGGGTAATTCAGTGAGAATCCCAGATCGTGAAGAAGGTGAATGGTGTGGGACATGTGGGCGGCACACTGCTGGGCCGACTTTACCTGGATAAGCCAGTTGTCCAGATAAGGGTAGACGTGAATGTTCCGTCTCCGTAGGTGTGCAGCCACTGTCGCCAGGCACTTCGTGAACACCCTGGGTGCCGTTGTCACTCCGAAAGGGAGGACCTTGAATTGGTAATGCTGATTTTGAATGGTGAATCTGAGGTATTTTCTGTGTGACGGGTGTAGCGGAATATGAAAGTATGCATCCTTCAGATCTAATGTTGCGAGGAAATCTCCTTGACTGAGCAACGGTAGAACCTGCTGCAATGTTAGCATGTGAAAGTGTTCTGATAGAATGTACTGATTGAGGGTTCTGAGGTCCAGTATGGGTCTGAGGGACCCGTCCTTTTTTGGGATCAAGAGGTACAGTGAGTACACTCCTGTGCCTCTTTCTTCCACAGGCACGAGCTCGATTGCACCTTTTTGCAGCATGACGAGTACCTCTTGCTGCAATAAGTGCAAATGCTCTGTGGACATAGGCCGGTGTCTTGGGGGTATGTTGGGTGAAGTGGATGTTAACTCCAGACAATAACCGTACTGGATAAGCTTTGTGACCCACCTGTCTGTGGTGATGGACTTCCAGACCGGCAGGAACTGTTGGGAGTCTCCCGCCGACCGGTGTTGTATGGTCGGGGGGCAGTGACAAGGAGTCACTGTTTGTTAGTGGCGGAGGATCTGGAGCTGTTGTTTCCACGACCTCTGCCCTTGGCGCTGTTTCCACGATAGCCACCTCTAGTTTGTTTGGTGTACGTGGTTTGCGCTCTACCTTTATTGTACTGCGTTTGCTGGGACAGCTGGCCTCTGGAAACACCTCTATTGCTTGAGCGACGAAAAGAACCACCCCTGAACTGCTGCGACTGGAGAGCCCCCATAGACTTTGCAGTCTCAGTGTCCTTCTTGATTTTCTCCAAGGTGGTGTCCACCTCTGGGCCAAATAAATGATCAGGGTTTACTGGCTGATTTAGAATGGTGGTCTGTATCTCTGGCTTGGACCCGGAGATTCTGAGCCAGGCATGTCGCCTCAACATGACACTTGTGTTAACTGCTCTGGCCGCGGTGTCTGCTGCGTCCAGTGCACATTTGATAGAAGCATTTGATATGAGCTTCCCTTCCTGTATGAGCATCTCTGCTGCCTCCTTATATTCATCTGGCAGGTGTTGTAACAGGGTCTCCAGTGTGTCGTAATGGGCCCTGTCATACCTGGCTAAGAGTGCCTGAGTGTTTGAAATGCGCCAGATATTGGCCGCCTGAGCTGCCACCCTTTTCCCCGATGCCTCTAGCACCTTAGTTTCTTTATCAGGGGGAGGAGCATCACCCGTTGTTTGTGAGTTAGCCCTCTTCTGGGCATTAGAAACAACCAGAGAGTCCAACAGCAACTGCCCTTTAATGTAGGTAGGGTCCCCAGGTGCCGGTTTGTACTTTTTTTCAGTTCTGGGGTTAATCACCCTGGCCCTTGTAGGCTCCTTGAATATCTCCCCAGCATGTTTTAAGACACCCTTCAGCATAGGCAGAGTCTTGACAGTCCTCTCTGAGGTGGAAAAGGTATCAAACAAAAAATCCACTTCAATAGGGTCAGCATGGAGCTGGACATCATGATTTTTGGCTGCCCTTTCAATAAGTGCATTAAACGCCGCTGAATCCTCAGTAGGCGATGTCTTTACAGCATACACATGAGTGTCTGGGGCAGTGTGTGGATCCCCTGGGTCAGCAGCATCTGGCCAGGGTTCATAATGATCTTCTGGATCAGTGTCCACAGGATAGCTGTACTCCTCATCGCCACCTTCTCCTGTTTCCACATCCGAATAAGTGGGCGAGACATTTTGGCCACGTGGAGATATAGGTTCTTCAAGAACTGGTGTTGTAGTCGAATCGTTCTTCTTTTTCAATGGGATTCTATAAGACTCCATGGGCTGTTCCAGGGCGATCTTTCGTTTATAAATCGAAAGTCTGCCTGTGTCGGCATCGATGAATTGTTCCTGTTGCTCTTCAAGCGAGGGTTGTCGATGCTTTGTGGCCGGTACCACAGTTGTGGGCTCTGTTGACACCTTCCTGGGCGCATCGACTGCCATCTTAGGGACGAAGGCCTCCGGTACCACTTTCGGCGGCAGCGTGAAGTGGATGGGCGCCGACGCCTCTTGAGGTTTACCGGCAGTCTTTGGAGGCTGAGTATCTTTCGGTCCGATAGCCGAAGCCTTCTCCTTGATGCGCTTCAGCGAGTCCGCTACCTGCTTCGAGAAGGAAGCAGATGCTGAGTTGACTTGACAATCCTTCGAGCCACCGCCAGGCGTGGACTTGAGGGCCGCACCACTTTTACCCTTGTCCGGTTGACGCGTAGGCTCGAGAACCTTCTGAGCTCCGAGTCCTTTGTCAGTGTCAACGGTCTTCGGCGCCGATTTCTTCGGGTCGACGTCCTTGACCGGTGCTTTCAGTGTGCCAGTCTTTGGCTCGACGCCCTTTAACAGCCTCTTCGGGTCGATAACACCTTTATGCTTAGTCGGTGCCGATAGTTCAGAGGACTTCGAGCCGACCAAAGCAATACGCATTTTCGGTTTCGATTTCGCCTCTAGTGCTTTGGGTTGCGTAGACACCGAAGCTTTCTCTTTCGGTTTCGATTTGGCAACTTGTGGCTCTTTAGAAATGTCCGAAGCCGGGCCCGAAGGCGGGGCTGTAGAACCCATTGGAAGATCTTGGGTAAGGCCATGTGGCGATCCCTCGACCTGAGCCTTCTGAAGTGTTTTGGCCCCAGTATCAGTTTGTGGGCCTAGCTCCTCGCTTGAGCTATCTTCCATGGCCCCAAAGGCCCCATCGTCGTCTCCTACCTCGTCGACGAAGTCTTCGGCATCGAGCATCTCAACATCCGCGTCGTAGCTGGAGTCGACCTCCGATGCGGGATTAGACAGGTGCTCTCCAACCTCCCGCTCTGCTTCCTCATCATCCTTGGCATCGAAGATGTTCACCGGGTCAGGTGCTGTCTTCTGGGCTTCCTTGCGCGCTGCGCGTCGAAGTCGAATCGTCTCCTTGGATCTGAAACGGGAACAAGCCATACAGCTGGCTTCATCGTGATCCGGCGACAGGCACTTGTTGCACACCGGGTGGACCTCGATGTGAGGATATTTCGAGTTGCACACAGGACATCTTTTGAACGGGCTCCGTTCCATGATGGTTTGTCGATAAGGCCTCTGGCGTCGACCGGGCTTTCAGTGCCGAAGAGCCACGCGGCTCCTCTGGATGTCTGGCTCGGGAACTGAGCTGAAACAGAACTGGGCACCGATCGCAAGGCAATACCGACAATAAACTAAAGGCCTTTTGGCCAAAAGAAAGTTTTATATCAATTCCGAACTTGAGTGAACCAATATGCATCCGAACCCAATGGCGGAAAAAAACAATCTGGGGATGGAGTCGATGCCCTTGCGCACTGTAGTCCAGGGGAGGAGCCACCTATCTCGTGATAATTCAAAGACTCTGCCAGGACAACAATGTGTGATCATCCGGACCCAACACTAGGCGGCGATCTATGCACAGATATGAATTCAGCAGCCCACATGCCTCGAACAGTGGCTTTTTCCACACCTCCATAATGGGCTCAGTTAATGCCTCATTAAATGGAAGTAACTGCTCCACAGCCGAACTCGGTGAGTGAAGTACTTCTGTCATAAGGTGTGACTTAAATTCAACCGTTGGTAATGTTAAATTTAAAAGTCCTGCAGCCTTTCTCATCACCACATGGTATGGCTGGACTTCCTTTGATGGCGCATCATGCCCTGAGGGCAATTCCCACTCCGGGGAAAAATCCAGGCCACTGGCATCAGCCAGCTCTTCAAAACAATCTTCACCCAGCTCACCTTCCTCTAAGTCAGGGCGAGAGTCGGCATAACTTTGTTCCTCCAAGAGGCGTTGTGCCTCCCTCCTGGACCTCTCCTTTACACGCCTCGGCACCAGATCCACAAACGACTCCGTCGGAGCCGGAACCGAAGTCGGTACCGAATTAGATAGCCCAGTTGTATGCTCCCAATGTCTACTTGGAGTGGGAGACGCCGGCATCGGAGTCGTCGACTTCGGACGAGCCGGTGACGAACCCGGTGGAGCCGGGAACTGCCACAGCGTCGTTGGTGCTGGCATAAACGGAGCCGGGGCATAAGAATGTGGAACACCCAAATTGAATGCCAGAGGACCCATGGGACCCGAAGGTGCACCAGACGGGTACCAGGCCCTTGTAAATACACCATACATAGCGTTCAAGAATGCTGAAGGGTCTTGGCCTGACTCTGGAAAAGGTGGTTGAACACCCTCAGGCTGACCTCGAGGTGGGATCGAATCCGGCTCAACCATATGCGCAGATTGATCATCTTCCACAGGGACTACTTCTTCCTCCTCTCGAGCCGGAGACCGCGCCGGAGATGGATTGGACTTCGGAGCCGGAGAAGGTACCTGCGACCTCGAAGGCGAATCCTCACCTTCCTGATCCGGAGTCTCCTGCGGCGGGACCACCTTCGAACGAACCCTCCTGGTCGACCTCTACTTCTCACCCGAGTGACGTCGAGACGCATGCCTCCTCTTGCTGTGCTTCTTCCTTGATCTAGAAGCATGATCTGAAGAGGACTTCGAGGCCGAACCCTCTCGAGATCGGGACCTTGACTTCGACCTCGATTTCGACTTCATCCTCCTCGAGCGGGATCTTGAAGTCTTCTTACCCTTGTCGGCCTTTAGTTTTGCCACAAGTAGTTTGGTTTCCCTCTCCAGCAGGGCCTTCGGATTCATCTTACGACAAGATGAACATCCATCCACGTCGTGATCGGAGCTTAAGCACCAAATACAGTCCTCGTGTGGATCCGTGATGGACATCATTTTCCCGCACTCTCTGCAGGGCTTGAAACCGGTCTTCTTCGACATCGTCAAGAAACAAAGAAGCAGGAAACACAGAAAAACAAAACAAAATCACCAGTATAGCTACTGTGTTTCCCGAAACCGTTAGCGTCGATGACGCAGAAAAAAGGGAACTGATGTCATCACGCTGGCGTGGGCCTATTATGGGCGTCGGTGACGTCAGCGGAGTCGCGAGCGATGCCGTGCCTCTATGACGTTCAAGTCCACGCAAAGCTACAAAAAGAATTTCCGAATGTTGCTGACGCAAGGGGGATATTCACAAGGTGAGGAATCCACAAGGCAGATGTATCTATCAGAATGTAAGTACTTAAATTTGGGAGTTGGTTTTCTGGGGTTAGAACCAGGGTTGAGGATGCACTCTCAAAGAAAAGCAGTCAATGCAAACGTATGGGAGAAAATGGAGTTATTGGTTTACAGGTAATTACTTGGTTGTGGGAGTTAGGTTTCTAGTGTTAGAACCAGGATTCCCCAAGGGTCGAGGATGCACTCTCAAACCACCCTCAGCAGCATTAGGGCGGCCGTGTGCAGAGTACTGAGGCCCAATGTTATCCAATGGGGGATAAGGAGCCTCCGGTTGGTGGTTTGCTCACAAGCTGGCCACACAGTTGTGGGAGCAAAGATCCAGGTGTAAGGCTCAGGGCAAAGGGGGATTCGATTTAGCACACAAGGTGCACCCACAACGGCACATGGGCGGCCAGGTGCAGGGTACTGGTTTGGCGTCGGGTGCCCTGTTTATTTCTATGGGTATTGTCTGGTTGCAACAAAGACAGCAGGCTTGGGACGAAGATCTTCTGGAGGTGACCACTGGTATGAGAGGTAAATTGGGATGCCGGGAGAACATTCGTTGGACCACCTAAGACTATGGGCTGTCAGTTGCAGGGCTGTCTTTAGGCATTGGGTTTTGCTTACCAGCTTCGGTTGAGGGGATCTTCCAGTAAAGGGCAGCAGGCGTCGATTGGAGATTCAAGGCAGGTCAGAGTTCACCGGATCTCGGGTCAGGATCGCCGGGGAGACTTCCTCGTGGTGTTGGGCCACTCGAACGCGGGTAGTGGGAGTCAGGTGCAGAGTGATGCAGATTCATGGATTTTGCAAGACCCAGAGTCTGTGGGTGAACAAATCCGATGCTCACAGGAGACAGTCTTCTTTATGGAAGGCAGGGCAGGTCCTCCGGGTTATTGGGGCTGCTGGCTGCACAACACACCGGGATTTCACTGGAGCAGGTTCAAGGTGGGGACAGGCTAGTAGGCCTGGGGCCAAGTCAGTGGGTGTTCTCTTCTTAGTTAAGCACAGCTTCTTCGGTCCTTCTTCTCTCCTTGTCTGGAGAGGCAAGGTTCAGGGCTGCCCCTAAATTTAGGGGCGTTACAGGAAGGTACATGTCCGGACCAATGGGTCTTCGAAGCTTCCCCTTCGTGGACCCTGTCCATCCTGGGGGAGGAGGCTTGGCCCCTCGTCCCAGGATGTGCATTGACCCCAGAGAGCAGCAGGCTCTCAAATCAGGGGTCCAGAAACATGTCTGGTGGTGGCAGCTGGTGAGCAGCCACTCAGCCAGGACACTAGACTTGCCTCGTTTTTCAGGGGCTGTCTCTAAGACATTAAATCCCACACTACCATCAGTGTGGGCTTAATGTGCTGAGAAGTTTAATACCAAACTTCCCAGTTTTCAGTAAAGCCATTATGGTGCTGTGGAGTTTAGTAATGACAACCGCCCAGCACCATATACTCTTAATGGCATTACTGCACTTACAATGTCTAAGAATTGGTTTAAACACTTTAGGGGTAGAGGGCTCAAGCACCTGTATCATCACCACAAGTATAGTGCACCCAGCTAGAGGGGTGGCATACCTATGCCAGTGCACTGTGTTGTAGGCATGGCACACAGGGATGTGTGCCATGTTGACTTCACTTTGTTCTGCACCAAAACAGAAAGCATGCAATGGCTGTGTGTGTTTGTAAAAGTACAGGGGCCTCTAAGGGAGGGAGAATAAATGTTGCAGTCTTTAGAGGCCTTCCCTGGTCACAGTGCCCTTGGTACCTGTGTTACCTTTTACAAGGGACGTACATGTGGCCATAGAGTTGCAAATTTGGTTTTGCAACAGTACAATTTAGAGAAATTACATAGGTCCTGGGTACCTGGTTGGCAGGAACCTAGGGCACACTCAGTTAAAGTAAATCAACAGTTTAGCAGACAATGGGGGCAACCATGCATAAAGAGGGCACTTTCTTACACACCTTGCCTCTCCCACCATAGGGGTGGAATTGGCCGAGGTGGGCACACCACCTGTTCTTTTAAGGTTTTCCTACCCAAAGTGAGGGTGTAAAACGGAGGCTGCAATCTGCTGGTAGCAGCAGAGTGTGAGGGGGTCGCATTACAAAGGCAGCAGGGCAGGCCTTTGAAGCTTCCCTCTCGAGCACTCTGCCATACTGGGACAAGAGATGCGACACCTTCGCCCAGGATGTGCATTGTTTCTGGTCACAGCGAGCAGGGGTTCTCGATCCATGGGTCCATACCATGTCTGGTGGTTGCAGGCTGCCTACAGCCAGTCTGTGACCACACCAGGGTTGGTAGGTTGAGGGGATACCTCTGAGGTGCCACCTGAGTACAGGGTTAAATAAATCCCACATTGGCATCAGTGTGGGCTTATTGAAAGGAGTAGTTTGGTACCAAACACTCCTGGGTTCAGAGAAACCATCATGGTGCCGGGGAATTCGAGTTAACGATAACCAGTCAATGTACTCTCTATGGCTTCCCTGGCACTTACAATATCAAAGAATGGACTTAAATAATGTAAGGGAATCTCTACTCAAGCAGATATGCCCACTAATGTGGTGTAGTGCACCTTACCTTAGGACTGGAAGGCCTGCTAGAGGGGTGACTTACCTATACCTTAGGCAGTGCTAGTTGGCATGGCACACAGACAGTGTGCCATGTTGACTTTGCCGTTTTGTCTGCATCAGGCCATGCATGCTGCAGAAGTCTACATGGCCTAGGTGAGGGGTCCTTAGGAGACCCTCTTCAGTCCCAATGACCTAGGTCCCCAGGTACCATTTACTAGTAACTTACAGGGGCCTGAAGGGGCAATTGTGGAACAGTTTTAGAAAAAGAAGACTGGTACTGGGAACCTGGACAGCAGGGACCCAGTACTCTACCAAGAATACTTTAAGTGTAATGGTTTCCACAACCATTGTTTCGCGTTTAATTTTTTTCTACATTAAAACCATATGCATTTATAAGGATTAAGTTTTACTATCCCACAGAAGGAGATCTTCCTCCATTTGGTAATATCAAGGAGAATCGACCAGGCCATGACAAAAAGAGAGAGCAACCCCATGACTGCTACAAGCTGACCAACCCTCAAGCACTCAAAGTTTCTAGAGGGAACACAACTTACTGCACCACATGCTTTTATGCCCCCATCAGTCCTATAACGAGGCACTAATCTTATTCTCTTTTTTGCCCTCTCTGCCTGATCTTAATTTTTCCATACCAGCCCCTTTTCACCATCCACCATCATCTATGATGCTCACCGTTTATAGTGCGTTAGGATTTTAGGCTCAGATCTTGCACAGCCAGTAGGATTTATCATGAGTGGTAGTTCCATCAAGGGATGCCGTCCATAGCGGAACAAGTAATCCTGACAGTTCTCAACCCCAGGCAACTAAGTAAAAAGAAAATAGAAAAAAACAATTTACATTAATCATTTAATGACTGGACTGGGATCAGCAGAAAAGTACTTTGACTGCCACATCTACAAGCAACTGAGCAAGAAGCACAACTTAAATAAAGCATACATCACATATTGCTCAGAGATCACTTCTCACACTGATCGGTATATCAAGCACACGTCAGACTCTGCAATCATCTTAAAACGCAGCAGCACAACTGGGATCTTTCTGATCACTCAGTGACACCCTTAGCCAGGACTGCAGCCGATGTCTTCAATATACACACAAAAGTGTAGGGCCGTTTCTTAGGGTCTCAACACAGTCACAAGTTAAAGAATGAGACTGTTGGGTTACAATACTGATACACTCACATTGAAAGACCATGTACATACTCCATTTTAGCACTTGTGTATTGTAAATGTATTGCGACTTATATAGCGCACGTATCACCCGAAGGCATCAAGGCGCTTGCCTTGGGAACCCGTCCTGGCTTTTCCCTGAGAGATAACCCCTACTGGGCATCCCCAAGGTGAAAGCCAGGCATCCCGCAGCGGGTGGGCCGCCGTAGTGGAGATTAAGCAAGCTATTGCCCAGAGTTGCAGCGTGGGACCCCATGATTAGAATAGGCACCGAGGCGAGAATTATCGAGTCCGTGGACATTTTTGGGCTCAGGACCCTGCCGCGTCGGGAATTGAACCCTGGTCCCGGGCCAGACCTCTGCATCAGGGTCTGCCGCTCTAATCAGTGAGCCACACTCCTCCACTTGGCTTTCTGACAGTAGTACTGTTGAGCCAGTCAAGATTCATCCCAGGAGGTGTCATGGAACTATAAGCCCAGAAACAAAATAACATATAAGGTAACAATTCTTAACTTCATAAAAGGAAAGGACTTTATAAAGTTTAAGTAAACTATTCTACAAATTAAAAAGTGATCTACAATGAAACCCAAAATTTAGGCCAGTTACGACGCTGCAAGTTCAGCATAGGGAAATACATTTTTCATCACTATGTGCCCTACGGTGTTTTTGCGGGTCGAGGAGTGGGTACTATGGGGGAACTCCGGCGTGGTCGTAAGCACTGAAATTCTTTGGTTTAGTCAATGGGTTCAAGGATCACAGTACAAAGATCATTCATTTATATTTTGGTCTTTCAAACTGTTTGTGGATAATGGAACATTTGTGAAATGCCACAAACTCACACTGCTGCAAACCTCAACAGTGTAAAGAGAACAGCAAGCAAGCAAAGAAATGCCCACCATTCAAGCAAAAGTATTGTAGATGATCACAAGGTTCCTCAAGGACAAGCCAGCCAAAGAATGGACTATAAAAGACATTACTGGCTTGCCTCAAACCATTAGATGTACCTAGTTTTGTAGAGGGGGTTAGGAGATGCTTACTAACTGCATATCCAAAAGGACAATGTCAGCCTTGTACAAATGCTGCAATCTTGTACAGCTCATGCATGTGGGGTCCACCTGAAATTAAGCGCTCACCAGAATGTATGCACACAAATAAATTACAACCATAAATGATCAAGAGTTGTTATGAGAGACTGAACAGACTTTATATATGGGAGGCAAGAAGCAGCTTCTCATCCCCAACTGGGGTGCATGTAAAATAGCCTATGATACAGATTATAAAATACATTATCACCACTGTCAGTCTTGCATGGCCAGAGTAAAGGCGACAGTAGCCACCCTCATGAAAATGCTGTTGCCCTCTGTTTTCCCCTCAACTCCGGAGCACATACCAGACATCTCCAAGGTGAGAAAGATATTAGTTACATGCATGTATGTATGGTTTGCAGCTTAAAGATCAACTAGACTCACCAAGTGTGCATAATCCCACCATCTAGAGGTAGAATAGTTTTTGTTGTATTTTTAAACTTACAGGGCATTGACATAGATGTAGTCCTATAACTCACTGTGGTTTCCATCATAGAGTTTTTTTTTTAGTTTCTGCCATGACCATGAAGGTTGAAGGACAGAATGTGAATCTGGAAGAGCGTTCAGCTGCAAAACCATACTTGTAGCTAAGTAACAGGTATATATTACGAAACGTGAAATCTCATCTAGATTTATACGCTGTGCATAGATTTTATAGGGGTATTTTCTCCCAGTGGAGGAGTATTTACTAAGGAAATCTTCCAAAATAAGTATTTTACAATTATTTGACCGACTAGGTTTCCTTTTTTTTTTTTACTTGAATGTCTACACAACGTTTAGTGAAAGTGTGCTTGGTTGACCATATGGCTGCATTACAACTGTCTCGAAATTACCTGCCCCAGGAAGACTAATGTAGCCTCTGTCAAATTTTGTGTTTGCCAGAGCATAACAATTGTCTGCACAATCAATTATGCACCTGCATTTTTAATGACTTCCATCCCCTGCAGAGCATGTGCTTAAAAAAAAGATGTTTCCTAAAGTTCTGTGTCTCCTAAAGATAATAAATTACTACTCTGCTTACATTCATTGTAAGCAATGCTCTTTTTGCAGTATTTGTACAATTTGTAAAGTATGAAGGTAACTGTATTGAATGACGGATGCAGAAGTGTACCTTTGCTATGAAGAGTTTTTTCTCGTGACCCCTTAGCCCTTGTGGCCAATTTGGTATAGTTTGACCACTGTTAAAGCCTGCAATTAGCTAACATTTCTTGTAATTATAATTTTAAATGCTGATCTTTAATGTAAAATGTTTTAGGCTTGCCTTGTGCATAGGCTCAAACAGTGGTTTCATCAATCCTGCAAACACCTGATTAAAGGTAAATGGAGGTGCAGGAACACCATATAGAGGATATAGCCTCTTAGTCCCCTTCATAAATCTTATGACTGGCATGGTACAGATCTATTTTTTATTAAGTCCTTTAGTATGTGTTGCAATGTAGGAAAGGTGAACTCTTATAGAGGCATAACGGAGTTCAACTGTTAACAAATGTGTTACATTATGTATAATTACCTTTTTACTGGTAAATGAATCCAAATGGTTTTGTTTTGTCAAAACACCTATGCTATTTTGCCTAATTACATTTTAAAATGGGAGGTATTCTTGCTTTCTTGATAATAGCCATGCATACCTGTGGCAACTGTAAGTGTGTAAATTCAATGATTTCAGGAGTTAGGCTCTCATCTGTAGTCTGGGAAATACGTGTTCCCTCTTTGTAATGTGAGTAGATCCTTATGTCATAGTAAGGTGACGATATCTTGGTGAGGCATCTCCATGAGGTGGGATTACTAGATTTGTTGTTTTTGAAGTTTTGAATTTAATTGCCAGTCTGAAGTAATGTATCAGAGAAAACTTATAAGCAAATGTCCTGTACCCACTTATCAACAGTGCATACCACACTGATTTCGGCTGATCATACCAGGATGCAAAGCTTTAACATTTAGCTTTTTCATGTGCTGCAAATAAGTCTGTATGTCTCAAGAGGGACGGACTTATAGCGCATAAATGTCCAGTATACAAACTCAGATTAGCTAATCATGATCACCGGGGTATGCAGTTCCTAGATTTGCTTAGGTGAGGTAAGTTCCACTGAGTCTGCAGGGAATTACTCTGAAGGAACAAATGCCCTCACACACCTAGATAGGTGTCATGCTTCATCATTGGGCTTTTGCTTCACGTCGGGCTGGCGCTGCAATGCCCGACAAGCACCCTCAATGGGGGATCTTTACCAGAGATCTTTTTATAAGCTGTCTGGTGAAGTGTGGGTAAAATAGTAGATTGGTGTATTTTAAGTAAATATGTGAGAGTGGGATAAAAATAGGACAGGGGTTACTCTACAGAAATATTTTAATGATCGAGTCCTACAGCCTATGGTAAAATATGTGGTGCAACCTACTAAAAATGATTATCTAAGGTAGTTGAAGGTCGACATATTTCAAACCTAATTTAGTCATATGAACGATCTATCAGCTTTTCTTCAGGACCATAAAAACCTAATCTACACAGTAACTGGGGTTTTGATATATGAGCTTATTTGTGTTACTCCCAGCCACCTATACTTCTCTATGTATCAATATAAGTAAATCAATTGTTTAAAAGACCTGTAGTACAGCCACAATTATGACCTTCAAATTCACTATTAAAAAGATTTTTTGGAATTTGAGACACCAAAGCATGGTCACATGTTTACATGTTTATGCTCACTCTGTGTCCCATGAATTATAAAGTGCAATTCACCAACACCACATGGAAGATAAAACCTATATCATGAAATTCCAACACACTGTTGGTCAGTGAGGAAACTTACCCACTGAGGGTATAAATCAGGACCTTGAGTATTTTGTCTGGTGACATGCTTATTAGCGTTCTATAAAATATCAAAATACAGGGTCAGTTGACCTGTGTTAATGATCTGGTGAGCGAATAGTTAAATATGCACTGACACTCTTCAGCAAAAGAAGAGTGGCAATGCCGTACTTACGAACACCTGTATATCAGTACACTGGAGGACCTACTCACATCGGCAATCTCGGAAGTGCAGTGCGCAGTTGTTCTCAAGTATTAACCTGCCTTCCATCAGCGTTAATTGGAAGCAGGTGTGTCTCGTGCAGTTGAAGCCCGGTTTCAACCACTAGAGCGGAAACACTCGGTCGGACATTTGGGTCTGTTTTTTATTTCTAATTGGGAGAGGAATCGTCTCTCCCATATATGTGTAAGCGTGGTGGCTATTTCAACAAGGGGGCACGAATCTGTGAAGTCAATGTGAGCTAACATGTCAGTCCATCCAATCTTAGTTTTGATAGTCGGATTGACATAAAAACACTCCTATATTAATGACATGACATGGTTTTTTCCATAGTGATTCAAATAATTTCTTTCCTTTCAGGCCTCGAAAAATCCTAAAAATGTTACTAGACCTGCAGGGATCTAGTGACAAATCTACTCGACCTAATTATAATGCTCTTGACCAGTGAACTGGTTTCAAATTGTGATCCAGGGCAAGTATTTTACTTCACTGAGATGCCGTTTTCTTCTTTATCACAAATGAGAGCACCTTCAAATCCATGAGTTCAGCATGTCTGCTGTACAGAAAATTATTTTGTTTGATTTAATAAACGAAATATTAGCTCTATATAGAATACAAATTTTGCCACATAAAGGATACACATGACTGCTGACTTGCCTCTTAGTTCATTAACTGCATTTTCATTAGCGTGGGGGAAGGAATATTTCTCAAATCATGTTTAAAAACTATCACTTTTAATAAATACATAAAAGCATAAAGTAGCAGAACACTCATTTGCAATCAGCAGATTTCACAATGAAATAGCCACAGAATGTTTCACTGACATGTGGTTTTCAAACTATTTAGTGTACAAAGTTTGGAAATAAAGTGTCTGCAAATACTTGTCATTTGCATATCACCAAGTAAAGTATTCTGATTTACTTTGCTTCTATTTAAATCTCTATTTGCATCACACTTCTTAATTACAAAAAAAATGCTGTCCCAATTCCTGTAATATTCTGAAATACTTGTACTATTCATTTACAGGCAGTTTAAATGCTGGAGATAAAAACTGACATTTTACATCCTTTTGTTTAACAATTCTTGACAGCTCCTTTGACAAAAACCATTATCTCTAAAAAGTGAAAGAAAAGTAAAAATCATTTCGAAAAATAGATAGGCAAGAATTAGTAAAAAGTCAAACTGACATTTGACCTCTGTCCTTGAGCACTCAGCAAATGTGTCAAGATGAATACAAGATTTAAAGGCGTCTTAATGGCTCATTCAGTTTCTGAATGAACAGAACACCTTCTTTCAGCTTAAGTTTACTCGCCAGCAAGGACGAGTAAGTTCTAAAAATAGCTCGACCTGAAAATCTCATGTGCAATTGCGAGTGGATTTTTCTAGGACTGCATTTGAATCATTGTTTATTCTGTGAATGAGGATGGTAATGTAGACATACATGTGTCACTCACTAACAGCGATCTAATTTATGTTTCGTGCCAAGGAATTTCATCATTGAGATCAATGATGTTTAATGAAAGGCGGAATATCCAACGCTCCCTTCTAAAAAGGGCATTCTAGTTCATGTTTACGTATGCTTCTAGCACTGTCCATCTTATATCCTCTGCAGTGTGTCCCTCAGTGAGGAAAAGTGCTAATTTTTGTATTGGATTTCTTGCAACATGCTGTTCTGCGATGTCCGTTTAGTCTCCATTTTAAAGGGCGAGTGGCAATCCCTATGTATTGTTTACCACAGGGCCAAGTGATCAAGTAGACACAGTTCTTTGTGTTGCAATTGGTGTGTTACTCTTGTGTCCACATCCAATTAGTCTTCAAAGCTAACTCCACTCAAGCTTTATATGAAAGTACAGGCGATACATGAACAACTTGGGAAATGTGCTTTTACTGGGGGTAGATTCCATAGTAATCTCTGGTCTGACCCCATATGGTCCCGTGGGCGTGTGTGTATTAGCATGTCCTTCAGATTAGCAGTTTGTTTAATGCAACCATAGGTGGTGGGAAGGATAAATGCCCAGTTTGTAAGATTTTCCAGTGTTTCTTAATTTTTCTTATCTTATTTGACTGGAGTGTAAGTAGTGACAGAGGTTAGTTTCATCTTGTTGTCCAGTGCATGTGTCTAGTAGTGTCTCTGTTACAATTCCTAGCTCATTTTCGTGCAGTTTTTACACATTGACTAGGGTATTGTCTTGATTCCAAATCTACAGCCAACTTTTGTGCCTGTGTATCAAAATCTTTTAGTTTGGTGCAATTGCGTCGCAGGCGCAGAAACTGTCCATATGGTAGATTGCCTGCAGGGATTTTGGGTGGTGGCTATTGTAAATTAGAATGCTATTCCTGTCTGTAGGTTTCTATATGAGTTTACTACTAGCTTGTCAAGATCCAGGAACGGTAGTTCCTTCTCAGTGATTGTTTTTGAAAATTTCAGGTAGGGGTTTACGGTGCTGACACCCAGGAGCAAAAATGTCTTGCATGAAGCCAGGTCCCCTTTCCAAAAGAGGAGTATCTCTTCTATATCGAGTCACCATGGAAGGATATTAGGTTTGTATGGGTTCTCTGGACCGAGAATGAATTGTTCTTTAAAATGTGACAGAGACATGCTAGACTTGGGGCAAAGGTACTTCCCATGGAAGTGCCTTGGGTGTATTGGTATAGTTGTGTCCCATATTAAGACATTTTACGCGAGGGCCATGCATGCGCATTCCACGATAAAGTTAATGGGCGTAGGGGAAGTCCACTCCTCCATATGGAGGGCTGGTGTGTATTACCTACAGTTTGGCTGTCTGTGGTATAGTCGTATGAAGTGATTCCACATTTAAAGTGACTAGTAGGTCTAGCTGGTGTGTGTCAGTAGTGGATTCAAATATATTCAATATATCTCAAGTGTCTAGTATATCGAATATGCTACTTACCAGTATGCATCTGTTCTTGGCATGTAGGGCTGCCGACATTCATATCTGTGCATAGATCGCCGCCTAGTGTTGGGTCCAGGTGATTGCACTTTGTTGTCCTGGAAGAGTCTTCAAATTATCACGAGATAGGTGACTCCTCCCCTGGACTACAGTGCGCATGTGTAGGAGAGTAGGGTCTGCTATCCTATGGTCAACCCAAATTTTTGCTTTTTGCTTCACTGGCTTATGACTTAATGTGGCTGTGGGCCTGCCAATCAGACCCACAGCCTGCTGTTGTCTGTCTAAATTCATGCCAAGGCACTTTAGGCGCCTTACCAATTGGTACCCAGGGCATAGGTGCATCCAAGACCTACCAGGGGCTGCAGCACGTATTGTGCCATCCCTGGCCTGGCCTTACTATTTGACACAACTGGCTGATCACTCAGCTGGGGCAAGGTGGTGTAATCACCCTTTGCTTTAGATATAGTATCTCTATATCTAACACATACAAGGACACACAGTAACCTATAAGTCACTCCTATGGCAGGCCTTATCAATCCTGGAGGCAGAGTGCTTGGTTATGTGTGAGATGGTGCTTCTAGCATGAGCTGAGCCTGTCTGCAGCTTTCGGAACCATGTCCTTTAGCTGTTTCCTGATGGCGTCATACCATATACTCTTAAGTGCATTATGAACATCGCGGTTAAATGCTAACTCTGGTTTGACATTATCAAAACATGTTGAGTAAGGTGTCATACGAATTGGAATACTACCCCCTCCCCAGTTCTGGCAACGGGGGTAGCATTCCACCCTTCTAGAGGGACACGACATGTACGTAACTGTGAACCCCGTTTAAAGTTAATTCGAGCCTCAGCATCACAAAATGGATGCTGCCACCACAGACACAAGTCTGACCTCCTGCTGCTGGGAGTCCTTCCAGCGAGGGAGGCTTGGACAAAGGGTTTCCTGCCTTGGGAGGTGCTAGCACCACCCCAGACAGGATTTTGTGTATTAGGTAGGACAGGCCTGAAAGGAATGAGACATGCCTGGGGCACACAAGGTGCCCTGTGCATACACCGGTTCAAACCAGTTGCTGAGGCACTCCAGCCCCAGCTTTGGCGCGAAACCGGACAAAGGATAGGGGGTGAAACCACCCCCCTTCCTGGTCCCACCCATAGGAGGGACCTAGTCATAGTACAGCCTGTGAGAAGGTGGCCTGATATGCAGTGCTCACTATTCTAGTGAACAATATGTATCAGTCCAGCAACCCTTATTGATGATTGGTTGTAAGTCAACCTTATAGACCAGCTATCCTAGTAGCGTGGATACGAGCAGTCTAAGGCTAAAGACTCGAGAGGGCGTGTTAAGCCAGCTGTTTACCACACATATACCCCTTGAATACCAAGTGAAAGGACACCACACAAGTGTTATGAAAATAAACAAGATATTTATTAAGAATCACAACAGCCCTGTACTCTTTATGAGGACAGGGTACTAAGCACAAACCAAAACTCTTACGACAATACTTAAGTTAGCACAGTATATACAAATGCCCGAGGGGCACGGAAAACCATATACTCTGAAAGTGGAATGCGAAATTACTAGCAGGTAAGTACAGTACTAATAGGCTTAGGAATCGCTAGGACTTGACTATAGAACCTTCAGATTACTTATAGGAGGCCTAGGGGACTCGGGTGCAGAGTGTGCACTCTCACGCGTGATGCGGGACAAAGTCTATGGTAGCTAGTAATGACAAAGTTAGTGTTCTCGGGCGAACCCGACCTGGTAGGAGGAAAACGAAAGTGGATTCTGACCCTTGGATAGTGAGGCTATGCTGGGGCACCGAAATGCCGAAGTTACCTAGCCCAGGGGCTGCAGCTGCATAGGTCTCAAAAGACGTCGGGAATCCTCGTAGACGGACCAGGAGCCTGGAAGAAAGAAGTTGCTGGCAGGCGACCAGTGAAGAAAGTTCGATGGATCCAAGCCTGGATCGAAGGAAGATGACACCTGAAAGCAGAGGGGACCAAGTTCGAGACTACTAGCCAGTAGTCAGTGGGCACCAGGAGGGCACCGGATGGTAGCCAACTCGACTAGGTGAGTGGGTGACGCTGTGCTCGCAGATCTCACGGACCAGGAGGCGTTGTCGGCGACCAGGATGGAGGAGCGAGCTGTCCCACGATGGATGAAGCTGTCGGCGTCGCTGGACCCAGGATTGGGCAACAAAGCCTTGGCAAATTCAAGCCCACGCGGTGGACTCAAAATGGCGTCTGGAGTGGACCAGGAGGGTCCGGGGTGCCTCTCTTGAAGAAGGAAGCAAGGGCCAGTCTGGAGCAACCAGACCAGCAGCAGTGATGTCGTCGGGCGTCGTGAAGAAGGCCACAAGCCACACAGCGCGGTGAGCACGCAAAAGCAGAAGGGCCCCACGCAGATCGTGGAGATGCTGGAGGGCTGATCTTCGGTGCTGGAGCTGCTCAGGGTTGGGGCTTCTCGGACCCCAAAGCACTCACCAGTGGAGCACACGGTGGGCTTGTTGCAAAGAAGTCGTGCAGTCTTGGCGATCGTCGGTCCCTCGAGGTCTCGTCGCACTCACAGTTCTCAGCTTTGCTGTAGAGGTGAGTAGAGGTCAGAGGTGCCAGGGAAGCCGGGTCTCGTCGAGCTGGGTCGTCGGATTCGTGAAGAAGGACTTGCAGCAGACCGCAGTGTTCTTAGGATGGTGCCTGCGGATGCAGGGTGACTACTCCTTAGCCACAAGGGAGAATCTTGAAGAAGAAATCTTGATGTCCTTTCGCAGAAAGTCGAGTCTTGATTCCAAAGATGATCTAATTTGAACAGGGGGCCCGCTCCCATCTTTATACTAAAAAAGGGGGCTGACCCGGTGACTATGTCCTGCCTATGGGTGGGACTAGGAGGGGGGTGGTTACACCCCTCTGCCATGCCGGACTTTCCCCAGGCCAGGGGCTGGTGTGCCCCTGGAACTGGTTCTGACCAGCCTATGCGTAGTGAGCACCGGGGTGCCACTCAGCAGTCACCTTCCTGAAAAGCCCTGCCTACCCAGGATACACAAAACCATGTCTGGGACGGTGCTAGCACCGCCCCTGACAGGAAACCCTTTGTCCAGGCTCCCCTCGCTGGAAGGACTCCCAGCTGCAGGGGGTCAGACTCGTGTCTGTGGTGGCAGCATCCATTTTGTGGAGCTGAGGCTTCGTTTAACTTTAACCGGGGTTCACAGTTACATACATGTCGTGTCCCTCTAGAAGGGTGGAATGCTAACCCCGTCGCCAGAATTGGCGAGGGGTTAGTATTCCAATTCGTATGACACCTTACTCGACATGTTTTGATAAAGCAATACCAAAGATAGCATTTAACCGCGAGGATTATAATGCACTTAAGAGTATATGGTATGCGATATCATGGAACAGCTATTAGGACTTGATTCCGCAAGCTGCAGACAGGCTCAGCTCATGCCAGAGCACCATCTCACACGATTCCAAGCACTCTGCCTTCAGGATTGTCAAGGCCTGCCATAGGAGTGACTGATAGGAATCTGTGTGTCCATTTTAGGGTTAGATATAGGTATACTATATCTACAGCAAAGGGTGATTACACGACTTTGCCCCAGCTGTCATGCAGCCAGTTGTGTCAAATTTAGGAGGCCAGCCAGGGGTGGCATAATACATGCTTCAGCCCCTGGTAGGCCCTGGGTACACCTATGCCCTGAGTTACAGGGTCTGATAAGGTGGCCCAGTACCAATTGGAAATGTACCTAGGGTACATGGAATCCATTTTACAGAGAGAGCAGTAGGCCTGGGGTCCTGATTGGCAGGGCCCCAGGTCGACTATGTCAAAAACCAGCTAAAACACAGGGCAAAAAGTTGGGGGCAACCATAGTCAGGATGTACCTTCCTACACAGCCCCCTTTAGGAGAATAAAGGTTGGAGCTGGTCCCATTCCAAATTAGATTATCCTGATTTGAAACTCTACAAGAAGAAACTCTGGACTTAGACGTTCTGCTCCACAGAAGACTGAAGAAATCTCCCTAGTGGGCAAGGAGTTTCCACCCTGCATCTGCAGGCACCATCAAGCGTCCTAGCGGTTCACTTTGTCGTCTTCCCGAGTGGATCCAGACTTCAGAACCCGACGAGACCCGGATTCCCAGACCTCTCCGACCTCTACCTAGATCTGCAGCACAGCTGAGATCCGTGGGTGCGACAAGACACGTGGGACCGGCCATCTTGGAGAAACTGCACTTCGCTTCCATCAAGACTTCAGAGGCATCCTCGAGAAAGTGCTTTGGGGATTGAGAAGCCCCAGTTCAGAGCAACTCCTGCACAGAAGATCAGCCCTCCAGCATCCACGAGATCTGCGTGGGGCCCTTTTGCTTGATTGCTGCTAGACGCGTTGTCTGGTCACTTGCCGGCTGGCTAGTGGCCTCCTTGACGACGATCCTTGAAATCCACACTGCTGGTCTGGTTGCTCCAGACTGGCCCCTGCAAAGGAGAAGTACCCCGGACCCTCCTGGGTCGCACCAGACGCCTTTTCCACTCACCGCGGGGGTTGCCTTTGCCAAGGCCTGTTGATGTTGATTCCGGATCCAACACCGCCGACAGCGAGAGCCTGCGTGGGACAGCTCGTGCCTCCATCCTGGTCGTCGAAGACACCACCTGGTCCACGTGGCTGCAGAGTCAAGCGTCCACTCTTCACCTGATCGTGACAACATCATCTGGTTCCTTCCTGGTTCCACTCCAGTCACTGGCTAGTGACTCTGAACATTGTCCCCTCTGCTTTCAGGTCTCCATCTTACTTGATCCACACTTGGATCACTCCAGACATCTTCCATCTGGCCGCCTGCAGCATCTTTTCTTCCAGGCTCCATAGACTTCAACGCCGAAACCCGACACACTTTGACACCTGTGCACCCGCAGCCCGTGGGTGAGGTAACGCACAAGTTACTACTTGTGTAACGATATATCTGTAAGAGACATTAGTTAGTGATAGATTCCTTAGCTTAGAATATCCTCAGGCGTCAGACTGAATCCGTAAATGTTTGCGTAGCAATACCCCTGCTCGTTGGTAGGCGTCGTGTGCGGCTCCGCGTCCGTCGTCGGCGTCGTTAGCGCCGGAATGACGTCGGAGTACTTAGACGCCGCCCATGCGAGCTGACATCAGTTCTGATACACAGCTTTTCTGCGCCAGATACGCCATGAAGCTAGGGCCCTGAAAGGGGATGACCTTAACCCTAGATATCGGTTCGCAGAACGGTGAGGATGGGTGGGTCGGTAAGGAATCTATCACTAACTAATGTCTCTTATAGATATATCGTTACACAAGTAGTAACTTGTGCATCTGAAAGAGGCACGCTAGTGATAGATTCCTTACCTTAGAATAGATACCCCAGCAATACCAACCCCGGTGGTGGGTCTGCGAACCAATAACTATACCAGAAAGTCCTGGAGGACGGAACGGCCAAAGAAGCCATCCCTCCGGACTTGACTGTCCAGGCAGTAGTGTCTTGCAAACGTGTGCAGCGAGGCCCACGTAGCTGCTTGGCAAATGTCCTGCAAGGGCACTCCTCGGCCCAGGGCAGTTGTTGTTGCCGTGGCTCGAGTGGAAGGAGCCCGCAATCCAGCAGGGGGCTCCTTTTTGGCCATGGAGTAACATGCCTGAATACACAAGATGATCCACCGGGAGATGGTCCTCTTGTGTACCGCCTTTCCCTTCTTCGCGCCCACGTAACCAACAAAGAGTTGGTCATCCACCCGGAACTGGCATGTGCGATCCAGGTAATAAGAGAGCGCACGTTTTGGGTCCAGACGGTGGAGCCTCTCTTCCTCTTTCGAGGGATGCGGAGGCGGAAAGAAGGTGGGCAAGGTAATGGACGGCCCGATGTGGAAGGCTGTGACAACCTTGGGCAGAAAGGAAGGTCTTGTCCGCAACACAACCTTGTCCGGATGAACAGAGAGGAAAGGTGGAGTAGAAGAAAGAGCCTGGAGCTCACTCACTCTCCTGGCAGAGGTGATGGCAACCAGGAAAGCAGTCTTCAGAGTAAGAAGACGGAGAGGACAGTTATGGAGCGGCTCAAAGGGAGCACACATTAGATAAGCAAGTACAAGATTCAAGTCCCACTGGGGCATCACAAAGGGAACAGGAGGGAACATGTGTGTGATGCCCTTCAGAAACCTATTTACAATAAGGGACTTGAATAAGGAAGGCTGATCAGGTAGCCGTAAGAAGGCGGAAAGAGCAGAAAGGTACCCCTCAAGAGTGCCCAGAGCAGAGCCCTGCTGGGCAAGGGAAAGAAGAAAGAGTAGAACTTCAGAAAGGGGTGCAGAGAGAGGGTCCACAGCCTTTGCTGTGCACCATGCCACAAATCTGTTCCACCTGCAGGCGTATACCGACTTTGTGGAGGGACGCCTGGCTGCCAGAATGATATCACAGACTTCGGGAGGCAAGTCAAATGGCCTCAACTGCCGCCGCTCAATCTCCAAGCTTGTAGGTGGAGACTGGACAGGTTCGGGTGCAGAACCGTCCCCTGCTGCTGCGACAGAAGGTCCTCCCGAAGAGGCAGACGAATCAGGAGATCGACTGACATGCTGAGTAGCTCGGGATACCAGTACCTTCGTGCCCAGTCCGGAGTCAGAAGGATAACCTGGGCCCGGTCGCGCCTTATCTTCTTCAGCACTCTGGGCGGCAGAAGTGGTATAGGCGGAGAGGCGTACAATAGACCGCAACTCCACTCGCGACGAAAAGCGTATCCGAGCGAGTGCCGCCTTGGAAATTCCAACGCGCAGAACTGATGACATTGCGCGTTCTCTTCTGTGGTGAATAGATCTAACCAAGGCTCTCCCCATTGCTGAAAGAGGCCTTGCGCCACGTCCGAGTTCAGACGCCATTCGTGATCCATCATGCACAGACTGCTGAGTTCGTCCGCCCTGGCATTCAGAGAGCCTGCCAGGTGTTGAACCCCCAGGGTCACGCCCTGATGTTCCAGCCACTGCCAGAGGTGCAGAGCCTCCTGGCATAGGGTCCACGACCCACCCCGCCCTGTTTGTTGCAGTACCACATGGCGGTGGTGTTGTCCGTGAACACCTGCACTACACTCCCCCGGACAGAGGGGAGGAATGCCTTCAGTGCTAGCCGAATCGCCCGCAGCTCCAAAAGGTTGATATGGAGCCGGGACTCCGCCGGAACCAGCGGCCTCTGATCTCCGCCTCTCCCATGTGGCCTCCCCAGCCCTGGAGGGACGCGTCCGTCACAACCACGTGCTCCGGGTGGGGTAGGGAGAGGGTTCTGCCACTGACCCAATCGCGGTCCGTGAGCCACCACTGCAGATGTCTTGCAGTGCCCTCCGAGATCAAGACATGATCGGACAGGTTGTCCTGATGCTGGGCCCACTGAAACGTCAAGTACCACTGCAGAGCACGCATCCGCCACCGGGCGTGATGCACCAGAAGGATGCAGGAGGCCATCAGCCCCAGAAGCTGCAGCGTCAACCTGACCGAGACTCGGGATAAAGGCTGAAAGATGGGAATCAGAGCCTGTATATCCCGAACCCGCTGTTCGGGAGGGTAAACCCGAAACTGCGCCGAGTCGAGAACCGCTACGATGAAGAGGAGCTTGTGAGAGGGACACAGGTGCGACTTCGGCACATTGATGGAGAACCCCAGCAAGTGCAGGAGGTCGGCCGTAGTCTGGAGGTGACCACCTGAATTAAGGCGGAGGGAGTGAGGAAATTAGCGATTTTCCTAATTTTCCTCAATTGGAAAAATCCAGAGGAAACCACGGTTCCAATTTGGGATTTTAGCGAGAGGTCCTCATTGATGGTTATCCCCAGACTTTTTACAGTCAGAGATTTCTTAGGGGGAAGGCCCATATCAGCAGGCCAGAAGTTAGGGCTCCAACTGATTTCGCTCTTGCCGGGCAGGATCAACTCAGTTTTCTTGGGTACCAGAAAGTAGTGGGAGTAACAACCACACCCTACTTCTGGCCCAGGAACACGCTCGATGGCCCCCTTGGCCAAGAGGGCCGTGACTTCCTCTTGCAGAAGTTGCAAGTGATCCCCCGACACGCGGTGGAATTGCGGTGGCATGGATGGAGGGGTCGCCTCGAAGGGGAGGGAGTAGCCCCTACGGACGATCTGCAGCACCCACCTGTCCGATGTGATAGTGCGCCAGTGGAAGTGGTGATGGCGAACCCTGCCCCCTACTGGCGTCACATGGGCCTGAAAACTCGGAAGAGGAAGGTTTTGAGGCGGTGGCTGTGGAGGGAGGTGTGGACTGGCCTCCCTAATGTCCCCGACTGCCGCCGCAGCGGTTTCCACGAACATTCTGCGGCGCGTGGCTGGCAGCACGTGTGGGGGCGCCCCTTCCGTGGCCACGAATGGCGCGAAAGGCACCCGATTGCTGGCGTGTGGACGAGAGGCCCAAGGTCTTGGCCGTAGCCCTGGAGTCCTTAAAACGTTCCAGCGCATGGTCTGCCTTGTCGCCAAAGAGGCGACTGCCATCGAACGGCATGTCCAGAAGTGTGGCCTGGACATCGGTTGAGAAGTTGGCGGATCTCAACCAGGCGTGACGTCGAACCGCCACTGTCGTTGCCATCGCCCTGCCCAGTGAGTCCGTGGTATCCAGCCCACACCGGATGGAATAACGCGCTGCATCCTGGCCCTCCGCAAGGGTTTGGGCGAGTTTAGCCCGGACCTCCTCCGGACATTGTGGCAGCATGTCCGCAACCGCGTCCCACAGAGTGTGGGTATAGCGGCCCAAGAGACAGGCGGTATTGACAGACTGAAGCCCTAAGCTTAGGGACGAGAACACCTTCTTCCCGAACTGTTCATATCTCTTGGATTCCTGGTCGGGCGGGGCCGACGGGAACGCGGTCTGGGAATTGGAGGCCTGGATGACCAGGCTCTCGGGGGTGGGATGGGTGGACAAAAAGCAAGGGTCGCCCGGGACCGGGCGGTAGCGTCTGGCCACGTTCCTATTCACAGGCGGACCTGTGGGGGGCTTGGACCAAGTGCCCACAAGAACGTCACACAAGGCCTCATTGAACAGCAGCAGAGGCTCCCTGGAGTTTGACTGCAGTTTGAGGAGCTCAGTGAGGAGGTTAGTCCTCACGGCCGCGACGGGGAGCTCAAGGTGTAAGGCCTGAGCCGCCCTCGTCAACACTACACTGTATGTAGACCCCTCCTCCGAAGCCACGGTCGGAGGGGAGACAAATCCAGTGTCTGGCGAAGTGTCAATACCACTGGCCTCCCCAAGCTCATATGTCCAGTCCTGTTGAGACTGGCACTCCAGTGCCAGAGGGTCCTCGGACCCCCCCCAATCTTCCTCGTCACCAGTTACCTGTAAAACAGTATTAACAGACGGGGCCTTCTCATGGAAATAAAAATCTCCAAAGGCCGTCGGAAGCGGCGCCCAGCGGCGCTGTTCCGGCGACAGAGTTGGACCGAGGGGAACATTGGGGACGGAATCCACAATGGGCGCCGGGGGCGACACCCGTTGGGCCGGCGCCGGTAGGCCGTGAGGTCGACCGGTGACGACCCGGATCCGGAAGCGGATCCGGTGAGGTCCTGCGGCGCCGGAACCGAAGTCGCCGGCGGCATCGGGGCCGAAGCACCCGACCCGCTAGGGCCTCCAGTCGGGACCGTCGGGCCCGGAGGCGCCACGGAACCAGACTGAGGAGGGAGGGACCTCATGGCCATGAGGTACCGCTCGATCTCCTCCGGCGTCGCGCTGTGCCCAGGGACCCGAAGGTGTGGGGCAGGCTGCGACGCTTGCGACTCCTGCGGAGCCGCCTGGGCGGTGTCGCCTGAGCCCCCGGTCGCATCGTGCGAGCGTCGGGGTGGGTCGGAGGAACGACAACGTCTCTCCGACCTCTCATGCCTCTTACCTGAGGACTTGGAGCCAGACGACCGGTGTCCACTCCCAGAGCTGCGATGACTTCGACCCCGCGACCGGTCCCTCGACCTCTCGTGGGACCGGGACCGGGACCTGGAGTGGCGCGGGGCCGACTGCCGGAGCTCGAGCCGCTTGCGGGACCGCTCCCGCCTAGCTTTCGACGTCAGGGCCCGGCAGCCGGAACAGGTGCGGTCGCTGTGGTCGAGGCCTAAGCACTTCAGGCACCGGCGATGGGGGTCCGTAACAGACATCAGTCGGTCGCACTTCGAGCAGGGTTTGAACCTGGGCATCCCTACCGGCACCGATAGAGTCGAAGACCGAAGGAAGAAATGATCAAAAAGATCAAAAGTTTGGTCAAAAAATGACTAGGGGTAGAGCTTCTCCGGATCTGCGCTAGCTGGCGCGGAAAAAAGAAGAACCGACGTCAGCGCGCATGGGCGGCGTCTAAGTACTCCGACGACATCATTCCGGCGCTAAAGACGCCGACGACGGACGCGTAGCCGCAGACGACGCCTACCGACGCGCAGGGGTATTGCTACGCAAACATTTCCAGATCCAGTCTGACGCCTGGGGATATTCTAAGGTAAGGAATCTATCACTAACGTGTCTCTTTCAGATATGCGGAGTCTCACGCAATGTATGCATACAGGTCAACAGAAAAGGCATGGCATTGGCTCATGTAACATGTACAAGGCCTACAATGAAGGAATAGTTACTGTAGATGCAGCACATTTACAGACACCACGAATGACAATATTGCTCACAGCTAACTCACAAAAAGATTACTGCAGTGAGAAAACGCAACTTACCGATTCTGCAATGCGCACAACAGCATGCAACGTGAGGCCAAAGAGATCCTCTCCTTTCAGGTATTCAGGAAACAGTCGCAGCATGTCCAACTCTCTTCTCATCCTTGCCACAGGCTCCACAATCTGATTCCAAACAGCTAAGAAGAAAAAAAGCAGTCAGATCTCCTCGATGGGACCTTGAATCACAAGAATCAATAGGGAAGATATAACGATCAATGGAAAACTGATCTTGACAGCTGCAGGAAAGGACTTTCCTTGTCACACTCCACAAAGTCACTGTGGGTGACTAACCACTGCCCAGGTGGCCCTCTAGACCCCACCGTCACCTGTAACCGCGATCACCACTAAGAAAAACAACAGTTTCAATATAAACACCTCCTCATGCAATAGAAACAGCAGATTCCGCTTCACTACACCCACTGAATCTAATGAAAAAGGATGAAGCTCTAGATGGTACGAGGACTAGCATTATGGGCAGTCCACTCTACTCCTCTATCCACATTCAAGAAACCCTGAATCCGACCCAACAGCTTCCATACCCTGGCTTTTCACAAACCTGTATGCGCCAATGTCTCACCTTGTGCAGAGGAATCAGATAGCACCATATCCTCGTGACCGTACTCTATCACCTGCACGGTGAACTCAGGCTGGCCGTTATTGTCACAGATGGAACAGCGGTAGCAGCAGCGCCGGTTGTTATAGCGCATACTCCAATAAATGCGCGTAGCCTCATAGCCTACTGGGTAGAGAGCAGTTACACTGTGGAAGTCCGCTAGTTGATGTGGGAGTAGCTGACCGATGGCATGAAAGATTAGCCCACCTACACGGAACATGTGGATACGCTCGCCCCGTTGAATGATCGAGGCAATCTGATTAACTTCGTCTCGTTCTATGTAAACACGGCGAAAAACGGCAAATGAGCTGAGCTCGTGGTCACATGGTCCTTTTAGCTTGTGCATGGGGCAGAGCATTGTCTTGTCCTTGAAAAACATGCATTTGGCACGGATGGCACAGGCAAAGTGATAGACATTGGGGCAGCGAATGCGATTACAGCTGTTTGTGGCGCCAGTCTTCTGGCACACAGAGCACTTGGTGAGTAGTCCACGGTGCAGTGCTACCTCCACATTGATAAGGGCACCCCCTTGTGTCTCGTAAACCTCTGTGGACCAAAGAGCGCAGTTCAAGTGGACCCAGAGGTCAAGGTCAAGGTTTAGTAGTCGTGCAGGGCCATCTGTTGCACCATCCCCTTCCTCATGGCAGAAACAGCACTTCCGCAGGTCTATAGGAAGAGTCTCTGGCCTGAGGGTGGTACCAAGCTTTTCAATAAACTCCGATATCTCTTTATCACCATCACGCTTTGCACCACCCTTCTGTATGGTGATGAGGATTCGCAACCGCTTCCAGCGCAACCCCTTCCATTTTTTGATCCGTGGACGTGCCTCCTCATTGTCTTCAGAGGGGCGGGAGCGCTGTTTTACTTTTGCTATCTCTCTCAAGTCTTCTATGGGAGGAGAGGGTGGTGGAGGGGATGGAGGAAGTGGAGATTGGGGCATAGGGGGTTTTGACTCTGGTCCATATTCGAGTTCCTGAGTTTTTGGTTCTGTGCTACTTGAAGGAGACGGTGCAAACGGAGACAATGGGGGAGATGACTCCTCTGGCATAATGGGCAGCTGGCGAACATCCAAGTTGGATACTTTGTTGACATAACAATGCTGCCCAACTTTCTCGATGGCTGGTGATTCCTATAGAGGTTTCAGAAAAAAGAATACAAGTGCCAAGATTAGACATAACCGGTACATGAACCAGGAACCAATAACATCATCAATATATACAGGTCAAAGAGAAATAGAGGGGCATTATGGAGGTTAAAGGGTTACCTTGCATACGGGGAGAGAAGTAAGATAGACATCAATGGTCTTTCTCCAGCAGGCAAAGGAACACATGCAATTTTATCCTCAAATGACCCAGTGGACAATGTTCTTAAGTTAAAAATGAGGCACACTGGAAAATAATAGGGGAGACCTGCTTAGACCAAATAGGGACTAGTGTCTAGGCAATAGTCCATGGCACAGAGAGAATTATGCTGATAAAAGACAACAGGTTCAAACTACTATATGGGAAAGCTGGTCATGTTTTAACAGTGCCAAATTTGAAAGTCAGAAGCACATTTTGTTGGTAGCCTACTTAAAAGCAGTGAAAGGGATCATGATGTCAGCTCACTTAGACATGAAAATGATTACCTGAATTAATTTCCAAAAATGATATCCTGCTGAGGTGCAAAGATAATTCAATGTATCAAATCCTATTCTCTTTACCAAATTGTAACAGCGATAGAAAACACCGGCACGTATGATCTCATTAAAATGTTGCATTATCTTATTATTATTATACAAGACCTAACTCTATGGGGGGTTTATCACACCATAGGCATCTTAAAATCCCCATATAGCATCATCACATCTCATCACTTTGTTCTGAGATTCCCTTGTGAGTGATTTGAACCATGTAGAAACTAAGGGAAAATAAAAAAAAGTTACTAACCAGTAAATGTGTTTAAGGCTTGTGGTGTTCAAGAATCACATACTGTGTACTCTACTACAGATTTGGGCTAGGAATCTGAAAGTTGCTTTTCTGTAGTAAAACCTTTGGGGTCATATGTACTGACACATTGTCCCATTGACACAGAATGGATACAACCCTTTCATACATATGGCTCTAGTTCTCAAGCATGCAATTACAGACTCCTGATCACGTCCACGAAATTAACAATGCACAAGGATACAGGTGCAACTTAAACAAGCAATTGCAATGCAATAGGTCTCACATTAGGAAAGTTTGAGCTATTGGTATTGTAAATGACAATTTTTCTATTTTTGTGTTGGTTTTGAAAATAGCGAAATTAATAGCTTTGTCATTTACAATGCCAATAGTTTTAACTTTCACAAACGTGACACCTATAGCATTTGTAATGCAATATGTGTTGTATTTACATGACTTAGATATATTAATATTACAAATAACAATGGCTTTTATTTTTTTTAATTAGTACTTAAATAAAAGTTATTGTAATTTATAATGGCAATAGCTTAAAGTTTTGTAAATAACTTTTGGGAAGATTATGTTCAGTGTATTTTATTGTGATGAAAATCCAAGAACAGAAGTGAAATATTAACATCTTTTTATGACATTTGTAATAAAGCTTGAAACATTGAGAGAACATATTAGAACCAGTTGTTGTTGAATGGTTGCACAGAGTGATGCTGTGGCGTTCAGTGCTGCTGAGGCGTTCAATGGTGCTGAGTGATGCTGTGGCCTTCAGTGGTGCTGAGTGATGCTGTGGCCTTCCGTGGTGCTGAGTGATGCTGTGGCCTTCAGTGGTGCTGAGTGATGCTGTGGCATTCAGTGGTGCTGAGTGGTGCGGTGGCGTGGAGTGGAGTGGTGCGGTGGCGTGGAGTGGTGCGGTGGCGTGGAGTGGTGCGGTGGCGTGGAGTGGTGCGGTGGCGTGGAGTGGTGCGGTGGCGTGGAGTGGAGTGGTGCGGTGGCGTGGAGTGGTGCTGTGGCGTGGAGTGGAGGCATGGAGTGGAGCTGTGGCGTGGAGTGGTGCTGTGGAGAGTGGAACTGTGGCGTGGAGTGGAGAGTGGAGCTGTGGCGTGGAGTGGAGAGTGGAGCTGTGGCGTGGAGGGGAGAGTGGTGCTGTGGCGTGGAGTGGTGCTGTGGCATGGAGTGGTGCTGTGGCATGGAGTGGTGCTGTGGCATGGAGTGGTGCTGTGGCATGGAGTGGTGCTGTGGCATGGAGTGGTGCTGTGGCATGGAGTGGTGCTGTGGCATGGAGTGGTGCTGTGGCATGGAGTGGTGCTGTGGCATGGAGTGGTGCTGTGGCATGGAGTGGTGCTGTGGCATGGAGTGGTGCAGTGGCATGGAGTGGTGCAGTGGCATGGAGTGGTGCTGTGGCATGGAGTGGTGCTGTGGCATGGAGTGGTGCTGTGGCATGGAGTGGTGCTGTGGCGTGGAGTGGTGCTGTGGCATGGAGTGGTGCTGTGGCGTGGAGTGGTGCTGTGGCGTGGAGTGGTGCTGTGGCGTGGAGTGGTGCTGTGGCGTGGAGTGGTGCTGTGGCGTGGAGTGGTGCTGTGGCGTGGAGTGGTGCTGTGGCGTGGAGTGGTGCTGTGGCGTGGTGTTGTGGCGTGGCGCTGTGGAGTGGTGCTGTTGCGTGGAGTGGCGCTGTGGCATTCAGTGGTGCCGAGTGATGCTGTGGCGCTGAGTGATGCTGTGGCGTTACATGCTGTTGAATTTATCAATTAACAAACATTACCAAAAATACAGCCTGAAGAGTCTCTTTGGAAAGAGTCGTTTAGATGTGCAGTGTTAAAAAAAAAGCATTTCAGATCTGGAGAACATCTCTGGCCCATCATGAGGCTGCTGTCTGCTTGCAGCATGTTTCTAAAAAAGAATCAGCAGAGTCCGAAAGATATTCATGGGCAATGTCAAAAGTCACGGCAAGTGGAAGCAAGCCTGTATTTCAAGAGCTGTTAGATACTGTATTCTTGGCAACACGAAGACTGAGCAGACGGTATTCATGTTCCTGGGCAGGCCCGATCAAAACAGCTTTCAAATATGGCGCGCTCTGTTTCATGCGCGAGCGCCACGCGGCTCGGTGATAGTACACAGTGCAGGTTCAACATATGGAAATAGCACCAGACAGTAAACCTCTTGACATCTAATGGCATCCATTGGCAAAAGGTAACAGGCGCTTGGGTAATGTGAACATAATATAGCGACCAAAAAACTCAGACAAGTTGTGAAAATTGAAAAAGAGAACTAAGTACTGTAGGGAGTAAATGCGACACGGACAGATGATTAGTAACACACACACAATCATACCCCCACACAAACACACACAGGATGCCTCACAAGTTAGATATACGTAAGCACACAAACGCGCATGGTACACAGAGATGTCCCCAGGCATAACGTACACCCGTACCGCAATACACAAAAAAGTGTCACCATGGCACCCCTTCTTCATATGCCCACCTCCATTCCACCCTGGGCTCGACACCCTCTTCGCTTGAGGTTCTCACACTAGATGAAGCTGGCTTCAGGACTGGCTTCTGCTGTTTCACGGTCGCGATACTGTCTTTCACCCCTCCCCACCCAGTCATGTTATACGGCGGGCCGGAGTCGAGCCCCCACTCCTGATTCTCCTCTACACACAAATGTCCTGAAATCTAGCGCCTTTCAGAGGTAAAGCTGGGAGCCCATCAGCATCACTTCGCTCAGCACCAGCCTTCTCTGCATCTAGGCTGCCTTTCTGTTGCTTTTATATGGGGGATGTCTCCTGTATCGGCCGGCCTCCGCCCCCTTCTCCTCTTCACCAAACACACACCCCTCACCAGGCAGCTCCTGTCGAGAGAGAGAGGGGGCAAATCTCAGTGCTCACTCGGCTGTCCTGGAGATATGAAAAAGATGATTATGTGACGACCCTGTGGTGTAACTGACATCAAATTAGAAACCCCTGCTGTGAACCAGGCCAATTAGACTGTTCGCGAGAGAAATGCGAGATAGCTCAACTCTAACAGAAAAAAAATCCCACTCCGTGGCGACTGAGAGCCTGGGGCTATTAACACCTCTCAGTTTCCATTCATTAAACCAACACATGCCGCGTTTGAATAACAAATACAATTAGAGGCCAAATGGGCGCGGGAGGGGTTGAGATGTACCATAGAACCAGGTGGATTTTAAAGTGGGAGCTGTGCTGCAGCATCAAGTTTCATTAACTTTATGCTTCAGCACGGCTTCCGCTTTCGTATTATCAGTACAGATGCCGCCCTTGTTTGTAATACGAAAAGATGCGCCTTCATTGTAAGTGGCATGACAATGCGTTTCCATATGCTACAGCCACCACATCAGAAAAGATAAACCCTGCATTAACATCTAATACATCTTAGTTCATGTCCACGATGCCAAATGTAGTATCTTCCATCCTGATTAGCCATCATCCTCCTGTCCCCTAACACGCCTTGGAACGCTCCGTGGTGACAGCACTTAGAATGTCACCACTGCAAGGGTTCCAAGGTGAGCGCCTGAGGAGAGTCCTGACCGGGAGCGTCGCGGCCGGACTCCAGCTGTGGCTGAGGTCGTGTACTGGATTATCTACTATTTGTCTGTAAGCCTAAAAAATGGTTTGAGACTACCATCCACGTCTCTGCGCCTGCTTTGCTGCTCACTACACTGGCGACGAGAACGGAGAAGAAGGCACACACGACCTCAACATGAGAGACTTGCAAAGAATAATACTGGTGACGTCGAGAGAGAGCACAGCGTATCGTGACGGAAGAAAATATACTCGCCACATCAAGAGTGAGCTACTGTCCGTAACAAGTGACACGGAATCAGCGTGCGAGCGAGTGGCAGAGGAGACGCCCCACAGCGAGTGTAGTTGTGGGAGTGGCTTTTGGCCGTAGTCAAGTGCTGTGAGGAAGTACCTTTAGATCACGCACTGTGTCTGCTTGAAGTTAGAGAGGTTCTCCTCACCTCAGTTAGGGCATTTCCTGTCAATAGTACTATAACATTGCGTAAGAGTGGGGAGTCTGACAAAAAGAGGGATTTTAGAACAACAGTGCCACCTTGTGGGCTCCAGAATACAGACACGGTCGCTCCTCCTCACGCTGCTCCCTGACCTGATTCCAGACGGGTATCGTTACTGCAAGTCCACTGCCTGCATTGTAGACGCATAAAATATTTATTAATTAGCCTTGTGCGCCAGATCGCTACATATCGCCTTAAAACCTGTTGAATTATACTAAATTAGCATATCACCGTAGCGCGAGTCGCCCATAGCGCGCTGCAACGCTCTTGTTATTTGTGCTGCCTTAATCTCACTTTGTGCCTGATTGTGTGATTATCATAGCGTTTTACAATTATTGTGCCCCAACCCTGCATCGCTTTTGGCTGACTGCCATTTTGGTTTGTTTGTTGTTGTTTTGCCTTCCCTCCCCGGCTCTCCACCCCGCCTCCCGCCTCCCAGCTGCTCCTCCCTCGCCCCTCCCCTTCCACTATCCACATATGACAGATGCCTCCGCGCGCAGCGTTCACGCGCAGCGGTCGCGCCAAAGGTAAGCCCGTCTACGCCCGTCCGCGCCTGGACCGCGCCCAGCGCCAGACCCCCTGGCTCCCGCAAACCGCACTCCTCCCGCATAACGTATGACGCTGCCACCCTCCTAGCCCTTAACCCCGGACGCACACCACAATGCTTCGAAGCTGCCCCTGGACGTACCCACGGTCCCTTCGCCTGCCACTCCTGCAAGTTCGTTTGCATCAAGACCCACACCAAATCCTCTTCCTCCAAACACAGCTCCGACTCTAACCACCTGAAGTGCATCCTGCTGAACACCCGCTCGGTCCACAGACACGACACTGAACTCTGGGACCTACTCGACATTGCGTCACTGGACATCGCCTTCCTTACAGAAACCTGGATGAACGCCTCATCAGCACCCGACATCGCCATAGCCATAGCCATCCCGGACGCTTACATCCGAAAAGACCGCACAAACCAAACAGGAGTAGGCATCGCCATCGTCCATAAGAACACCATCAAAATCACGACTAGCTCCGACGATAACCTTGCAACCGCCGAACACCTCCACTTCCAGATCCACACCGACCCCAGGACCACACTTAGAGGCACCCTCATCTACAGACCACCAGGAACCCGTAAACAATTCAGCGAAGACATCACTGACTTCATCAGCCCACATGCCCTTCCCTCCGAGAACTACATCCTACTGGGAGACTTCAACTTCCACCTAGAAAAGAAAGACGACAGCAGCACCACCACCCTTCTGGACAACCTGGCCAATCTCTGACTCAAACAACTTGTTGACACCCCCACCCATGTAGCCGGACATACGCTCGACTCTGTCTTCACCTCCTGCAAACACATCTCCTTCGATCATACCATAGCTCTCCACTGGACGGACCATAGTTGTGTTCACTTCAGCTACAAAACTACCACGATTCACAACCCCCCACAACCTATTCCTCGAAGAAACTGGAACAAAATCACCACCGACCAACTCCTCACATCGCTCAACCAAAACCATCCCGTCCTCTCATCGGACCCAAACGAAGCCGCACCCAAACTCAAACAATGGATCACTCACAGCGCTGACGAATTAGCACCCTTGAAAAACCACCAGACCAAACAAGGTAACAAAAAGGCCCCCTGGTTCAACGATGACCTTAGGAAATCCAAGAAACTATGCCGTACTCTCTAGAAAACATGGAGAAAAAACCCAACCACTGACAACCTGACCACCTTCAAGGCTGCCACCCGCAAACACCACCAATTGATTCGATCCACCAAGAAATCAGCATTCAAGGATCGACTCGACAACAACGCCCATAACAGCAAGGAACTTTTCAACATAACAGAATTTACCAACCCCACCGCAGCCTCAAACGACATTACTCCCTCCCAAGACCTCTGCGACTCGTTATCCTCTTTCTTCTACAACAAAATCGCCGACATACATAACAGCTTTAAGAACATTTCCAAAGAACAGTCCACTCCACCCACCTCCGAACCCGAACCCCTCTCTAACAACCTTAGCACCTGGAACCCAATCACCACTGAAGACACCATCCGCCTAATGAACTCCATCCATTCAGGTTCGCCAACCGACCCCTGCCCCCACCACATCTTCAACAAAGCAGACTCCATCATCGCACCCCATCTCCGTGATGTCATCAACTGCTCATTCAACTCCGCTACCTTCCCAGAAAGCTGGAAACACGCCGAACTCAGCGCCCTCCTGAAGAAACCCACAGCAGACCCCTCTGAACTCAAGAACTACCGCCCCATTTCCCTCCTCCCATTCCCTGCCAAAGTCATTGAGAAAGCCGTCAATAGCCAGCTCGCCGCCTTCCTTGAATCCAACAACTCCCTCGACTCTTCACAGTCCGTTTTTCGAGCCAAACACAGCACCGAAACCGCCCTCATTGCAGCAACAGACGACATCAGAACACTACTGTGAGAAGTTGGCCTGATATATAATGTTCACTATTCTAGTGAGCACTTTGTATCAGTCCAAACAACCCTTATTGATGATTGGTTGTAAGTCAACCTTATAGACCAGCTATCCTAGTAGCATGGATACGAGCAGTCTTCGGGCTAAACTCTAGAGGGCGTGTTAAGCCAGCTGTTATACCATCACATATACCCCTTGAACACCAAGTGAAAGGACACCACACAAGTGTTATGAAAATAAACAGTGTATTTATTTAGATCACAACAGCCCTGTACTCTTTATGAGGACAGGGTACTAAGCACACAACAAAACTCTTACGAAAATACTATGAGTTGCACAATTTACACAAATGCCCGAGGGGCACGAAAAACCATATACTATAAAAGTGGAATGCGAAATTACTAGCAGGTAAGTACTAATCTCATAGGGTTTGGAATCGCTAGGACTGGACTACTGAACCTTCAGATTACTAGCAGGAGGCCTAGGGGACTCGGGTGCAGAGTGTGCACTCTCACGCGGGATGCGGGACAAAGTCTATGGATGCTAGAATTTACAAAGTTAGTGATATCGGACGAATCCGACTAGGTAGAGCTGAAACGAAAAAGGATCTGGACCCTTGGATAGTGAGGCTATGCTGGGGCACCGAAATGCCGAAGTTACCTAGCCCAGGGGCTGCGGATGCATAGGTCTGGAAAGACGTTGGGAATCCTTGTTGCAGTCTATGGAGCCTGAAAGAAGAAGTTGCTGGCAGGCGACCAGTGAAGAAGTTCGGAGTGATCCAAGCCTGGATCGAAGATGGAAGACACCTGTAAGCAGAGGGGACCAAGTTCTGAATCACTAGCCAGTGATTAGATGGGCACCCGGATGGCACCGGATGGAGTCACCTCGACCAGGTGAGTGGGCGGCGCTGGGCTCTGCAGTCTCACGGACCAGGAGGCGTTGTCGGCGACCAGGATGGAGGTGCGAGCTGTCCCACGATGGTATCTGCTGTCGATGTCGCTGGACCCAGGATTGGGGCAACAAGTCTTGGCAAATGCAAGCCCACGCGGTGGACTTAAATGGCGTCTGGAGTGGACCAGGAGGGTCCGGGGTGCTCCTCTTTTGGAAGGGAGCAAGGCCCAGTCTGGAGCAACCAGACCAGCGGTGTTGATGTCGTCGTTCGTCGTCGGGAAGGCCACAAGCCAGCGGGCTAGTAGCCAGACAACGCGGTGAGCAGCAAAGAGCAGAAGGGCCCCACGCAGATCTGGTGGATGCTGGAGGGCTGAACTTCGGTGCTGGAGCTGCTCAGGGTGGGGGCTTCTCGGACCCCAAAGCACTCACTCGAGGATCCCTCGGCGGTCGTGCTGGGCAAGAGTCGTGCAGTCTTGAAGATGGCCGGTCCCTCGAGGTCTTGTCGCACCCACGGATCTCAGCTGAGTTGACGATGTGGGTAGAGGTCAGAGGTGCCAGGGAAGCCGGGTCTCGTCGTGCTGGTCAGTCGGATTCCGGAGGAAGGACGTGCAGCAAACCGCAGTGTTCTTGGATGGTGCCTGCGGGTGCAGGGTGACTACTCCTTAGTCACAAGGGAGAAATCTTGAGAAGAAGTCGAGAGTTCCTTTCGTAGAAAGTAGTTTCAGGATTCAAAGATGATCTAATTTGGAAGGGGGCCGGCTCCTATCTTTATACTAGTAAAAGGGGCTGGCACGCGACTAGGTCCTGCCCATGGGTGGGACCAGGAAGGGGGGTGGTTACACCCCTCTCCCATGCCGGACTTTCCCCAGGCCGGGGCTGGTGTGCCCCTGGAACTGGTTCTAGCCGGCCTATGCATAGTGAGCACCGGGGTGCCACTTGCAGTCACCTTCCTCTAAAGCCCTGCCTACCCAGGATACACAAAACCCTGTCTGGGATGGTGCTAGCACCGCCCCTGACAGGAAACCCTTTGTCCAAGCTCCCCTCGCTGGAAGGACTCCCAGCTGCAGGGGGTCAGACTTGTGTCTGTGGTGGCAGCATCCATTTTGTGATGCTGAGGCTTGAGTTAACTTTAACCGGGGTTCACAGTTACATACATGTCGTGTCCCTCTAGAAGGGTGGAATGCTAACCCCGTCGCCAGAATTGGCGAGGGGTTAGTATTCCAATTCGTATGACACCTTACTCGACATGTTTTGATAAAGCGATACCAGAGTTAGCATATAACCGCGAGGATTATAATGCACCTAAGAGTATATGGTACGCGTTATCATGGAACAGCTATTAGGACTTGGTTCCGCAAGCTGCAAACGGGCTCAGCTCATACCAGAGCACCATCTCACATGATTCCAAGCACTCTGCCTTCAGGATTGTCAAGGCCTGCCATAGGAGTGACTGATAGGAATCTATGTGTCCATTTTTAGGGTTAGATATAGGTATACTATATCTAAAGCAAGGGGTGAATACACCACCTTGCCCCAGCTGTCGTGCAGCCAGTTGTGTCAGATTTAGATGGCCAGCCAGGGGTGGCATAATACATGCTGCAGCCCCTGGTAGGCCCTGGGTACACCTATGCCCTGAGTTACAGGGTCTGATAAGGTGGCCCAGTACCAATTGGATATGTACCTAGGGTACATGGAATCCTTTTTACAGAGAGAGCAGTAGGCCTGGGGTCCTGATTGGCCGGGTCCCAGGCCAACTAAGTCGGAAAACCAGCAAAAACACAGGGCAAAAAGTTGGGGGCAACCATAGTCAGGATCTACCTTCCTACAACTACTGGACAATGGAGAAACATTTGCCCTCATCCTACTCGACCTCTCAGCCGCCTTCTACACAGTCTGTCATAGCACCCTCATACAACGCCTCAGCAACGTCGGAATACAAGGAAAAGCCTTGGACTGGATCATCTCGTTCCTCGCCGGGAGAACCCAGAGAGTCCGACTTCCCCCATTCATATCAAAGGCCACCGAAGTCATCTGCGGAGTACCACAAGGATCATCACTCAGTATCACCCTCTTCAACGTTTACATGAGTCCCCTCGCATCCATCGCGCGACAACACAACCTCAACATCATCTCCTACGCTGGCGACACCCAACTGATCCTCTCCCTAACCAAAGACCCTAACACCGCCAAAACCAATCTTCATGAAGGCATGAAAGAAGTAGCCGAATGGATGAAAAACAGCCGCCTAAAACTTAACTCAGACAAAATGGAAGTTATCATCCTAGGATCTTCCCCCTCTGCCTGGGACAACTCATGGTGGCCATCGGCACTGGGCACAGCACCCACACCCAGACCACGCACGCAACCTAGGCTTCATCCTAGACTCCTCCCTCTCGATGACCAGACAAGTTAACGCCGTCTCATCCTCTTACTTCAACGTACTTCGTATGCTCAAAAAAATCTTCAGTTGGATCCCCACCGAACCAAGAAAGACGGTCACCCACGCACTGGTCACTAGCCGACTGGACTATGGAAATACCCTCTACGCAGGAACCACAGCCAAATTACAGAAAAAACTCCAACGCATCTAAAATGCATCAGCCAGACTCATATTGGACATCCCTCGCCAAGCTCACATTACCGGCCACCTGAAAGACCTCCACTGGCTTCCCGTCAACAAGAGAATAACGTTCCGTCTCCTCACCCACGCACACAAGGCCCTCTACAAACTAGGACCCGAATGCCTCAACACACAACTGTCCTTCTACACACCCATCCGCCAACTTAGATCCTCCAATCAAGCTCTCGCCGCAGTTCCGCGCATCCACAGACCCACCATGGGAGGTAGATCCTTCTCCTACATGGCGGCCAAGACCTGGAATTCTATCCCCACTCACCTCCGTCTCACACAGAACCACATTTCCTTCAGAAAGGAACTTAAAACCTGGCTATTCGATAAATAATGCACCCCCTCCCACAAGCGCCTTGAGACCCTCTGGGTGAGTAGTGCGCTATACAAATTCCTGAACTTGAACTTGAACTTCATATTTCATGTCAAAAATGTGTTTGGTTATTTGGTAAAGGTGTTTTCTGTTTGTGTATAGCGCAACCTCTTTCCTGCCATAGCCATTATAGCTCTACCTAGATATCGCAGTGGGAAATATGCAAAATGTAATGCCACCCCCCATGTTTTTAGTGAATCCAGGGGACCCTACAATACAATGGAAGAAATGGAAAAAAAATGTTCATGAACTATGCTGTTTGCGGGCCAAATCTGGGCTTATAGAGGAAGGTAGCCTTGTTAGCATATTATTTGGGGGCGGAAGGTGAAGAAGTCTTAGAGCATCTCCCAGAGCTAGGTGCACATGAGGCTAGAGGACTGAATGAGTGAGATAAGCATTAAAAAACTGGACCTACACTACCTCCCTAAGACTAGCACCATCATGGAAAGATACCATTTTGGGAAGAGAGGACAGAAGGAAGGGGAATCTATCGAAGACTGTGTCTGATTTGTGTAAACTTGCCGCAACATGCAAATTTGGGGGTTCAAGTGAAGAGAATCAGAGACCAGTTTGTGTTAGCGTGCAGAACGCAACAGGCACGGGAGGAGTTGTGGCTAAAGGATGACCCTCCACTAAGAGAAGTACTCATTGTTGCCAAACAGGTAGAACACATGATGCAATGTGTGAGTGAGATAAAGCAAGACAGTGAGGGCAAAGACAGCGAGGGGAAGGTCAAGGAGAGTGAGGTAGTGGCAGAAAGGGACAGCATAATGGAAATTAAAAGACAGAAGTTGGGTCATAAAGAGCAGAAGGAAGGCAAAGTGGGATGGTCCTTTAAAGGGAATTATTATAGGTGTGGCAAGCTAGGTCACATGGCGAATGACAAAGATTGCCCCGCGCTCAAGTACACATGTAACAAGTGTGGTAGGAAAGGCCATTTCCGACAGTATTGCAGGAGTGGTCAGGGCTTTAAGAAGCATACAAGAGACAACATGTGTGATGAAATCATCCTACAAGTTGAGAGTGGTCAAGTCAACAGTCCCGAAGACACCATTACGATTGAGGGGACCGGCATTGAGGCCATGTTCGACTCATGCTCCAAAATCACGATCATTAATGCCAAAGAGTTTGAAAGGGTGGCCAAGGGTAAGATCAGGTTGAGCAGAATGGACGTTAAACCAGCGGGGTACAGTGGTCAACCCATTAGCATGCAGGGCTACTTCTGGGGCACGATACAGTATAAAGATAGACTCACAGTGGCGAAAGTGTACGTATCCTCCAAGGGAGACAACATCCTGGGGTGGCAAGCACAAAAGGAGTTCGGCAAAGTGAAAGGAACCAGGGACAGCATTGAGACGGAATCTAGGAGGTGTTCAATGACGAATTGGGGTGCCTGAAGAACTACTTCCACTGGATAAAACTGAAGGAAAACGCTGTACCAGTGGTAGCCAAGGTGAGGAACCTTCCGTTAGCCATTCAAGAAGCAGTCAGAGGTGAACTAGAAAAACTGTGCAACCTGGGGGTCATAGAGCCAGTGGAAGCAACAGAATGGCTCGCGCGATCGTCGCAGCAAGAAAAATGGATGGATCGGTTCCTCCTATGCATCGACCTCAGGGCATTGAACAAGGAGGTGGTCGTGGACAAATTCCCCCTGCAAAACATCACGCAAATGATGAGTATGCTGGAAGGAGCAAGGGTATTCTCAACATTGGATCTAACCTCGGCCTACTTCCAGATCAAACTCCACGAAGACTCACAAGAACTTACTTCATTTGTGACTCCCATGGGTGCATTTAAATTCAAGAGAATGCCTTTTGGGTTGGTCTCCGCAGCGACGGTTTTCCAGAGAATCATGGGGAGCATACTTAGAGGTATTCCCGGCGTCTTATGTTACCAGGACGACGTACTCGTGTTTGGCAGAGACAACGAACAACATGACAGAAGGTTGAGGCAAGTACTGGCGAGATTTAAGGACCAAGGCCTCACCGTGAAAAGGGAAAAGTGCAGATTTGGGTGCAAGGAGCTAGACTTTCTGGGGCACAAGGTGACGCCAGATGGGATCCGCCCGAAAGCCGGGTTGCAGAACACCATAGCAAAGTTGATGCCTCCAAAGAACAAGGAGGAAATAAAGTTGTTCATGGGAATGCTGGAATTCTACAGTAAGTTTGTAAGGAACTTCGCAGACAGAACATTAGCAATACTACGCCTGCTCAAGAAAGATGTAGTGTTCGATTGAGATGAAGAGTGTCAGAAAGAGTTTGAGGAGGTAAAGAGAGCACTGGCAGAAGCACCCAGCCTGAAAGCGTTTGTTCCAAACAGAAAGACCGTGGTAACCACTGATGCAAGTTCAAAAGGACTAGGGGCTGTCCTTTCTCAAGTAGGGGCAAGGGGAGAAGAAACAATAGCCTTCGCATCTAGATCACTACAGAAGTCCGAGACTAACTACTCAGTGATCGAGAAAGAGGCGTTGCCGGCACACTGGGCCATGAGCAAATTCAGAGATTTCATCTAGGGTACTAAGTTCACCCTGCATACAGATCACAAGCCTCTAGTTGAAGTGTTTAACAAGAAGGGACTTGACGCGATATCGAGCAGAATCAGGCGATGGGTGGTAAACCTGCAAGAATACACATTCTGTGTTGAATATGTACCTGGAACGAAGAATCTTGCGGCAGACTGCCTCTCGCGACTGGTAGAAGAAAAGGCGGAAGACGAGTCCAAACACAAGAGTAGTGAAGACAAGGAAGACTTCCAAACAGAGAATGTGTGTGTGATCCATAAGTGAAGAATCTTGGAAAGAGGCCTTGGAGGCAGACGACCTATTGATGAGAGTATGTGAGAGAGTAAAAGGGACGTGGGGACACGAAGATAAGCAAAGCGAAACACTACGCCCGTTTTGGATGGTCAGGGAAGAACTGTCTGAGGTTGACGGATGTCTGTTCAGAGGAACAAGGCTGATCCCGCCCAGAGCGGTGAGAGAACAATTGGTGGATTTAGCCCACGGCTGACATATGGGCATCACCAAGACCAATCAGAGAATGCGAGAGGATTACTGGTGGCCGTGCATGGACCATGAAATCGAAAGAAAAGTGAGAGATTGCATCCCTTGCACGGTTATCAGCAAAGTTTTGAAACAATACACACCGCCTATGGTTTGCAGGCCACCCCCCTCGGGACAGTGGGACGAAGTGGCACTGGACATAAAAGGCCCGCTGACTGGAGAATTACGCACACCGTACATCCTTGTCCTAGTGGACTTGTACTCAAGGTGGCCAGAGGTGAAGATAGTACCGGAAATCACCACTAAAACTGTCGTTGAGTTCTTGCGAGAGCTATTCCTCAGGGAAGGATCACCTAGCAGTTTACTGACAGACAATGGAGTGCAGCTGTGCTCAAGGGAGATGAAGGACTTCCTCGAGAGTAATGGGATTGTACACAAGCGCTGTGCGCTTTACCACCCCGAAACCAACGGAATGGTAGAACGATTCAATAAGACCCTGAAAGATAGCATCCAGCTAGCCAAGACTAATGGCCTGAACTGGAAAGAAGAAATCACGAAACGTCTGGAAGCCTACCGTCTGACCCAACACCAGACGACGGGAGCAACCCCTTTTGAATTGCTCAGAGCGAGAAGACCTAACACCAAACTATCACCTGGGTGGATGGGTTGGCACAAAGGATGGACTGATCACTCTAGAGAGGCTAAAGCGCTAGACAGACAGGGCAAAGCCATGTTGGAAAGGAAGGAAAGGTTCAATAGATTGCACTCCACCCTTGATGCGGGATTCAGGGTGGGAGATGACATAAAAATCAGAGCACCCACAGGGAGGGCGAGTTGGTCCGAGTTCAGCAGACCTACAAAGATTGTTAAATTATTCAGGAACGCTGTGAAGACCCAGGAGGGAAAAATATGGAACTTGGGAAGAGTAGTGAGGTATCACCCCCCAAAGGAAGACTCTGTAAAGGGGGAAGTGAAAGTGGATACGCCCATGGTGCAAGGTGAACTGCCCCCTAGGAAGCGTTCTGTAATAGCTCATCCTGCCGGCAGGATTAGCCAAAGAGTGGTTAGACCGCCCAGACATCTGGAGCAATATGTGACCTAATATGCGGGATATGTTCTGATAATGTTCTTGTGTTATCATTTGTAGTTTGATGTGTAGGGAAGGGGGGGATGTGTGGTATCTTCCATCCTGATTAGCCATCACCCTCCTGTCCCCTAACGCGCCTTGGAACGTTCTGTGGTGACATCACTTAGAATGTCACCACTGCGAGGGTTCCAAGGTGAGCGTCTGAGGAGAGTCCTGACCGGGGGCGTCGCGGCCGGACTCCGGCTGAGGTCGTGTACTGGATTATCTACTACTTGTCTGTGAGCCTAATAAATGTTTTGAGACTACCATCCACGTCTCTGCGCCTGCTTTGCTGCTCACTACACCAAAGTTTACATGGCAAAAATAAAATACCTCAAGACATCGATCAATGCTTTTGTAGTGCTTGAATTTATCAGCTAGTAGCAGAGCACACATTTGTGTTTCTTCTGCGAACTGTTGTGCAGAATTAAGTGCCTAAGGCCAAGGTAAGTGCAAAACTGAAAGAGTAACTGGGTCAGTGTGTGAGTGTGCTTCAAATCAGGGTTATTGATAAAGCGCCTCTACAAGAAGCTTCTTGCCGCTGAACCGGAGGGAACTGCACGACTGAATCTAGGAACTGGCTCTGAACGGCAGAATAAAAAAAGTTTTCAAACATTTTCTAAAAAGTGATTCAATCATTAAAAATTCAAATACGTTGTAGAAAAACACAGTGATTATTCGAAGTTTTCAGTGGTTGTTTTCACACGCATTCTTTAAAATACACCCTAAAAGCCCCGGCGACCTGGATGCATAATCACAACAAAGCCAGAGGCGGCAATTACAACGAGTTATCAGGTTTGTGGCATTTACACTCATTGTGGGAGGGAGGGAAGGAGCGCTTTAACAACACACACCTTTTTAGGCAAACAAAGAAACATGAAGTGAAAGCAGTTCAAAATTCGGTTGTGCTGAGGGCTCCCTCTTGTTAACCTCCCAATCACATCTTCTTCATATTCAAATGCATTTTTTCTATCAAATTTACACAAGAAGTAATTTGGAAGTGCGAGGCGTTCGTGACCTTGGCACTTATTAAAGATGCTAATATGCTTTTTGGCCTTTGATGTCAGGCGAACAATGGCGGACGAGAGCTGGCCCGGGACACGGTAGGTAATCCGTTATTTATCACCAAGTTATGACTCCCAGCAGAGCCGAATGACAGTGAGAATCAATCATGCCTTGTGCGCGGCAGGCCTCCCCTGCCTCCTGGGGGGGAGGACTCTGTTTAATTAGTGCCTTTCTCACCGGCATAATGTACATCTGCAGCTTCAGCAGGAACGGGCCCGCTTGCTCCCTGAGAAGTGGTGCCTTCAATAAACAAGAACAAGTACGCAGCAGCCTAGATATCTGTCCGCATTGGAGAGAGGGTGCAGTCTTGGCAGATGAGGAATGCACACTTTTTGTCTGGTGTGGGACTTGGGCAGGAGCAAAAGGCTGCCAGCGAGCACGGAAGACAGCCAAACAGAAAGCAGCTTAGTATCCGGGTTGTGACTGAGAGGGCGGGGCTGCCCACGCATGCGCGCTATTTGCTATGAAGAGGGAGCCCCGGCGCCAAAGCGAAGTGCGGCAGCTGAAGTCCCGGGTCCCAGGAGGGGGCCGGGTGAAGACCAGCGGATAGCACTGCGGAGCTCCCATGCCGAGTCTGACCCACTGGCTGCCGAGGGAGAGAGGGACACGCAGAAAGAGCCCGGTGAGTGGGGATGTGTGCGCGTGTGTGTGTGGGCGAGCGTGTGTCTGTGTGTGTGCGAGTGGGTCTGTGTGTGCGTTTGTCTGTGTGTGCGTGTGTCTGTGCGTGTGACTCCAGCAGCTTAGCAGAAAGAAAGCTCAATGTATTGCCAGTTGTGTTTTGATGTTGAGAAGTAGGCTCTGCAATCTTTTTTGGGTTTCAAGGTCAAAGGGGTTATGGGGGTTTCAAATCCTTTCAGCACTGAGGCTCCTCATTCGTTTGAGATGCACTTTATACCAAGAAGTCAATCATCCATGAGGCGTTAGACCTCTCCAAGGTACTTACCCCTCCTGGAGCTGAAACCACTTTTGAGGGTGAGGTCATCAACCCCCTGATTAATTCCATTTTTAATCAGTCTCTCAATCTAGGGTTTCTGCCAGTTGGTAAGAAATTGGCCAAAGTGGTCCCGCTTCTGAAAAAGCCGGCCTTAGTTCCTAACATTCTGTAACTATAGGCCAATATCACTTCTCCCAGCCTTCACTAAAATATTAGAAAAACTTGTGTGAGAGAGTGCCCTCTTTCTGCATGGTAGCCCCCCACTTTTTGCTGACTGCTGATGTGCTTTGACTGAGTGTGCCCTGGGCTCCTGCTAATCAGGTACACAGGGCCTATGTTCTTTCATTAAAACTGCATTGAAACACACACCCAAATGTGGGTGTGTGTTTCAATGTGGGGGTGTGCCACAGGTCAGCTCCTGGTAAATGGTAGAACCGTTACCCATGGCACTGTGACAAAGGAAAACCTTTAAGGGCTGCAGCACTTATTGTACCACCCTTAGAGGCCTGTACCATTACACTCACAACTGCCTTTGCAGGCTGCGCGTCTTGGTGCAGAGCAAAGGTAAGAGTCAACATGGCACACATCCCTGTGTGAAAAGAGGAGGTTGGAGAACTTCACACCAAAGAGAACACACTGTTGAACAATGTGAGGTTTAAGTCTACAAATTTTTCCAACTGGTGCGTGCTACACAGTATTTGAGGGCTGCTGGTCCCTCATATTTACAAGTATGTGGAGGTTTGATCCCAGCCTAGTATTATCACAGAAAGAAGTTATGCGGATCAAAAAATTCAACACCATGATGCCTCATGGGTTGAATGACAAATTAGATCTCAGTTGTTTCATATGACCATCCCAATGTACTTCCAGATATGCAACCCCAAGAACTTCATGAGTTTCTGGAATTCAGACCTAGAAAAACCTTTACAGCACCTGTGTCCCATAAAACCACAAATATGTTTGAATCACTCGTGCTACAAGACTTGAAAAAAACTTGACTTCAAACCACAGGTTACTACTTGTGTAACGATATATCTGTAAGAGACATTAGTTACTGATAGATTCCTTACCTTAGAATATTCCCAGGCGTCAGACTGGATCCGGAAACTTTTGCGTAGCAGTACCCTTGCGTGTCGGTATGTGTCTGCGGCTCCGCGTCCGTCGTCGGCGCCGTGATGACGTCGTCGGAGTACTTACATGGCGCCTCCGCATGCTGACGTCAGTTCTTAGACACAGCTTTTCCGCGCCAGAAACGCAGAGCCATGCTAAAAACCAACACTGGTGCAAATGAAACTAGGGCCCTGAAAGGGGATGACCTTAACCCTAGATATCGGTTCGCAGAACGGGGAGGATGGGTGGGTCGGTAAGGTATCTATCACTAACTAATGTCTCTTACAGATATATCGTTACACCAGTAGTAACTTGTGCATCTGAAAGAGACACATTAGTGATAGATTCCTTACCTTAGAATAGATACCCCAGCAATACCAACCCCGGTGGTGGGTATGCAAACCAATAATCACACCAGAAAGTCCTGGAGGACGGAACGGCCAAAGAAGCCATCCCTCCGGACTCGGCTGTCCAGGCAATAATGTCTTGCAAACGTGAGCAGCGAGGCCCACGTAGCTGCCTGGCAAATGTCCTGCAAGGACACTCCTCGGCCCAGGGCAGTTGTAGTCGAGTTGGCTCGAGTGGAATGAGCCCTCAGCCCCACAGGGGGTTTCTTCTTAGCCAAGGAGTAACACGCCTGGATACACAAGATGATCCACCGCGAGATGGTCCGCTTGTGGTCCGCCTTTCCCTTCTTAGCACCCACGTAACCAACAAAGAGTTGGTCATCCACCGGGAACTGGCGTGTGTGATCCAGATAGTCAGAGAGCGCACGTTTTGGGTCCAGACGGTGGAGCCTCTCTTCCTCTTTCGAGGGATGCGGAGGTGGAAAGAAGGTGGGCAAGGTGATGGACTACCCGATGTGGAAGGCTGTGACTACCTTGGGCAGGAAAGAGGGCCTTGTCCGCAACACAACCTTGTCCGGATGGACCGAAAGGAAAGGAGGCTTAGAGGATAGAGCCTGGAGCTCACTCTCTCTCCTGGCAGAGGTGATGGCAACCAGAAAGGCAGTCTTCAAGGTAAGGCGGAGGATAGGACAGTTGTGAAGTAGCTCAAAGGGAGCGCACATCAGAAAAGTAAGAACCAGGTTCAAGTCCCACTGAGGCATCACAAAGGGAACAGGTGGAAATGTGTGTGTGATGACCTTCAGAAATCGATTTACAATAGGGGACTTGAACCAAGATGGTTGATCAGGCAACCTTAGGAAGGCTGAAAGGGCAGAAAGGTATTCCTTGATAGTGCCCAGAGCAGAGCCCTGCTGGGCAAGAGAAAGAAGGAAGAGAAGAACCTCAGAAAGAGGGGCAGAAAGAGGATCCACAGCCTTTGCTGTGCACCATGCCACAAATCTGTTCCACCTGCAGGCGAATACCGACTTCGTGGAGGGACGCCTGGCTGCCAGAATGATGTTACAGACTTCAGGAGGCAAGTCAAACGGCCTCAACTGTCGCCACTCAATCTCCAAGCATGGAGGTGGAGACTGGACAGGTTCGGGTGGAGGACCGTCCCCTGCTGCTGCGACAGAAGGTCCTCCTGAAGAGGCAGACGAACCGGGGGATCGACCGACATACTGAGTAGCTCGGGATACCAGTACCTTCGTGCCCAGTCCGGAGCCACAAGGATGACTTGTGCCCGGTCGCGCTTGATCTTCTTCAGCACTCTGGGCAGAAGTGGCATAGGCGGAAAGGCGTACAACAGACGGCAACCACACTTGCGATGAAAAGCTTCTCGGAGCGAGTGCCGCCTTGGAAATTCCAACGCGCAGAACTGATGACATTGCGCGTTCTCTTCGGTGGCGAATAGATCTAACCAAGGCTCTGCCCACTGCAGAAAGAGACCTTGCGCCACGTCCGTGTTCAGACGCCATTCGGGATTCATCATGTACCGGCGGCTGAGTTCGTCCGCCCTGGCGTTCAGAGAACCTGCCAGGTATTGAACCACCAGGGTTACGCCCTAATGTTCCAGCCATTGCCAGAGGCGCAGAGCCTCCTGGCAGAGGGTCCACGACCCCACCCCGCCCTGTTGGTTGCAGTACCACATGGCGGTGGTGTTGTCCGTGAACATCTGCACTACACTCCCCCAGACAGAGGGGAGCAATGCCTTGAGTGCTAGACGAATCGCCCGCAGCTCCAAAAGGTTGATATGGAGTCGGGACTCGGCCGGAGACCAGAGTCCTCTGATCTCCGACTCTACCATGTGGCCACCCCAGTCCTGGAGGGTCGCGTCCGTCACAACCACGTGCTCCGGTTGGGGAAGGGAGAGGGATCTGCCGCTGACCCAATCGCGGTCCGTGAGCCACCACTGCAGCTGTCTCGCAGTGCCCTCTGAGATCAGGACATGGTCGGACAGGTTGCCCTGATGCTGGGCCCACTGAAACTTCAGGTCCCACTGCAGAGCCCGCATCCGCCACCAGGCATACTGCACCAGAAGGATGCAGGAGGCCATCGGCCCCAGAAGCCGCATCGTCAACCTGACCGAGACCCAGGATAAAGGCTGTTATAAAGTGTTATTAGAGCCTGTATATCCCGAACCCGCTGCTCGAGTGGTCAAACCCGAAACTGCGCCGAGTCGAGAACCGCTCCGATGAAAAGGAGCTGCTGAGAGGGTCACAGGTGTGACTTCGGCACATTGATGGAGAACCCCAGCAGGTGCAGGAGGTCGGCCGTGGTCTAGAGGTGGCTGACGACTGTCCGGGGGGAGTCCGCCTTCAACAACCAGTCGTCGAGATAGGGGAAGACTGAAAACCCTAACCTGCGCAGATGAGCTGCGACCACCGCCATCACTTTCATGAACACTCGTGGGGCACTGTTAAGGCCGAAGGGGAGCACAGTAAACTGAAAGTGCTCGTGGCCTACCGTGAACCGCAGGTAACGCGGGGATGTGAAAATAAGCGTCCTGCAAGTCCAACGCTACAATCCAGTCTCCAGGGTCTAGGGCAGCTAAGACCTGAGCCAACGTCAGCATCTTGAACTTCTCCTTCCGGAGGAAGCCGTTGACGTTCCGTAGGTCCAAGATAGGGCGTAGGCCCCCTTTGCCCTTCTTGGGTACCAGAAAGTAGTGGGAGTAACAACCAGACCTTACACCTGGCCCAGGAACGCGCTCGATGGCCCCCTTGGCCAAGAGGGCCATAACTTCCTCCCGCAGAAGTGTCAAGTGATTCCCCCGACACGCGGTGGCACTGCGGTGGCATGGCTGGAGGGGACGTCTCGAAGGGGAGTAGCCCCTTCAGACGATTTGCAGTACCCACCTGTCCGATGTGACAGTGTGCCAGTGGTGGAGGTGAAGGCGAACCCTGCCCCCCACTGGCGTCAAGGAAGGTTTTGAGGCGGATGCTGCAGGGGTGGTAGGTGTGGACTGGCCTCACCTTGGACCCCGACCACCTCCACGGCGGTTTCCACGTCCGCCACCGCGTTGGATATTAGACTGCGGTGCGTGGCTGGCGGCACGTGTGGGGGCGCCCCTTCCTTTGCCACGAAAGGAGCGCAAGGCACCCATTTGCTGGCGCGGGCCGTTAGGCCCAAGGACTTGGCCGTAGCCCTGGAGTCCTTAAAGCACTCAAGCGCATGGTCTGCCTTGTCGCCAAAAAGGCGACGGCCATCAAACGGCATGTCCATCAATGTGTTTTGGACATCGGCCGAAAAGGTGACGGACCTCAACCAGGCGTGGCGTCTAATCGCCACAGTCGTTGCCATCGCTCTACCTAGTGAGTCGGTGGTATCCAGCCCACACCGGATAGAATATCTGGCTGCATCCCGGCCCTCCATAAGGGCTTGGCCGAGTTGGGCCCGTACCTCCAACGGACACTCTGGCAGCACTTCCGCAACCGTATCCCACAGAGAGTGGGTGTAGCGGCCCAAGAGGCATGTGGTGTTGGAAGACCGCAGTCCCAGACTAAGGGAGGATTAGACCTTTTTACCGTACTGCTCGTACCTCTTGGATTCCCTGTCCGGCGGAGCCGACGGGAATGCTGTCTCGGAAGTGGATGGCTGGATGACCAGGCTCTCAGGGGTGGGGTGGGTGGGTGGACAGGAAAACTGGGTCGCCCGGGGCCGGGCGGTGGCGTCTGGCCACGTTCCTATCTACGGGCGAACCCGTAGCGCCCCTGGACCAAGTGTCCAAAAGAAAGTCGGTCAAGGCCTCATTAAACGGCAGCAGAGGCTCTGCCGGGCATGACTGCGGTTTAAGTACCTCAGTGAGGAGGTAAGTCCTCACAGCCACGACAGGGAACTCAAGGCCCAAGGCCTTGGCAGCCCTCATCAATACCACACTGTAGGTTGCCCCCTCCTCCGAAGCCACGGTAGGAGGCGAGACAAAACCAGTGTCTGGTGAGGTGTAAGTCCACCTGTCCAGTCCTCTTGAGACTGACACTCTCTGGTCGGAGGGTCCCCAGACCCCTCCCAATACTCCTCATCACCCATCTCCTGATAATCAGGGTTGTCAATTGATGGGGCTGGTTCATAGAAGCTAAACTTCCCACGCAGCGTCGAAAGCGGCGCCCAGTGGCGCCGTTCCGATGCCGGAACCGGAGCGAGGGAGGCATCGGGGACGGCGCCGGAGGTGACATCTGACGGACCGACGCCGGGGGGGTCGTAAGGTCCACCGGCGACGACCCAGATCCTGAAGTGGGTCCAGTGGGGTCCCGCGACGCCGGGCCTGAAGGCGCCAGCGGCGTCGGGACAGTTGAGCCCTGCGGCGCCGGCGGCGTCAGGACCGTGGGGCCCTGCGGCGCCGGCGGCATCGGGCCGAAGCAGTTGACGGCGTCGGGGCCGAAGCCCCCGACCCGCTAGAGGCCCCAGACGAGTCCTCTGGGCCCAAAGGCCCCACGGAGAAGAGAGGGACCACATGGCCATGAGGAAGCGCTCGATCTCCTCCGGCGTCATGCCCAGGGACAAGAGGGTGTGGAGCTGGAAGCGGGGCCCGCGACTCCGACGGAGCCGCGTGGGCGGTGTCACCCGAACCCCTGGCCGCATCGCGCGAGCGTTGGGGGAGTCAGAAGAGCGATGACGCCTCTTCGACTTCTTGTGTTTCTTACCTGACGACGACTTCGACCCGGAGGAGTGGTGCCGACTCTCGGAGCTGTGGTGGCTCCGACCCCGCGACCTGTCCCTCGACCTCCTGTGGGACCGGGACCTCTCGCGGCAGGCCTAGTCGTCGTGGTCGACACCTAGACAAAGTAGACACAGGTGGTGAGGATCCGTGACAGATATCGTGCGGTCGCAATCCTCGCAGAGCTTAAATCCAGGCATCCCTAAGGCACCGATCGGAGTTGTACGACTTCGAAAAGATGATCAAAAGATCCAAAAAGTTAGTCAAAAAGTGACTAGAAGTACTGCTTTTTCCAGATCTGCGCTTGCTGGCGCGGAAAAAAGAACTGACGTCAGCACGCTGAGGCGGCGTCTAAGTACTCAGACGACATCACGGCGCCCACGACGCCGACGACGGACGCGGAGCCGCACATGACGCCTACCGACGCGCAAGGGTACTGCTATGCAAAAATTTCCGGATCCAGTCTGACGCCTGGGGATATTCTAAGGTAAGGAATTATCACTAACGTGTCTCTTTCAGATGCAGAACCCACCTGTCCGATGTGATGGTGCGCCAGTGGTGGAGGGGATGGCGAATTCTGCAATCTAGTGGCGTCTGGTAGGCTTGAAACACAGTCTAGGAAGGTTTGGAGGCAGTGGCAACAGGGGGGTGGTGGACTGACTAGCGCGCTGGCCCCAGGACCCACCTCTGCGGGTCCCCGTCCGCGGCTGCGCTGAGACTGCTGCTACGCAGGCCTGTAACTTTGAAAAGAACGTGCTTGGGCGCCCCTTCCTTGACCACGAAAGGCGTGAAATGCAGAAGAGGGAGGAGTGAGTGTGGGCGAAAGGCCTAAGGACTTGGCTGTAGCCCGCGAGTCCTTAAAACACCACAACGCGCAATCCACCTTATCTCCAAACAGGCGAGTGCCATGAAAGGGCATGTCCATCAATGTGTTCTGGACATCCCGAGAAAAGCCAGTCGTTCTCAGCAAGGCGTGGCGGCGCAGCGCCATTGTCGTGGAAATCGCCCTGCCCAGCGAGTCAGCAGTGTCGGGACCACAACGGATCGTGAACTTGGCTGCGTCTCTCCCCTCAGCGATAGCTTGGGAGAGTACTGTCTGAGCCTCCACACACCGGACACTGAGGCAGCACTTGCACAATTGTATCCCACACAGAATGGGAATAACGGCCCAACAGACATGCAGTGTTCACAGACCGTAGTCCTGAACTGACGGAAAAAAAAAAATCTTCTTCCCAAACTGTTCCAGCTTCTTGGATTCCCAGTCCGGTGGTGCAGAAGGGAACACGCTCGGAATGCAGAGGCTTGGATAACCAAGCTCCTAGGGGTAGGGTGTTGGAAGAGGAAAACTGGGTCGCCCGGGGCCAGGTGATGGCGTTGGGACACGTTCTTATCCACAGGAGCCCCTGTGTTGGGCCTGTACCAGGTGCCCAAAATAACGTCCAAGAGTGCATCATGAAAGGGCAGCAGCGGCTCCGTAGAAGAAGACGCTGGCCGAAGCACCTCTGTCAGGAGGTTAGTCCTGATGACCACGGTAGGTAGCTCAAGGTGGAGAGCTTGGCTACCCTATGCAACACCATAGTGTAGGAACCACCCTCCTTTGTAGCCACAGTAGAAGGAGACAGTGAACCAGGTTCAGGAGTATAATCCTGGTTACCTGCATCCCCTAGATTCTCATCCCAGTCCGGATCTAACTCGCATTGTGCTGCAAGAAGGTCCTCAGACCCCTCCCTGTCTTCCCCATCCTTCACAGCCTGCCGAACAGGTGCAACATTAGGAGGTAGGTAAATAAAGGGAAAGAAAGTCCCAAATGGTGTCGGTCGACACCCTGCCGGCACCAGCTCCACATCAGGGAGAAGGCCAGGGACGTTGTCTTCTTTGGTGGGGGTTGCACCGGGCCAACCGACATGGATGGGGATCCATGTGTGGATCCATGGGGGTCTCTCGGAGTCGAGACCGAAGTCGGCGACGACATCGGGGCCGGAGCCAGCGGTGTCAAAAACGAGGATCCCCAGTCAGGCCTGCGAGGCCCAAATGCGCACCTGCGAGGCCGGACGGTCCCAAGACACGTGACATGGCTGACCCGAATGCCTGCAGCTGGGCCGGAGTCGCAGATGGACCCGGAAAGGGCGGGTAGGCTATAGGCAACTGAGGAGGCTCCGCAGAGTCACAGGGGCGGCGCCACCTATGAACCTGGAGTGTAAATACTAAAAAAACAGAGACAAAAGTCCCAAAAAACAAACTCAAAAAATTACTGGGTGTACCGCTCTCTGGATCTGCAATTGCAGGCGCGGAAAAAGAAAGAACAGACATCAGCACATGTGGGCGCGTCTAAGTAGCTCCAGCGACGTCATCTCGGCGACTACGACGCCAACAACTTACGCGGAGCCGTAAAACAACGCCTACCGACACGCAGGGGTACTGCTGACGAAAGCTTTTCGGATCCAGTCTAACGTCTGGGGGTTATTTTACGGTAAGGAATCTATCACCAACGTGTTTCTTTTAGATACAAAGTTTATGTACTGTATTTCCAAAGCATTGCATTTTCAGTACAAGTACTGTAATCAAAACCAAGTGCATATACAATTGCAATTCAAACGGTTTACAAACTGCATTACTACTGTAAAGTGTTTATTGCTTACCTGTGCCAGGCTTGCTTGGTTCTAGAAAATAAAAAAACTAAGAGAATATTTTTATACAACAAAAAACAAATGGTCTGAAGTTCAGTCTTTGAGTGTGTGAAATCATTTGCTGACTGAGTGTGTACAACAAATGCTTAACACTGTCCTCCGATAAAGCCTTACCGCTCGACCACACTACCACAAATAGAGTGTAAGGTGTTATCTAACTTTACCTCTGCCTACCTTTGTGGTCCCACTTGTGCACACAATGCCTCAATCTTGTATCTATACTAATATAATAAAGAGAGCCCAAACGTTTGAGGCGGGTAATCTCAGGAACCACAGCACCAATCACAACACCCAATACAGCATTGGAAAGGACAGTTGCAGCAGATGGACATAGGCTATACAGCTGCCCACCATATACAGTAGAAACATAGAAGATCCTTACCGGCAAAGTAGTCTCTTGTGGGCGTGGGCGCGGCGCGGCATGACGACAAAAAAAAGCGTTCCTTAAACGGGTGCGTTGTGCTGGGGGTGTAAACAAGGCCAGTGATCGCGGCAATTGCGCGGCACCAAGGGGTGTGGCCAATGGGCTCGACAAACTGCAATAATCGCGCTGCACATTCACCCCCCCCCCCCCCCCCCCAAAACGTGCCTTGAGGGCGTGTGGAAAACAAACGTGTGCATTGGACCGGGGGCGTGGCCAAGGCCAATGGGTGCTGCAATTGCGCGGGAGCAAGGGGCGTGGCCAATGGGCTCGGCAATTGCCGGGGCTTAGGTGGGGGCAGACACGACTGATCGTGCCTGTGGGGACAATAACTGCACAGTATCCTGCGCGCTGTCAGCCAGTCAACTCTCTGCATAAAGGACCGTGCCTGCGGGGACACTAACTGCAGCGTCTCCTGCACGCTGTCACACACTCAACTCTCTGCATAAACGAATTGACATCAGGCGCACAACATCAACCAGGGCTGGAGCCGGGCTCAGGCGGCGGATGACACGACTAAGCGCGCCTGCTGGGTCACTAACCTTTGAACTGACTGCACTTTCAGCGCGCAGTCACCCACTCAACTCTCTGCATCAACGACTTTACACCACAAGCACAACATCAAACAAAACTGGAGCCGGGCCTCAAGCGGGAGATGACGCGATTCAGCGTGCATGCAGGGACACAAAATTTACAACTGAATGCACTTTCACACACTCTTACCTACGGAAGTGGAGTACATACACACTAGAGACATCTGCTAATACTTCTTACTCCGAGGTACACACAGTATCTGTACACACATGCCTAACTATCGTGACACTTCATGCTAAAAATGTTGTCTACCGCGAGATTTTAAAATAAATTTCCCTAGCCTATTACACACATTCTATTTCATACCCGGACAATGTCGGGACGGGCTGCTATAGTATATATATATATATATATATATATATATATATATATATATATAGAGGATGATTCCTACAATTGGTCAACAAGCAGCTCTCAGAGTATCTCAAGCTAGGAAAACTGCTTCATCACAGTCAGTCCGGCTTCCGCCCTCCCATAGTACCGAGTCGGCTGTTCTGGAGAGATCGGATCATATTAAATTGATTTGTCTGCCTCCTTTGACACCGTTCCACACTATCCTCCTCCACCGATTGTCTGCTTTAGGAGTGGGGGGTACTGTATGGGACTGGTAATGTTTGGACTCCAGAGGTCCGTCGGTTTGGCTTGCTGCTTTTTCTTTTTAAGGCCAAGGTAGTCAAGCAAGGGGAGCTGAAGGGCTGCTCGCTTAGCCCCACCCTTTTTAAAAAAAAAATATCTTTATGTACCCGCTGGCCTCTGTGGTGGAGTCATTCAGTTTTCAAATCTCCTTGTGGTGAAAAATTTAGGGCTGAAGTTTGACGCAGATTTTTCTATGCGGCCACAGATCTCAAAAGTGGTGGGTCAATGCTTCACCATGCTTCACAACCTGAAAAAATTCCTTCCCCTCCTCCCATTGGAAGCAAGGAGAGTGGTGACCCACACGTTTATCACTTCATGTCTTGACGAACAAGTTACTTACCTTCGGTAACGATATATCTGTAAGAAACATTAGTTAGTGTTAGATTCCTTACCTTAGAATATCCCCAGGCGTCAGTCTGGATCCGGAAACTTTTGCGTAGCAGTACCCCTGCGCGTCGGTAGGCGTCGTCTGCAGGCGTCCCCTGCGGCTCCGCGTCCGTCGTCGGCGTCGTGCGCCGTGATGACGTCGCTGGAGTACATAGACGCCGCCTCCGCGCGCTGACGTCAGTTCTTTGCACACAGCATTTCCGCGCCAGGAGACGCAGAGCCATGAGAGAACCAACACTGGTGCCATGTACAAACTAGGGCCCTGAAAGGGATGACCTTAACCCTAGGTATCAGTTCGCAGAACGGGGAGGATGGGTGGGTTCGGTAAGGAATCTAACACTAACTAATGTTTCTTACAGATATATCGTTACCGAAGGTAAGTAACTTGTTCATCTGAAAGAAACACGTTAGTGTTAGATTCCTTACCTTAGAATACATACCCCAGCAATACCAACCCCGGTGGTGGGTCTGCGAACCAATACAAAACTACACCAGAAAGTCCTGGAGGACAGAACGGCCAAAGAAGCCATCCCTCCGGACTTGACTGTCCAGGCAGTAATGCCTCGCAAAGGTGTGCAGCGAGGCCCACGTAGCCGCCTGGCAAATGTCCTGCAAGGGGACTCCCCGGCCCAGGGCAGTAGTAGCCGCCGTGGCCCGAGTGGAATGGGCCCTCAGCCCAACAGGAGGCTCCTTCCGAGCCAAAGAGTAGCACGCTTTGATGCAGAGGACGACCCATCGAGAGATGGTTCGTTTACAAACCGCCCGTCCCTTCTTCGCACCCACGTAGCCAACAAACAGTTGGTCATCCACCCGGAACTGGCGTGTGCGATCCATGTAAAATGAAAGCGCACGTTTTGGGTCCAGACGATGGAGCCGCTCCTCATCCTTTGAAGGATGCGGAGGCGGGAAGAAGGAAGGGAGGGTGATGGACTGCCCGATGTGAAAGGCCGAAACAACCTTGGGCAGGAAAGAAGGTCTAGTCCTCAGAACCACCTTGTCAGGATGAATGGACAGGAAAGGAGGTTGGACAGAAAGAGCCTGGAGCTCACTCACCCTCCTGGCAGAGGTGATGGCAACCAGGAAAGCCGTCTTTAAAGTCAGGAGACGGAGAGGGCAAGAATGAAGGGGCTCAAAGGGAGCACACATCAGGAAAGTTAGAACCAGGTTCAAATCCCACTGAGGCATCACAAACGGAACAGGTGGAAACATGTGAGTGATGCCTTTCAAGAATCGAGTTACAATCGGGGATTTGAACAAAGAAGGCTGATCAGGAAGCCTCAAGAAGGCTGAAAGGGCAGAAAGGTAGCCCTTGATAGTGCCCAGAGCAGAGCCCTGCTGGGCAAGAGAAAGAAGAAACAGAAGAACCTCCGAAAGAGGGGCAGAAAGAGGATCCACAGCCTTTGCTGTGCACCATGCCACAAATCTGTTCCACCGACAGGCGTATACCGACTTAGTGGAGGGACGCCTGGCTGCCAGAATAACATCACAGACTTCAGGAGGCAAGTCAAATGGCCTCAACTGCCGCCGCTCAATCTCCAAGCATGGAGGTGGAGACTGGACAGGTTCGGGTGGAGGACCGTCCCCTGCTGCTGCGACAGAAGGTCCTCCTGAAGGGGCAGGCGGATCGGGGGACCGACCGACATGCTGAGTAGCTCGGGATACCAGTACCTTCGAGCCCAGTCCGGAGCCACAAGGATAACTTGGGCCCGGTCGCGCCTGATCTTCTTCAGCACTCTGGGCAGAAGTGGTATAGGCGGAAAGGCGTATAACAGACCGCAACTCCACTCGCGCCGAAAGGCGTCGCCGTGCGAGTGCCGTCTTGGAAACTCCAACGCGCAGAACTGATGACATTGCGCGTTCTCTTCTGTGGCGAATAGATCTAACCAAGGCTCTCCCCATTGCAGAAAGATGCCTTGCGCCACGTCCGAGTTCAGACGCCATTCGTGATCCATCGAGCACCGACGGCTGAGTTCGTCCGCCCTGGCGTTCAGAGAACCTGCCAGGTGTTGAACCGTCAGAGTCACGCCCTGACGTTCCAGCCATTGCCAGAGGCGCAGAGCCTCCTGGCAAAGGGTCCACGACCCCACTCCGCCCTGTTTGTTGCAGTACCACATGGCGGTGGTGTTGTCGGTGAACACCTGCACTACACTCCCGTTGACAAAGGGGAGGAATGCCTTCAGTGCCAGACGAATCGCCCGCAGCTCCAACAGATTGATATGGAGCCGGGACTCCGCCGGAGACCAGATGCCTCTGATCTCTGCCTCTCCCAAGTGGCCACCCCAGCCCTGGAGGGACGCGTCCGTCACGACAACGTGCTCCGGTTGGGGAAGGGAGAGGGACTTGCCCCTGACCCAATCGCGGTCCGTAAGCCACCACTGCAGTTGTCTCGCAGTGCCCTCCGAGATCAAGACGTGGTCGGACAAGTTGCCCTGATGCTGGGCCCACTGAAACTTCAGGTCCCACTGCAGAGCCCGCATCCGCCACCTGGCGTGATGCACCAGAAGGATGCAGGAAGCCATCAGTCCCAGCAGCCGCAGCGTCAACCTGACCGAGACTCGGGATAGCGGCTGAAAGATGGGAATCAAAGCCTGAATATCCCGAACCCGCCGTTCCGGAGGATAAACCCGAAACTGCGCCGAGTCCAGAACCGCTCCGATGAAAAGGAGCTTTTGAGAGGGACACAGGTGTGATTTCGGCACGTTGATGGAGAACCCCAGGTCGTGCAAGAGGTCTGCCGTCATCTGAAGGTGGTGGACGACTGTCTGGGGCGAGCCCGCCTTCAACAACCAGTCGTCTAGGTAGGGGAAGACTGAAACCCCTAACCTGCGCAGATGGGCTGCGACCACCGCCATCACCTTTGTGAACACCCGTGGGGCGCTGGTAAGGCCGAAGGGGAGCACGACAAACTGAAAGTGCTCCTGGCCTACCGTGAACCGCAGGTAACGCCGGTGGGCCGGCAGGACGGGGATGTGAAAATAGGCGTCCTGCAAGTCCAACGCTACCATCCAGTCTTGCGGGTCTAGAGCAGCCAAGACCTGAGCTAACGTCAACATCTTGAACTTCTCCTTCCGGAGGAAGCCGTTGACGTTCCTTAGATCCAAGATAGGACGTAGGCCCCCCTTGTCCTTCTTGGGCACCAGAAAGTAGTGGGAATAACAACCACGCCCTACTTCTGGCCCAGGAACGCGCTCGATGGCCCCCTTGGCCAAGAGGGCCGTAACTTCCTCCTGCAGAAGTGTCAAGTGGTCCCCCGACACACGGTGGTTCTGCGGTGGCATGGCTGGAGGAGAGGTCTCGAAGGGGAGGGAGTAGCCCCTTCGGACAATTTGCAGCACCCACCTGTCCGAAGTGATCGTGCGCCAGTGAGCGTGGTGATGGCGAACCCTGCCACCCACTGGCGTCACATGGGGCCGAAAGCACGGACTAGGAGGATTTTGGGGTAGATGCTGCGGGGGAAGGTGTGGTCTGACCCCGCCGTTGTCCCCGACCGCCACCACGGCGGTTTCCACGGCCGCCACCGCGTTGGAAGGATTGTTGCGGCGCGTGGCTGGCAGCACGTGTGGGGGCGCCCCTTCCTTGGCCACGAAAGGGGCGAAACGAACCCGGTTGCTGACGCTGGGTCGAGAGACCCAAGGACTTGGCCGTGACCCTGGAGTCCTTGAAGCGTTCCAGCGCGTGGTCCGCTTTGTCACCGAACAGGTGACAGCCATCAAACGGCATGTCCATCAGGGTATTTTGGACATCAGCCGAAAAATTGGCGGATCTCAGCCAGGCGTGACGGCGAATCGCCACCGTCGTAGACATAGCCCTGCCCAGCGAGTCGGTCGTATCAAGACCACACCGAATGGAATATTTCGCTGCATCCCGGCCCTCAGCTACAGCTTGACCGAGCTTTGCCCGCACCTCCATGGGGCATTCTGGCAGCAGCTCCGCGACCGTATCCCACACAGAGTGGGTGTAGCGGCCCAAGAGGCAGGCGGTGTTGCAAGACCGCAGGCCCAAACTAATGGACGAGAAGACCTTTTTACCAAACTGGTCATACCTCTTGGATTCCCGGTCGGGCGGGGCCGACGGGAATGCGGACTGGGAGGTCGAGGCCTGGATCACCAGACTCTCAGGAGTGGGGTGGGTAGACAGGTACTTGGGGTCGTCCGGACAAGGACGGTGGCGCCTGGCCACGTTCCGATCAACAGGCGCACCTGAAGCGGGCCTGGACCACGTGCCCAACAGAACGTCAGACAAGGCTTCATTAAACGGCAGCAGAGGCTCCAAAGGGCATGACTGCGGCTTGAAGACCTCGGTGAGGATGTTAGGCCTCACGGCCGCGACGGGGAGCTCAAGGTTTAAGGCCTTGGCAGCCCTCATCAGCACCACAGAATAGGCAGCTCCCTCCACCGATGCCACGGTTGGAGGAGAGATCAAACCAGGGTTAGGGGAGTCGTCCAAACCACTGGCATCCCCCAAGTCACCCGTCCAGTCCGGGTCATACTGGCACTCGCGAGCCAGAGGGTCCTCGGACCCCTCCCAACCTTCACCGTACTCCTCATCCTCTCCGTATTCGGAGTCAATGATGAAGACCGGCTCCTCGGGGTTCATGGGCCCCACCGGCGCCGGGACCGGCGTCGTGCGACGCCCATCCGGCGCCGCGTCCGGCGTCGGAGAAGGTAAGGGGACGGCGCCGCCCGGGGCCGGCGCCGGAACCCCACCGCCGGCCGGAACCGGCAGTGGAGAACCGGCGCCGCGCGGGGGCGGCGCCGGGGGTAACCCCGATGGCAACGGCGCCGGGGAGGCCGGAAGACCAGCCGGCGCCGATCCCGAAGGCCCCTGCGGCGCCGGGGTCGGAGCCGTCGGCGACGCCGGGCCCGGAGCACCCGACGGCGCCGAGGCAGGGACACCCGAACCGCCAGGGCCCCCAGACGGTAGCACTGGGCCCGAAGGCGCCGTAGGCCCCGTCGGAGAAGCGAGCGCCCTCATGGCCATGAGGAACGCCTCGATCTCCTCAGGCGTCGCGCCATGCCCAGGGACCGGAGGGTATGAGGCAGGCCGCGCCGGCGACTCTCGCGGAGCCGCGGGGTTGGGGTCACCCGAGCCCCCGGCCGCATCGCGCGAGCGTCGGGGGGAGTCGGGGGTACGATGACGACGCCCCGACTTCTTGTGCTTCCTACCTGACGAGCCTGACGAGTGGTGTCGACTTCCGGAGCGCCCAGCGCGGCTCCGCGACCGCTCCCTCGAACGCTCCCCCGACCTCCGGCCGGACCGGGACCGCTCCCGGTCCCGACGTGGGGCCGACACCCGGAGCTCCAGCAGCTTGCGGGACCGCTCCCGCCTAGCCTTGTTGGTAAGGGCCCGGCAGTCGAGGCACGATTCCACGTCGTGGTCGGGGCCCAGACACCGGAGGCAGAGGCGGTGATGGTCTGTGACCGACATCGTGCGCTCACAGTCATCGCAATTCTTAAATCCAGGCATCCTATCAGGCACAATAGAGAAAAAAGTCGAAAAAACTTGGTCAAAGACCGGAGTACTGCTCTTCCAGATCTGCGTCCACTGGCGCGGAAAAAAGAAGAACTGACGTCAGCGCGCGGAGGCGGCGTCTATGTACTCCAGCGACGTCATCACGGCGCACGACGCCGACGACGGACGCGGAGCCGCAGGGGACGCCTGCAGACGACGCCTACCGACGCGCAGGGGTACTGCTACGCAAAAGTTTCCGGATCCAGACTGACGCCTGGGGATATTCTAAGGTAAGGAATCTAACACTAACGTGTTTCTTTCAGATTACGCCAACACACTATATAGGAGCTGCGCAGGCATTGGTGCGCAGCCTAAAGGTGGTCCAAAATGCGGCAACCAGGCTTCTTTTAGGTCCTCCTAGGCATTCGTCCACTGCATCAGCATTGAAGGCTATCCATTGGTTGCCATTGGGAAATCAAGATTATTCAAAGCCCTGGTTCTGGTGCGTAGGGCAGCGTATTTAGCTGGTCAGGATTATCTGGCAAAGATTTGTACAATATCGTCCGTCGAGAACACTGCGTTCCTCCTCTGCCTCTCTTCTATCAATTCCTTGCTTCCAACAGGTCAGCAGGAGAGAAAAAGCATTCTCTTCTCCTTCCTGGCAGCTAAAGCCTGAAACGAACTCCCATGCGATTTACATTGAATTCACCTTGAGAATGCACTCCTTAGGAAATTGAAATCCTAGCTCTTCCCAGTGTGACTGAGGTGTGCTAGCTGGTGTGTAATGTAGGGTGTTTGCCCTCTAGCGCTAGGACACTCCTTGGAGCAGCCATGTGACCTATCAATTTGTTCATTCATTCTCTTGTGGTAGAAAGAGTCTTTGCCCAGTGTTCTTTGCGTTTCGTACACAGGTCTGGAGAATGAAGTTCCCCTGAGTCATAGCCGTTCAAACACTGGTTATGGAATCTGCTCCAGTAAGTCAACAAGGATTTTGCTGTATAGCCAGAACCTTCATTCAAGCCCCCTGAATGGGGTCCTCCATAAAAGTGCATTCTGGAGATTGTCTTGCTGCTAAACTAGAGCATTCTCCACTCACTGTAAATAACTTCTGTGCCAAATGGAATGGAAGGCTTTACATACTCACCACTTAGCCTGGCCATGATTCCATTGCAAACAACGGTTGCGGTGAGAAGATGTGATCAGACCAAGGGTATTTTAAGGTAAAGTTGGAGCAATGACCAGTCTAGTAATTCTTATACAGCATGCCATGGACTCTCCCTAAATTAGTTTGTTCGTCCTAAAGTTGTTCAGCGTTGTGAAGTGTCGTCGTGCATTTCTTTCCGGTTGCCAAATTTATCCGGTCTCTCATGCCAACGTTTTGGACATGGAGACACAGTGATGTAGCGCTTAGATGCATCCAGAGCTGACAGTTGAAAACAACACAATTCCAAGGTAAGTCCATCAAAGGGTGCATTGCAATTTTCAAGGAAGTTATCCCCTCCTTTACCACACGCCTGAAAAGCATTACTACAGAAAAACAACTTGTCCTATTCCAAACCCAACACCAGATGACAGGAGAGGAAGCACGGCATGTGATATCCAACAACCCATGCTGCAAACACATACGAGCTATTATGCACCAGTATTGTAAGTTCCCATGTCTCATCTGGGGGTTGTGTAACTAGTAACAAGTTTCAACCAACAGGAATTCTCATGTACATACATGTCAACAAGCTTAACACTCTAGAGAAATGTCAAATAAAGAAAATAAACAAGAGAAGAACCATGAAAAGAATACCCTACACTCTACTGACCTGAGTCAGGAGGCTCAGTATATCCACGTCGTTCTTCAGCGTGTACCCAGGCAACAAAGTGTCAAATTGCTTCAACCACTCACTGCTATTTTGTGGACCCTTCAATACTACTGCAGGTTTATCCTTTCTGATGATCTCCTCTGCAAAAGAAATACATGGCATTTGCAATGTTATGTTATGGATACTGGTTGACACATCTTAGATATAGCACAAAAAAAGCAAGCAAGGAATTAAGTTATTCATGCCCCACTAGAGGTGTGGTGGTGGTCGGTAACGATATATCTGTAAGAAACAGTAGTTAGTATTAGATTCCTTACATTAGAATATCCCCAGGCGTCAGTCTGGATCCGGTAACTTTTGCGTAGCAGTACCCTTGCGCGTCGGTAGGCGTCGTCTGCGGCTCCGCGTCAGTCGTCGGCATGACGTCGCCGGAGTACTTAGACACCGCCCTCGCGGGCTGACGTCAGTTCTTATACACAGCTTTTCCGCGCCAAAAACGCAGAATCATGTAAAAAACCAACACTGGTGCCATTGAAACTAGGGCCCTGAAAGGGGATGACCTTAACCCTAGATATTGGTTCGCAGAACGGGGAGGATGGGTGGGGCGGTAAGGAATCTAATACTAACTACTGTTTCTTACAGATATATCATTACCGAAGGTAAATAACTGGTTCATCTGAAAGAAACAGGTTAGTATTAGATTCCTTACTGTAGGAGAGTAGGGTCTGCAATCCTATGGTCACCCCAGATTTTCGCTATTTGCTTCACTGGTTTACTACTTTCCCTGGCTGTGGGCCTGCTAATCAGACCCACAGCCTAGTTGTTTGCTCTCTAAATTGACATCCATGTACTTAGGTGCATTTACCAATTGGTATTGGGTCACTCTTGTAAGTCCTTGTACAGTGAAATTATGCTCCAGTGCTGAGATTGACCGCCAGAGTGCAGCAGAGCGAGAGCACCGCGAAGGACGCCAGATCGCCATTGCTACGCGGCGGCTGCGAGCTGAGCCGCGCCGAGCTGAGCAGTGTTGAGCCGGACGATTCACCTCGCCTGATATTCTGCGGCCCGGGTGAGGCCTGATTCCCCACGGCCGCGCCGGACAGACGGGGCACCGGTCGGAGCGTGTGTGCCCAGCACTCGGCCCGCGGCACCCGGCACTGGGGAGAGAGGAGAGACCCAGGAGAGCTGGTAAAACTGTGAATAACCGCGGGGGATTAACGTGGACCCCTCGCGGCACCCCACGGAGTCTGTCTCTGACCCTGCTGTGATGTGCAGTATGAAATGCTGTATAAAATCAAGTTCTTATTAGTTAGGTGGCGCTAGTGAGCAGAGCAGAGAGCGGAGCAGAGCAGTCGAGAGAAGAGCTTGGGCGACGGCGGTGGCGAGTGGCGTGCAGCGCGTGCTAGGCTGCCTTGTCTTGCCGTGTTTTGCCGTAAACTGGGTCCGGGGAGTCCGGGGGGTTCTCCGTGCCCAGAAGACAGAGAGCCAGAGTTCCGCCAGAGTACCGCGTTGACGTCCACGAACACGACCGCTGCGCAGAGCATAGAGCTCGGAAGCTCGGAGCTTTGTGCATGCTCTTAGCCGAGCCGAAGGCGCTCACACACGACCGCTGCGCAGAGCATAGAGCTCGGAAGCTCGGAGCTTTGTGCATGCTCTTAGCCGAGCCGAAGGCGCTCACTGAGTGGAGGTCATCCATCGCCTACCGAGCAGTATCCGGAGTACCTTGAGCACCTGGGTCGTCCGGAGCATCACAGAGTGTCAAGTGCAGCTGCCGGCGTGGGAGGTAAGAGGTGGTGGCGAGCGCGGCAGCCGTTAGAGGCCGCCGCGAAGTAAGAGCCCGAGGGTGTGGCCTGAGGGGCTGCTAGACTAGGTCTCCAGCTTGCGGCCCCCCCTGCACGCACCGCTTGCCCACCCCTCCCTCCCTCCCCCCCTTTTCCCTCACGAAACACAGCTCAATACAGGGCTCACACAAGTACCTCCTCCTCCAGCACGAACAGGCACGAACAGGCACAAACAAGCCCAGGGGTGGGGAGACATGTAGAGACACAGAGACACAGAGACTCTGGGCATCGCTCATTGGGCCCCAGCCCCAGCCAACGGCGCAAAAAAAGATGACGCTGAGGAAGACTAAATCCTGCACGGAGGATGAGGCGGAAGTGAACCCTGAGAGTTTAGCACAAAGAAGGGTAAACAGAAGTATAAGTACTCAAAAATCCCAGGACCTAGTCACTGGCACTGGCAATTCCCTCCCTCAAGGCCTCATCACTCAATTCTTTCAGGCCTCAAACTGCCCCTCACCTTTGGAAGAAACATCACAAGGTCCCGTGAACAGTGCCACACCGGGGCCCCGAGAGCTCCACCTGGCTCAAAGGGACTCTCACTCCTGCGAGTCTGCTAACTTCGAGACAACTGGGAGCCTTGAAGCACGTTTTCAGCCCGTCGCCAGGGTGAAGAGCCCGATTAGGATCACTGCCGACATTCACGACAGGCCAACTTTGGGGGTGAATGCGGACTCGGACACAGAGGCCAAATGAGGCTGTCGCACCCTCATCTCCAAAGAGCACAGGCAAGGGTCAGAATGCAACTGCGACATCTCTGGAAACACAGAGGCCAAACCAAACCCCCAGGGAACGGAGGTACCAACAACTTCGTTTTTATTAAAATTGGAACGGTCAATTGAACGCACACTTGAAACAACACCTATTAATTTAGGAAGAGCTAAGGTCCCGCGAATCGCACAAACGGAGGGATGGAGTCCGCTGAGCTTAACTCACCACCAAGACCTAACCGCCCCAATTGAAGAAGCCTCTTTTAAAGACTTTAACTTGTCCGTAATAAGAGAAGTCCAGGACACAATGGCTAGGGCCCGCTCTGGCAGTCCACAAAGATGGAAGTCCAAATCGATCTCTTGCAGTCGATAGCCCAGCACCTGGCGCGCCAAGATGATAAGCTGGCAAAGCTGGAAGCCCTATTCAACGCCCAATACGCTCACGCCGCCAGCATTAATTCCTGTGCTGCCATAATTGATAAATGGGCAAGTCTATCAGAAGTCCTAAAAGAGATGCTTGCACTAGCCAAGGGTCAGGGCGAGACAACCACGCAAGAACAAGCCGCACAAAAGCTACCAGTACTGACGACAGAGCATGCTGAAACGACATCCCTTAGCACGGCGGCCAATAGTGCCCCACAGGAACTTTTAGTAGGGCCCCGTAATAATTTCACGTTGGCTGAACAAGGGAATTGGGACCCCGAGGTCTCGGATCTTGATACCGTAAGTGACGACCTGTCTGTTATTACCTCTCAGGTGGAGAAGGCCGAAGGAGCATCAGCAAGCGCTAAAGCTCCGTTATCAAGGAGAGCCAAAAAAACACTTAAAAAACAACTTAAGAAATCCAGAAGCAGAAACATATCATCGGCAGTATTAACACTGGGCGCCACTGAAACTAAAAGTACCCCCAAACCACTCTTTCCCATTTTTATACCCAAGCAGGCATCCAAGATCGGCAAGCCTTGTGACGCATCCCTCGTTTGTGGTGAGGCCCAAAGACAACAAAGCCCTCTCATGGAGGGTCAAACCAACGAGGATTTCCAACAAAGCCCTTCACAGGTGGCAGTCGCCGCACAATTAAGTGCCCCCAGCCCTTTCGGTTGGGTTTCTCAACATGAGACTGTAATAAATCCTAAACTACAACAGGACGTCCAGCCAGAACTGCCGAGAGTGGTAGGTCTACCGACTGAGGGGCAAGGTAATCAGCAATCAGGCGTCACAATCAAAAATCACCTAAATCCGACACCAGACCAGGGGGGTGTGGCAAGGATTGCAGCGTGCGGCTGGCCGATCTAGCATGGCGCCTAATGGGCAGCAGCCAGAAACCACTCACAAAAACCCTCCAAATTTAAGTAACCAGAGGCCAAAGCTCCCGGGAGAAGGGGCGAGCAGGTGCTCCATCGCACACAAAAATAAATTAATCACCTACGAGCTGCAGTTAACCCCAAGGTACACAGCTAAAGGCTCATTTGACATCTTGAACAGGTCCAACATTGTCCGCCTCTTTGGCCACATTGACTCGCTGGCACAAATCACCTCAGAAAATATTGAATGGGTGAAATTCAAGAGACTGGAGACAGACACCCACGACAACTCTACCATAATCGGATTTGTGACCCAGCAAGCCCAACAGGCCGTCCTTAAGGAAGCAACACTATTCGCTGAATGGGGCAACGAAGTTGTTGCGCCACGGGTACTGAAATACCCACATGTCCTGACGCCGCAACATGACACACATGAACCGACATCTGTTCTCAAAGGCACAAGGTCCACCTGCCCAGATATGGGGGCGAAATCAGGGCAGGCAAATACCCCGCTAAAAATCAAACCTGGGCAAGGGCAACGACCGCCATTGGTGGCTTTGACGAACATTTTAAACCAGCGACCAAAAGGACAATCTTTGGTCGCCCGTCAAGGGGCCTTTCCATCTACGTTAGTCATGCGTGTAAAATGTATACAACTGATCTAAATCTGGGGTCTCCTGACCTTCAAGCCATCTTAATAGTGGGGTTGTTATCGGGTCAAAAATTCCGTCCCCTTCTACTAATCATTGTTATCTCAACCCAATTAAATATCAAACCTCCCAGGCCATGGAATCACTTATTACAATATTGGAAGACCTTTTAATAAACCGGGAGGACCAAGATGTAATAATCGCGGGCGATTTCAATCAAAGAGGCCTGGGTCTAATCCCGGAGGCACCACCAAGCAGGAAGTCAGCCCTATGACTGAATTTCTCGCAAATTTTAAGCTGCACTCCACCCACAGAATACAAAAAAAGACCCACCCAGAATTGACCGCCAATCCAACCTTTAGAAATGTCTCTACCATAGACTACATTTTCACCAACGAAGGGCTGGTCCACAAACTTTGCAACTTCATAGTGGACTTCAGAGATGAAAGCAATCATAGGCCCTTCCGCGCCACATTCAACCTGGCGCGGGTACAAGCAGAATCACAAGAAGTCATTGGAACCACCACGGGGGAAGAACATCATAAAGTCCTTAAAAGAATAAAATGGTCAACCAATCTCAGCCATAGACTGCTAGATTATGTAGCCAGAAGGGAGGAAGAACCTAACCCAGTCCACACTGAACATCATCTACCTCTGGGAAACACTGACCTCCTACATATTGGAATGTCTGGGCAATAATCACCATCTAAGAAGTTGCCAATTCCACACTGGGTCTCGCCGTTCAAAATCGCGGTGCCTGACACAGAGTAAGCGTGCTCTTAACAAGGCAATTAGGGCACAAAAGAAAGGCACTCATTTGCCAGGGAGGCACTCCATTATCGCTCTGCGAACTGATTATAAAAAGAAAGTCTGGGACCACAAAAAACTGCAGACCGAATAAAATTGGTTGACCGTGTTCTCGTTAATTAAAGGAAATGACAACAGCAAGCTTTGGCGCTTTATTAACAGTCTGACCCCCAGAGGAGAGCAAAAGGAAAACAGTGTTGCAGGGAAAGTGTGGGAACAGTACGCCAAGGGGCTGTACACCTGTGAGTCAAACCGGCCAACCCCAGGAAGCCTTGCGTTGTCAAAGGTGGCGGCGGCAACTACCGAACCCGAAAGTTCCACGACAGAAGGCCTAAATCCGACCTGACCCGGAAAGTTTCCAGAGGCGGAGGTCCTAAAGTGCATCAAGGCCATTAGAACCGATGGCGCTCCAGGCCCAAACGAGATTCCGGCCCAGGTCCTGAAAACTGCCTCAGCCTTTTTTGCATCCAGACATACCCCTTTATTTAACCACTCTTTTGCCACCGCAATTTTGCCAACCTCTTGGAAAGGTTCAATTCTATTCCCTATCCATAAAAAGGGGGATCACACGAACCCGGTCAATTACAGGCTTATAGCTCTACTCGACATAGAAGCAAAGATATACGCCCGCCTTCTTCTAAGGGACCTGGAGGACTGGGTGGACAAGAACGGCATTCTCCCGCCCACACAGACCGGCTTTAGGGCTTATAGCTCCACCCTCGATAACATCATAGCCCTTTCCTACCTTGCGAAGAAGGCCAATACGAGGAATTAGCTGCCCCTGTTTTGCTGTTTCATAGACTACTCTACAGCCTTTGATCGAGTGAACTGAGGCCGGCTTTGGGTAAAACTTGATTCCTGGGGGCTACCCCCGGCCCTACTGAAAGCGCTCTACGAGGGTACCTGGGTCAAGGTGAAGCTAAGTCCTACAATAACAACTGCAAGAATCGACACCAATTCTGGCCTTAAGCAGGGGTGCGTCTTGGCCCCCATGCTTTTTAACTTGTATACTGCGGACATGGGGACAGCCCTGAAAGATGCCAACTTAGCACCCCCAAGATTGGGGAAGCTCGTCTTGGGAACGCTCCAGTATGCAGACGACACGGTGATCATGGACCACACTAGGGTGGGGCTCCAAAGAGCCTTAAGCAGCCTTGCCTCATATAATAAGGCAAATGACTTACGGATCAAAGTGAGCAAGACTAAGATCGTCATCTTTGGCAAATACCCCCACAAAAAAGAAGCATCATGTACCCTGCGGGAGCACCGCATCGTTACTGCCTCATCCTACAACTATCTGGGCACCTGGGTCTCCGAGAGTGCCACTGCAGTCAAACACCTGAAGGAGCTTAAACCAAAAACAGACAAAACCATACTGTCGTTAAGACGCCCAAGTCATCGCTTGGACAGTCCCTCAGCCGAACCAATGCTGACAGTGCTCAGGGCAAAACTGATCCCCGCCATCTCATATGGGCATATAGCCTACCCAGGTGCATTTGACAAAGTGGTCAACGCGGCCCAGGCGAAAGCCTACAAGATGGTGTTACAGGCCCCCAGATATGCAAGGAACAACAGATTAAGGCTAGAAATAGGCCTTAAGCGACCAGAGCTGGCACTACTGGGGGACCTGTTAAAATTCTATATTAGAGTATTGAAAGCGCCAGAACATACCCTAAAGCACTTCCTAAAATCAATCTTTGGTGAGGTGGGCTCTCCCTGGCACTCCAAGGTGGAACTAGCCATTGACGCACTGAAAATCGAGAGAAGGAGCCTGCCCCTGCACGAATTTCCATTTTCAGCCTAGGCCCAAGCTGTTAAGCGCCAAGTCCAGACCATCTCTTTCGGGCTTGACCTTGCATCTCTTCGGCAAAATCCACTAACTGTAAACCCCAAACATACCTGCAAGACCCAGTATCCACTCACGCGAAAAAGAAAATTCTGTACTTTCGCCTTTTGGCCCTCAGGATCGCGGACTTTAACCCCAAATGGGCACGAACGGATGGCGCCATAACCTGTCGTCTATGCAACTATCGCAGAGAATCCTGGCTACACTTGTTGTGTAACTGCACAAAGTTGGTCAATGACCGTCATCGTTTGTTGCTTCCGATTTTACGGAACATTGGCTACAGAACTTGCAGAGAGGCTTCGGACTAGTGCCTCGCTGTCTCCATGACCTGTTTGATAGCCAGAGTTGGGAAATTCATACACCAGGTAAAAATGGCACTCGACTCCCACTTAACGGCCACTAATCCCAAGGCTTTGGACTACGGGGTCTGCGCCCTACCGGTGGCCCCAAAGACTTCAGCTCATTGTTAATTTAGGGTGTGTCCGTAAAGTAACTGGAATTCATCTGCCCCAGTCATCTAACCTGGGCTGGCTTAAGGGTCCAACGAAGAATCCATCTATCGTCAACCGGCCTTGGTATACGAATTGATTTTACCTAACTTTCATGTGCCTCTCCCCATCTGTTGTGAAACAAAGGAGCAACCAATACTCTCCTCCTTTTAAAAGAACTCTGTTCTGGACAACTAAAAAGTACTAACTGTCGGTATTTTAACTTAAAGTGATATTTACTTTTATGAGTGGATGGGACACGTCGGGGGGAGACGGGACGTTCATCAAGTTTTTATTTATTTTATACTGTAAAGATTTTAAGTAATTGTGCAGTTTATCAATAAATTACAGTGTACCATAGGTACCCAGGGCATAAGTGCACCCAAGGCCTACCAGGGGCTGCAGCATGTATTATGCCACCCCTGGCTGGCCATCTAAACAGACACAACTGGCTGGTAACACAGCTGGGGCAAGGTGGTGTAATCACCCTTTGCTTTAGATATAGTATACCTATATCTAACCCTAAAATGGACACATATACTCCTATAAGTCACACCTATGGCAGGCCTTAACAATCCTGGAGGCAGAGTGCTTGGAATTATGTGAGATGGTGCTCAGACAATCTGGAATTGAAAAATGGGGACAACTCCTGGTTGAAAATGTTTTAATATCCTGGGAACATCTGCAAATAATAACAGAACGAAAAATGTCAAAGTTTAAATATTACCAGCTATGCAGTTGGGCAAATACCATCCCGAAAGGAGCAACAGATCCGAACAATTTAGAAACAGAAATGACGAAAGAAGCGGTATTAAAAAAAGAAGTCTCAAAATGGTATTGGACTCGAATTGAATCTGGCGAAGAAAATTTTACTATACCTGAAAAGATATGGAGAAAATATCTACCAAACGAAGTTATGGATCTAAATCAAATTCGGAAAAAATCAGTAGAGAAATGCTGGCTGTGTGTAAAGCCCGCAGCCCTAAAAAGAAACCATCTCTTCTCTATACATAGAGCTTATTGGGCACCCAAAAGATTATCAAAATTTAAAGGCTCGGCAGTAAAATCATGTTACAAATGTGGTGAAGAAAGGGTGGATGATATCCACATGTTTGGTGGCTGTTCAGCACTTACGCACTACTGGCAAGAGATTGGTAAGACACTAACTGCAGTATTGGCAACACCTATAACTGTAAGTACACTTTTAATTATCTTTGGGATCCATTGTACCATTCAACCAAATCTGATTAGGCTAAGTAAACATCAAGAAAGTTTATTGTTCGTTCTGATCCTGTTGGCACGTAGAGAGATTTGTATTAATTGGATAAAAACGGCTCCACCAACCCATGAAAACTGGCTAAACTCTGTAATAAGAACTAGCAGATTGGATAGAAAAGGGAAACAACCAAAAAGGATGAAGTACTGGGAGATTTGGGAAAATTACATCACTTCCAGATGACAAATTAGAACCCCTCCTTTTCCAAAGTTTTTTTTTTTTGCTTCTTTTTTCTTTTTCTTTTTCGATTCCAATGATTAAGCGGAACAATAATTCCAGGCATGACTTGAAGTCTGCCAAACAGCCCAAGGGCTAGAGATACCCAGAAACAAAGGAATTATTGAGCAAGATAAAGGTGTACTGGAGAAAATTGACTGGTAAGAACTATGATAATGAGAAACTCCCCTTGTATCCATCGGTAGACGATTAAGGGTAGTATGGTGGAACAACCGCTCAAATACGGTCAAACTCCCAAACACCTTCCTATCTGCATAAACCGCAATATGAGGATAAAAAAAAAAAAGAGATGGTGCTCTAGTATGAGCTGAGCCTGTCTGCAGCTATCGGAACCAAGTCCTTTAGCTGTTTCCATGATAACGCTATACCATATACTCTTAAGTGCATTATAATCCTCGCGGTTATTGCTAACCTTGGCATAGCATTATCAAAACATGTCGAGTAAGGTGTCATACGAATTGGAATACTACCCCCTCGCCAGTTCTGGCGACGGGGGTAGCATTCCACCCTTTTAGAGGGACACGACATGTATATAACTGTGAACCCTGGTTAAAGTTAACTCGAGCCTCAGCATCACAAAATGGATGCTGCCACCACAGACACAAGTCTGACCTCCTGCTGCTGGGAGTCCTTCCAGCGAGGGAGGCCTGGACAAAGGGTTTCCTGCCTTGGGAGGTGCTAGCACCACCCCAGACAGGATTTTGTGTATTAGGTAAGACAGGCCTGAAAAGAATGAGACATGCCTGGGGCACATAAGGTGTCCCTGTGCATACACCGGCTCAAACCAGTTGCTTGGGCACTCCAGTCCCAGCTCTGTCGTGAAACCGGACAAAGGATAGGGGGTGTAACCGCCCCCCTTCCTGGTCCCACCCATAGGAGGGACCCAGTCATAGTACAGCCCCCTTTAGGAGAGTAAAGGTAGGAGCTGGCCCCATTCCAAATTAGATTAATCCTAATTTGAAACTCTACAAGTAGAAACTCTGGACTTCGACGTTCTGCTCCACAGAAGACTGAAGAAATCTCCCTTGTGGCCAAGGAGTGACCACCATGCAAAAGCAGGCACCATCAAGCGTTCCAGCGGTTCACTTTGTCGTCTTCCCGAGTGGATCCAGACGTCAGAGCCCGACGAGACCCGGACTTCCAGACCTCTCCGACCTCTACCTACATCTGCAGCACAGCTGAGATCCGTGGGTGCGACGAGACACGTGGGACCGGCCATCTTGAAGAAACTGCACTTCGCTTCCAGCACGACTTCAGAGGCATCCTCGACGAAGTGCTTTGGGGATTGAGAAGCCCCAGCCCTGAGCAGCTACTGCACAGAAGATCAGCCCTCCAGCATCCACGAGATCTGCGTGGGGCCCTTTTGCTTGATTGCTGCTCAACGCGTTGTCTGGTCACTTGCCGGCTGGCTAGTGACCTCCTACACGACGATCCACGACATCTACACGGCTGGTCTGGTTGCTCCAGACTGGCCCTTGCTTCCCTGCAAAGGAGAAGAACCCCAGACCCTACTGGGCCACACCAGACGCCTTTTCCACTCACCGCGTGGGTTGCCTTTGCCAAGGCCTGTTGACGCCGAATCCGGAACCAACACCGCGACAGCGAGAGCCTGCGTAGGACAGCTCGTGCCTCCATCCTGGTCGTCGAAGACACCACCTGGTCCACGTGGCTGCAGAGTCAAGCGTCCACTCTTCACCTGATCGCGACAACAGCATCTGGTTCCTTCCTGGTTCCACTCCAGTCACTGGCTAGAGACTGTGAACATTGTCCCCTCTGCTTTCAGGTCTTCATCTTCCTCGATCCACCCTTGGATCGCTCCGGACATATTCCTTCTGGCCGCCTGCAGCATCTTTTCTTCAAGGCTCCATAGACTTCAACACGGAAACCCGACACACTTTCACACCTATGCACCCGCAGCCCGTGGGTGAGGTAACAAGAGCATTTCGGTGCTCAAGGGTAGATTGACTCTCCTAGTGTCCAGGTATCCAGTCGTTTTAGTCCTAGCTAGTCGGAACTGTCTATTACTTACCTTTTCGTAATTTGTACTGTCCATTGACTTCGTCCCGCATCTCGCGTGTGAGTTCACACTCTGCACACGCGTCCCGTGGGCCTCCTATTACTTACCTAAGGTTAGGATAGTGTAGTCCCAGCGATCCTACAGCCTCTGGACAGCTCCATTCCTTCTATCGATTGCCTTATACCATTTACTTAGTGTAGGAGAGTAGGGTCTGCAATCCTATGATCACCCAGATTTTTTGCTTTTGTTTCACTGGTTTACGACTTTCTCTGGCTGTGGGCCTGCCAATCAGACCCACAGCCTAGCTGTTCTCTCACTAAATTGACATGTGTACCTTAGGTGCATTCTCCAATTGGTACTGGGCCACCTTATCAGACCCTGTAACTCAGGGCATAGGTGTACCCAGGGCCTACCAGGCGCTGAAGCGTGTATTATGCCACCCCTGGATGGCCGTCTAAATCTGACACAACTGGCTGCACGACAGCTGGGGCAAGGTGGTGTAATCACCCTTTGCTTTAGATATAGTATACCTATATCTAACCCTAAAAATGGACACACAGATTCCCATCAGTCACTCCTATGGCAGGCCTTGACAATCCTGAAGGCAGAGTGCTTGGAATCGTGTGAAATGGTGCTCTGGCATGAGCTGAGCCCGTTTGCAGCTTGCGGAACCAAGTCCTAATAGCTGTTCCATGATAACGCATACCATATACTCTTAAGTGCATTATAATCCTACTAGTAATCTGAAGGTTCAGTAACGTAGTCCTAGCGATTCCAAAGCCTATTAGTCCAGTACTTACCTGCTAGTAATTTCGCATTCCACTTTCAGAGTATATGGTTTTTCGTGCCCCTCGGGCATTTGTGTAAATTGTGCAACTTAAAGTATTTTCGTAAGAGTTTTGTTGTGTGCTTAGTACCCTGTCCTCATAAAGAGTACAGGGCTGTTGTGATCTAAATAAATACACTGTTTATTTTCATAACACTTGTGTGGTGTCCTTTCACTTGGTGTTCAAGGGGTATATGTGATGGTATAACAGCTGGCTTAACACGCCCTCTAGAGTTTAGCCCGAAGACTGCTCGTATCCACGCTACTAGGATAGCTGGTCTATAAGGTTGACTTACAACCAATCACCATAAGGGTTGTTTGGACTGATACAAAGTGCTCACTAGAATAGTGAACATTATATATCAGGCCAACTTCTCACACTTAGTATATGGTTTGTCGTGCCCCTAGGGCACCATTGTAATTTGTGCAACTTAACGTATTTTTTCTTAAGAGTCTTGTCATGTGCTTAGCCCTCTGATCTCAAAGAGTTCAGAGGTGTTTTGTTAGTAATAAATATCTTGTTTATTTTCAGAACAACCTGTCCCTTCTTAGCGCCCACGTAACCAACACAGAGCTGGTCATCCACCCGGAACTGGCATGTGCGATCTAGATAGAATGAAAGCGCACGTTTTGGGTCCAGACGGTGGAGCCGCTCTTCCTCTTTTGAGGGATGCAGTGGCGGCAACCAGGAAAGCAGTCTTAAGGGTAAGACGACGAAGAGGACAGTTATGAAGTGGCTCAAAGGGAGAGCACATCAGGTAAGTCAGAACCAGGTTCAAGTCCCACTGAGGAATCCCAAATGGAACAGGGGGAACATGTGTGTGATGCCTTTCAGAAACCGAGTTACAATGGGGGACTTGAACAAAGACGGTTGATCAGGCAGCCTTAAAAAGGCTGAAAGGGCAGAAAGGTAGCCCTTGATAGTGCCCAGAGCAGAACCCTGCTGGGCAAGAGAAAGAAGGAAGAGAAGAACCTCAGAAAGAGGGGCAGAGAGCGGATCCACAGCCTTTGCTGTGCACCATGCCACAAATCTGTTCCACCTGCAGGCGTATACCGACTTTGTGGAGGGACGCCTGGCTGCCAGAATTACATTACAGACATCAGGAGGCAAGTCAAATGTCCTAAACTGTCGCCGCTCAATCTCCAAGCATGGAGGTGGAGACTGGCCAGGTTCGGGTGGGGGACCGTCCCCTGCTGCTGCGACAGAAGGTCCTCCTGAAGAGGCAGACGAACCGGGGGATCGACTGGCATACTGAGTAGCTCGGGATACCAGTACCTTCGTGCCCAGTCTACAGCCACAAGGATGACTTGTGCCCGGTCGCGCCTGATCTTCTTCAGCACTCTGGGCAGAAGAGGTGTAGGCGGAAAGGCGTACAACAGAGCCCAACTCCACTTGCGACGAAAAGCGTCTCCGAGCGAGTGCCGCCATGGAAATTCCAACGCGCAGAACTGATGACATTGCGCGTTCTCTTCGGTGGGGAATAGATCTAACCACGGCTCTCCCCACTGCAGAAATAGACCTTGCGCCACGTCCGAGTTCAGACGCCATTCGTGATCCATCATACACCGTCTGCTGAGTTCGTCCGCCCTGGCGTTCAGAGAACCTGCCAGGTGTTGAACCACCAGGGTCACGCTCTGATGTTCCAGCCACTGCCAGAGGCGCAGAGCCTCCTGGCATAGGGTCCACGATCCCACCCCGCCCTGTTTGTTGCAGTACCACATGGCGGTGGTGTTGTCCGTGAACACCTGCACTACACTCCCCCGGACAGAGGGGAGGAATGCCTTCAGTGCTAGACTAATCGCCCCCAGCTCCAAAAGGTTGATATGGAGCCGGGACTCCGCCGGAGACCAGAGGCCTCTGATCTCCGCCTCTCCCATGTGGCCACCCCAGCCTTGGAGGGACGCGTCCGTCACAACTACGTGCTCCGGCTGAGGAAGGGAGAGGGATCTGCCGCTGACCCAATCGCGGTCCATGAGCCACCACTGCAGCTGTCTTGCAGTGCCCTCCGAGATCATGACATGGTCGGAAAGGTTGCCCTGATGCTGGGCCCACTGAAACTTCAGGTCCCACTGCAGAGCCCCTATCCGCCATCGGGCGTGATGCACCAGAAGGATGCAGGAGGCCATCAGTCCCCGTGAGCCACCACTGCAGCTGTCTCGCAGTGCCCTCCGAGATCAGGACATGGTCGGACAGGTTGCCCTGATGCTGGGCCCACTAAAACTTCAGGTCCCACTGCAGAGCCCACATCCGCCATCGGGCGTGATGCACTAGAAGGATGCAGGAGGCCATCAGCCCCAGAAGCTCCAGCGTCAACCTGACCGAGACTCGGGATAAAGGCTGAAAGATCGGAATCAGAGCCTGAATATCCCGAAACCGCAATTCGGGAGGATAAACCCGAAACTGCGCCGAGTCGAGTATCGCTCCAATGAAGAGGAGCTTCTGGGAGGGGCACAGGTGTGACTTCGGCACATTGATGGAGAACCCCAGCTGGTGCAGGAGGTCTGCCACCGTCTGGAAGTGGCTGACGACTGTCTGGGGCGAGCCCGCCTTCAAAACCAGTCGTCGAGGTAGGGGAAGACTGAAACCCTTAACCTGCGCAGATGAGCTGCGACCACCGCCCTCACCTTCGTGAACACCCATGGGGCGCTGGTAAGGCCGATGGGGAGCACGGTAAACTGAAAGTGCTCGTGGCCAACCGTGAACCGCAGGTAGCGCCGGTGGGCCGGCAGGACGGGAATGTGGAAATAAGCGTCCTGCAAGTCCAACGCTACCATCCAGTCTCCTGGGTCCAGGGCAGCTAAGACCTGAGCTAGTGTCAGCATTTTGAACTTCTTCCGGAGGAAGCCGTTGACGTTCCGTAGATCCAAGATAGGGCGTAGGCCCCCTTTGCCCTTCTTGGGTACCTGAAAGTAGTGGGAGTAGCAACCACACCCTACTTCTGGCCCAGGAACGCGCCCAACGGCCCCCTTGGCAGAGAGGGCCGTAACTTCTTCTTGCAGAAGTCGCAAGTGATCCCCCGACACACGGTGGTATTGCGGTGGCATGGCTGGAGGGGTCGCCTAGAAGGGGAGGGAGTAGCCACTTCGGACGATTTGCAGCACCCACCTGTCAGAAGTGACAGTGCGCCAGTAGAAGTGGTGATGGCGAACCCTGCCCCCCACTGGCGTCACATGGGCCTGAAAGCACAGACTAGGAGGCTATAGAGGCAGATGCTGTGGGGGAAGGTGTGGACTGACCTCGCCGTTATCCCCGACCGGCGCCACGGCGGTTTCCACGGCCGCCACCGCGTTGGAAATTCGTCTGCGGTGCGTGGCTGGCAGCACGTGTGGGGGCGCCCCTTCCTTGGCCGCGAAAGGCACCCGTTTGCTGGCACGGGGCCGAGAGGCCCAAGGACTTGGCCGTAGCCCTGGAGTCCTTAAAGCGCTCAAACGCATGGTCTGCCTTGTGGCCAAAAAGGCGACGGCAATCAAACGGCATGTCCATGAGTGTATTCTAGACATCGGCCGAAAAGTTGGCGGACCTCAACCAGGCGTGGCGACGAATTTCCTCCGAGGTTGCCATCGCTCTGCCCAGTGAGTCGGTGGTATCCAGCCCACACCGGATGGAAAAGCGTGCTGCATCTCGACCCTCCGCAAGGGCTTGCGTGAGTTTAGCCCTGACCTCCGCCGGGCATTCTGGCAGCACGTCCGCGACTGTGTCCCACAGAGAGTAGGTGTAGCGGCCCAAGAGGCATGCAGTGTTGGAAGACCGCAGTCCCTGTAGGAGAGTAGGGTCTGCAATCCTATGATCACCCCAGATTTTTGCTTCACTGGTTTACGACTTCTCTGGCTGTGGGCCTGCTAATCAGACCCACAGCCTTGCTGTTCTCTCACTAAATTGACACATGTACCTTAGGTGCATTTACCAATTGGTACTGGGCCACCTTATCAGACCCTGTAACTCAGGGCATAGGTGTACCCAGGGCCTACCAGGGGCTGCAGCATGTATTATGCCACCCCTGGCTGGCCATCTAAATCTGACACAACTGGCTGCACGACAGCTGGGGCAAGGTGGTGTAATCACCCTTTGCTTTAGATATAGTATACCTATATCTAACCCTAAAATGGACACATAGATTCCTATCAGTCACTCCTATGGCAGGCCTTGACAATCCTGAAGGCAGAGTGCTTGGAATTATGTGAGATGGTGCTCTGGCATGAGCTGAGCCCGTTTGCAGCTTGCGGAACCAAGTCCTAATAGCTGTTCCATGATAACGCGTACCATATACTCTTAAGTGCATTATAATCCTCGCGGTTATATGCTAACTCTGGTATTGCTTTTTCAAAACATGTCGAGTAAGGTGTCATACGAATTGGAATACTAACCCCTCGCCAATTCTGGCGACGGGGTTAGCATTCAACCCTTCTAGAGGGACACAACATGTATGTAACTGTGAACCCCGGTTAAAGTTAACTCGAGCCGCAGCATCACAAAATGGATGCTGCCACCACAGACACAAGTCTGACCCCCTGCAGCTGGGAGTCCTTCCAGCGAGGGGAGCTTGGACAAAGGATTTCCTGTCAGGGGCGGTGCTAGCACCATCCCAGACAGGGTTTTGTGTATCCTGGGTAGGCAGGGCTTTAGAGGAAGGTGACTGCAAGTGGCACCCCGGTGCTCACTATGCATAGGCCGGCTAGAACCAGTTCCAGGGGCACACCAGCCCCTGAGCTGGGGAAAGTCCGGCATGGGAGAGGGGTGTAACCACCCCCCTTCCTGGTCCCACCCATGGGCAGGACCTAGTCGCGTGCCAGCCCCTTTTCCTAGTATAAAGATAGGAGCGGGTCCCCTTCCAAATTAGATCATCTTTGAATCCTGAAACTACTTTCTACGAAAGGAACTCTCGACTTCTTCTCAAGATTTCTCCCTTGTGACTAAGGAGTAGTCACCCTGCACCCACAGGCACCATCCAAGAACACTGCGGTTTGCTGCACGTCCTTCCTCCGGAATCCGACTGACCAGCACGACGAGACCCGGCTTCCCTGGCACCTCTGACCTCTACCCACATTGTCAGCTCAGCTGAGATCCGTGGGTGCGACGAGACCTTGAGGGACCGGCCATCTTCAAGACTGCACGACGCTTGCCCAGCACGACCGCATAGGGATCCTCGAGTGAGTGCTTTGGGGTCCGAGAAGCCCCAACCCTGAGCAGCTCCAGCACCGAAGTCCAGCCCCCCAGCATCCACCAGATCTGCGTGGGGCCCTTCTGCTCTTTGCTGTTCACCGCGTTGTCTGGCTACTAGCTCGCTGGCTTGTGGCCTTCCCGACGACGACCAACGACATCAACACCGCTGGTCTGGTTGCTCCAGACTGGCCCTTGCTCCCCTCCAAAAGAGGAGCACCCCGGACCCTCCTGGTCCACTCCAGACGCCATTTTAAGTCCACCGAGTGGGCTTGCATTTGCCAAGACTTGTTGCCCCAATCCTGGGTCCAGCGACGTCGACAGCAGATACCATCGTGGGACAGCTCGCACCTCCATCCTGGTCGCCGATAACGCCTCCTGGTCCATGAGACTGCAGAGCCCAGCGTCGCCCACTCACCTGGTCGAGGTGACTTCGTCCGGTGCCATCCTGGTGCCCAGCTAATCACTGGCTAGTGATTCAGAACCTGGTCCCCTCTGCTTACAGGTGTCTTCCATCTTCGATCCAGGCTTGGATCACTTCGAACTTCTTCACTGGTCGCCTGCCAGCAACAACTTCTTTCAGGCTCCATAGACTGCAACGAGGATTCCCGACGTCTTTCCAGACCTATGCATCCGCAGCCCCTGGGCTAGGTAACTTCGGCATTTCGGTGCCCCAGCATAGCCTCACTATCCAAGGGTCCAGATCCTTTTTCGTTTCAGCTCTACCTAGTCGGATTCGTCCGATAACACTAACTTTGTAAATTCTAGCATCCATAGACTTTGTCCCGCGTGAGAGTGCACACTCTGCACCCGAGTTCCCTAGGCCTCCTACTAGTAATCAGAAGGTTCAGTAGTCCAGTCCTAGCGATTCCAAACCCTATGAGATTAGTACTTACCTGCTAGTAATTTCGCATTCCACTTTTAGAGTATATGGTTTTTCGTGCCCCTCGGGCATCTGTGTAAATTGTGCAACTTATAGTATTTTCGTAAGAGTTTTGTTGTGTGCTTTGTACCCTGTCCTCATAAAGAGTACAGGGCTGTTGTGATCTAAATAAATACACTGTTTATTTTCATAACACTTGTGTGGTGTCCTTTCACTTGGTGTTCAAGGGGTATATGTGATGGTATAACAGCTGGCTTAACACGCCCTCTAGAGTTTAGCCCGAAGACTGCTCGTATCCATGCTACTAGGATAGCTGGTCTATAAGGTTGACTTACAACAATCATCAATAAGGGTTGTTTGGACTGATACAAAGTGCTCACTAGAATAGTGAACATTATATATCAGGCCAACTTCTCACAGTCCCAAACTCAGGGAGGAGAATACCTTCTTGCCGTATTGCTCGTACCTCTTGGATTCCCGATCGGGCAGAGCCGTCGGGAATGCGGTCTGGGAGTTTGAGGCCTGGATGACCAGGCTCTTGGGGTGGGATGGGTGGACAGGAAACAAGGGTCGCCCGGGGCCGGGCGGTGGCGTCTGGCCACGTTCCTATCTACAGGCGGACCTGTAGCGGGCCTGGAACAAGTGCCCAAAAGAACGTCAGTCAAGGCCTCATTTAACGGCAGCAGAGGCTCAGCAGAGCTTGACTGCGGTTTAAGGACCTCAGTGAGGAGGTTATTCCTCGCGGCCGCGACGGGGAGCTCAAGGCACAAGACCCTGGCCGCCCGCGTGAGCACCACACTGTAGGTTGCCCCTCTCCTCCGTAGCCACGGTAGGAGGTGAGACAAAACCAGTGTCCGGCGAAGTGTCCAGACCACTGGCATTCCCAAGTTCACCTGTCCAGTCCTGCTGGGACTGACAATCACGTGTCAGAGGGTCCTCAGACCCCTCCTAATACACCTCATCACCCATCTCCTGATAATCAGGGTTGTCAAAGGATGGGGCTGGTTCTAAAAATCACCAATCAGCGTCGAATACGGCGCCACTCCGACGCCGGATCGAGGGAGGCATTGGGGACGGCGTCGCCTGAAGGCGGCGCCGGAGGTGACACCCTAGGGATCGGCGCCGGTGAGGCAGTCAGGTCAACCGGCGACGACCCGGATCCGGAAGCAGATCCAGCGGGGCCCTGCGGCGTCGGGCCCGAAGGCGTCGGCGGCATCGAAGCACCCGCCGGCGTCGGGGCCGAAGCACCCGACCCGCTGGGGCCCCCAGACAGATCCGCTGGGCCCGAAGGCGCCGTGGAGCCCGTCGGAGACAGCGACCTCATGGCCATGAGGAAGCGCTCTATCTCCTCAGGCGTCGCGTCCTGCCCAGGGACCGAAGGGTATGAAGCAGGCCGCGATGCCCGCGACTCCAACGGAGCCGCGTGGGCGGTGTCACCCGAACCCTTGGACGCGTTGCGCGAGCGTCGGGGGGAGTCAGAAGAGCGATGACGTCTCTTCCACTTCTTGTAATTACCTGACTACTTCGAGCCTGAAGACAGATGGTGACACCCGGAGCTATGATGGCTCCGACCCCGCGACCGGTCCCTCGACCTCCGTCCGGACCGGGACCTCTCGCGGCGCGGGGCCGACTGCCGGAGCTCGAGCCGCTTGCGGGACCGCTCCCGCCTAGCTTTCGACATCCGGGCTCGGCAGTCGGGCAGGCCTTGTCGTCGTGGTCGAAGCCGAGACAGTGAAGGCACCGGCGGTGAGGGTCGGGAACCGACATCAGTCAGTCGCAGTCCTCACAGGGTTTAAATCCAGGCATCCCTACCGGCACCGTTCGGAGTCTAGAAGACTTCGAAAAATGATCAAAAAGGATCGAAAAAGTTAGTCAAAAATTGACTATGGGTACCACTTTTTCCGGATCTGCGCTGCTGGCGCGGAAAAAAGAAGAACTGACGTCAGCGCGCGAGTGCGGCGTCTAAGTACTCCGGCGATATCATCCCAGCGCCAACGACGCCGACGATGGACGCAGAGCCGCAGACGACGCGCAAGGGTACTGCTACGCAAAAGTTTCCAGATCCAGACTGACGCCTTGGGGTATTCTAAGGTAAGGAATCTAATACTAACCTGTTTCTTTCAGATATACGAGTTACTTAGCTTTGGTAACAGTCTTTCGGTAAAGACGATTCTAGCTGCAGATTCCTTAACGTAGAATTATCCCCAGGCGTGAGACTGGATCCGGCAAACTTTTTTGCCACAACATCCCTGGGCGCCGAGGGGACGGAACCACGTGACTCGGCCCTGATGTCTACCGCCTTCGTGATGTCAGCGAGGATACATAAGTTCCACCCCAGCGCGCCTACGTCAGTTTTCTTCGGAGAACTTTTCCGCGCACAACGCGGAGCCATCACAAACAAAACTGAGAATACTGGAACAGTGTGCGAAAACCCCAGCTAAACAGGAGGGAAAGAAACGAAAGGTGAGGAACAGCACCATCCAGAGTAGTGCCAGGTACTAAGGCATTAAAGACATGGAATGAAATAAAAAAACAGGGCACAGCTACTGGAAAGCAATCCTGCAAACAAATACAACAGCCTCCCTGGGGGCAAAAGCATGTGAAAAATACACATCAGACTAAAAATTCTACAGCCACTGCCCGGAACAGAAAAGGGCACCAAGGTCAGATCGGAGAGCAATGACCATTCAACCTCAGACAACATCAACAGGAAGAAAGTCTCTTGAAAAGCTAAGGGTCGAGACCCAACCAAGGTACCTCAACCCCAAGGAATGCCAAGAGTCAGAAGTGCAAGCAACAAAAGGAAGAAGAGCACAAGCGTACCCCACACTGGAGACCAGGGTGCCGGGGCGCAGAAGCACCCACGAATTCATCAACCAAGCACCAGAAAAGAAAGAATGGAGCAATAACAAGGTGAGCATCCCCCAAGAAGGGAGTAAGAAAAGACACTTGCAAAAGACAACCACCCGAGGCAGGTGAGTGCAGAAGATCAAGAAGGGCCCTCAAAGAACGGGGAAGAAGGTAGGGTCGTGAAGGAATCTGCGGCTAGAATAGTCTCTACCCGATACACGGTTACCGAAGGTAAGGAACTTGTACATCTGACTACTAGCCGCAGATTGCTTAACATAGAATAGATACCCTAGCCATACCAAAGGAGAAGGAGGGTCTGCGATAGTACATCTCCAGCTCAGGCGAACCCAAGACCCGAACAGGGAATAAATCACCAGCCCAGCCCAGCCCTCCCCAACAGGGAATGAGCCACAGGCACAAGGGATAGAGTCCAGCCCCCCCCCCCGCAGACAAGAACCTCAGCATCGTGGAGAACACTGCCCCACAAGGGATGTGTCATAACAACAAGAGGCAGCTGAGCCCTCACCAAGCAGGAGAAGGAAGGGCAATACGAAAGGAGGCCAGCAGCCAATGTACCAGGGACCTTCACCGGAAGCCCCAGGTACATGCAATACGAAAGGAGGCCAGCAGCCAATGTACCAGGGACCTCCACCGGAAGTCCCAGGTTTCAGCAGTACGAAAGAAGGCCAACAGCCAATGAACCAGGGACCTCCACCGGAAGCCCGAGGTACAGGCAACGCAGAGGAGTACCGAGGAAGACGAGCAACCCAGAGACTCCAAGGAGAAGAGTAGAAACGAGGACAATAGGCCTCCATCGGGAACACACCCAGTGAAGAGGGCAGCCAAATCCATCCCTACTGGAAGTCAATCGGCCAGACAGAACAGCGCCTCAGCAATAAGGCAGGGGGAGAAGAAAAACAGTCCCACAAGGCTCCCGCAAAACAAGAAGCAGGGGCGCCAGGCCCCACTCCAAGGCCCCTGGAAGCAGACCAGAAGAACAGGCAGGCGCAGCTGGACACCAAGTGCCATTAAACTAAACGTCCAGACCACAATGTCCAGGCTGGCACAGCTGGGTGCCAACAAGCAACCAGCTGGAAAACAAGAGGAGAAACAAGTAGGACGAACCAAGCCGTCGACACAGGAAAATAACCCTTCTGGAACACCAGACAGAGGACCAGGCCGAACGGCAGACAAAGGGCAAAAACACCGCAGCACAACGCTGCAGCTGCCCAAGAAAACGCGCCAGCGGCATACAGCAACACCAGGAAGGGCGAGGAACCTCCCAGTGTAAGACAGGACTTTCCAATAACTACAAATACCCCCCGTAGGGTAGGACACGTCCCAAGAAAGTATGGGAACCACTCCTAGGGAAGTAAAATCCCACACCAGAGAATAAACTAGAAAACCTGCGGCAGAAACCACAGAAGGCTTAGTAAGCAGCCAAAAAGTACACTCTTGCCCAAAAAAAAAAAAGAGGGGGGGGGAGTGAACCAGCAGCCAACTGAAGAGGTAGGCCAACCCAGGACCCCGAGGGCACAGCAAACCTCACAGAAGGTGTAACGATCACCCCAACACCATATTCCAGGAGCAATGAGATAACACCTCCCACCAAGACCCGGTGGATCAACAAACCCACCTACTGAGGACGGAGCCCAGCAAGAAGACGCTGAATGGCGGAGTCCCCATGAGTGTTAAACAGAAGGACCCCGGCAAAGGGTAGGTCAACCAGACGTTCCTTGATATGTTCAGGAAAAACAGCATAACGTAGCCAAGCATGGCGACGGAGAGCCACAGAAGTGGCCATATCATGGCCGAGAGCATCAGCAACATTCAAGGCAGCACGAAGAATAAATGCGGCCAACTGCCTAACATCCAACACATGGCCCGCAGATCAGCATTAGCACCCTCATAAGAGACATGAGAAAGAAGGGACTCCACAGAGTCCCAAAGACTGGAAGTAGCCCTGGTCAACAAACACAAAGTGTTAAGCGCCCGCAAGGCAGCGCTAGAAGAAGCGAAGACATTACACCCCCATGAATCCAACCACGGGCCTCCCGAGACCGAGGAAACACCACCATAGGCCAACACGTAAAGGCATTCCGCAGAAGAGAGCCTTGAGTAGAAGGGTGTAAAGAAAGACAGACAGGGTTATTCAGAGCAGTGCGGTGACGATGCAGAAGCGCCTGAGGCACCGGATCACCCGTGGCAGGTCACCCCCAACAGAGAGTTGTGGAGTGACGCTTCAAAGGGAAGGAACAACTCCCGTCCACCAGAGCCCTGGTGGATAACTTCCAAAAGGTTGTCCGTTGGAAACGGAGTGACAGGTTCACCCATAAGCAGAATACCAGCGGCTGTGGAAATAGCCCGAACAAAGGCAACACTAGCCTCCGTGCGGTGCAGCGGAGGAGAAAGTAATTCCTCCATGGGCGACGGCTGCAGACTGAGCCTCCCGTCCCCATGTACAGGGGGAAGCGGCCTACCCCGGAATAGTGGGGAATCCACAGAGGATTGAGGGACCCCAGTGGAAGGCAGAGAGGCTGGTGAAAAAGCCATCCGTGAGCCACGAAAAGAAGCGTTCGAAGATTTAGGCCGTGGGGACGTCGAGGACCCTTCCCTGGAAGATGCCAGTGAAAAGGCAACAATACGGCGCCCTGTCTCCAGGGAGGAACACACCAACTGCATCTACAAGAACAACCTCTCTGTTCTGAAAGTCAATTCCACCTCCCTACCATCCCCAACATCCTGTGAATACATCTGCCTCAACATTATTAGTGAGGGCAAACCGATATGCTCTCTTCACAGCATTTACCACCCACCCAGGGACAACCTCACCTTTTCCCAACAAATCATGGATATGATCTCAACAAACTCCAGACGGCAGCTCACCCAAGTATACCTTGGCGACTTCAACCTCCACTGGAACGATCGCAATGACGCGGTGATAAATAATCTTAAAAATGTCCTCGATGCCCTTGACCTCACCCAAATATGCAACAGCCTGACCCACGAGAAAGGCTCTATCCTCGACCTTATCTCCAAAGAGGACTCTATCCAACTCGAGTCCATCCAACCCTGTGACTGGTCAGATCATCATATTGTCACATTCTTCATCAATGAAAAAGTTAAATTTAACCCGGTTCAATCCTCCAAGCTCCACGTCTGGAAAAGAGACATGAAAAAACTCAACCCAAGCTTACTGCCTCCTAACAGATGCAATCTCCTACTCCCACCGACCGGCGATACGGACGTTCAATCCCTGACTGACCACTATCTCAACGCTATGACCTCAATAATTAATGAGGCTGCACCTATGCAGCTAAAAAGAGTCTCTACTAAAATCTCCAATCCATGGTACGACGGGAGTCTCAATGAGGACAGACGAGACATGAGATTAGCAGAGCGCACCTGGAGATCATCTCCCTCTGCACTGCACCTAATAACTCTGAAGAAAAAGAGAAATGCCTATTTCAGGAAAATAAAACGCTCAAAATCAGATTTCTTCAGCCTCCAGCTCGACCAAGCAAAAAACCGTCCTAGAAAACTGTTTGAGCTAATCAGATCACAATCCAATGAACAACCCCAACCACTCTGCACGGTGCGCGAAGCACCCTCCTGTGAAGACTTCTCCGCTTTCTTTATCCAAAAAACTGACAACATAAAGAGCGATCTCCTCATTGATGCAAGCCTCTACTCCAAATCACACCGCATAGCACCCACTGAACCAAAAAACAATGCTACATGGTCAACCTTTGGCACATACTCGGAAGAAGAAATTGACAAACTGCTCAGCACCTTGAAACCATCCAATCACCTCACGGACCCCCTTCCTGCTAACCCTGTAAAAGACTTTACCCCTTTGCTTCTCCCACTCTGGACTAAAATTATCAACAGCTCACTTCAACAAGGAACCATCCCTGACTCCCTCAAAGTTGGACAAGTCACACCTCTACTAAAGAAACCTACAGCCGACCCCTCTGATCTGAACAATTACCGTCCCATTACCAATATTCCCACTCTCGCCAAACTACTGGAAAAATGCGCACAACTACAATTGACTAAACACATTGAACAATTTGATCTCCTCAACCCTCATCAATCAGGCTTCCGAGCAGGACACAGTACAGAAACTGCTATGACTCACATAATTGACGACGCACTTCAAATGCTAGACCAAAACGACACCTGCCTCCTCATCCTTCTAGATCTCTCTTCAGCATTCGACACCGTTAAACATGAGAATTTACTCGAACTACTAAACACAAGAATGGGTTTATCTGGAACTGTTCTTAAGTGGTTCACTTCCTTTCTTCACAACAGATCGCAGAAATTCAAGAGCAATAACCAGATGTCCTCGCCAATACCTGTAACGCTAGGCGTCCCCCAAGGATCCTCCCTATCCCCAACTCTGTTCAACCTAGTTATGGAACCTCTCACCACCTTGTTACAAGCATCCAATGTACACTTTCACATGTACGCCGATGACATCCAACTTTATCTCAAACTACAATCCCCCAAATACGTTCTGCTCCTGAACTCAACGATGAGAAGCACCCAATCCTGGCTTGCCGATAATCATCTCAAACTCAATGCTCTGAAAACAGAATTTCTTCTGATCTCACCTCCATCGAGGATCTCCATCACTCAAACTTGGCTTAAACACCTAACCGCACTCAATGTCCAACCCACCATCGTAGACTCAACAAAATCCTTAGGCATAACACTCGACACCAATCTCAACATGCAGCAACATATCAGCAAGGCAACCAAGGGAGCGAACTTCCAAATCAATACTTAACTTAAACCCTTCCTCCCAGCCAAAGACTTCCAAACCGCAGTACAAGCAATAGTCATCCCTCGAATAGAATATGGCAGCATCGCCCTCTGCGGACTCCCCCTAACTTCTACCGCACCCCTAAGAGCCTCTCTAAACGCTACAGCGAGACTCATCACTGGGTCAAAAAAACACTCATATTTCCCCTGACTTGAAATCCCTGAACTGGCTGCCTTTTGAAGCCAGAATACATCTGAAAATCGCCTGCATGACACACAAGGCGGTACACCTGAACTCACCCGGCTACCTCGCTCAGAAGCTGACAATCTCTGGCGGAGCTAGAAACACTAGAAGCACAAACAATCTTCTGCTGAAACCTCGAAGATTCCGGAAGGAAAAAACCTATAAGCGCTCCTTCTCAGGAATGGCGCCCAGGATCTGGAACTCACTCCCTCCCGAAACCAGGCTCATCTCTTCCACCACACTCTTCAAGAAAGAAGTAAAAGCTATCCTCATGGCTAAATACACTTGAACTATTATTTCGAACTCCTTAAAGACTCTGCACCGATCTGTACTACATGTTTGACCCCGTTGCTTATTTGTATTACTTGTCTTATTGATTTACATGATTGGCTTTGCATCCACCTATTTGTACTGTTAGCTTTATTGACTTACCTGTTTGTCTATCCTCCCTCATGTACCCCTACTATGTAAAGCGCTCCGATATCTGCAAAGATCTTGTCCGCGCTATATAAAACTTTCAAAATAAAATAAATAAAATAAAACTGATGGCAGGCCTCTGGAGAAGAAGGGACATCAGGGGACGAATCAAGAACCGGACTCCAACATGGCTCCGTGGAGTCCTCAACCGGCGCCTGATAGATGTCGATCTGCGTTGGAGTGGGCACTCGAGGCGCCGGGTCGACTTCTGCCACCACGTGCTTTCCAGAAGAATGGGGCGGGGTCGACGTCAGAACGGCGAGGGAGCAGAGCAGACTCGGCCTCAAACAGGGCAGCCGCCAGCGCCGAGGACTGAGAGGGACTCGGGAAAGCGCCCCATGTCCCTGCCTCCAAACGAGACTCCACCGGAGCCGGGGAGGAAGGCTCTAGTGCCGCCGCCTGCTCAGAGGACCAAGGGGGACTCGGGGGCCAGCCCGGAGTCCTGGCGATCTCCTGCAACACCACAGGGAGCCCCTTAGGTATTTGCGGCGAGGCAGGGACGTCAGGAGCCGAAACACCACACTTAGACGACACCGACCTCCTACGACCTGAAGCCGAAACCTCCGGCGACTCTGCGGAAGTCCCCGCGCGAGGCAAGGGATCCGCAGACGTTTCAGGATGTGGAGGAAGGGCCAAAGAAGCCTGCAGTGCCGCAGCCTAGGCTGTCATTTGGGCCCTAGTCGCCTCTGCGGCGGGAAACGGCGGGTAGGAAGGAGACAGGCGGGGTTGCATGTCCTGGGGGGAGCCGGCGCCCACCGTGGAAGGAGGACAGGGCATCGGAGATAAACTGAAGGACCTACCAGCCGGTGGGCCACGCCATTGGGGCCGCGGTGAAAGACAATGTGGCAGACGAGACCGGCGGCTCCTTGCTTCCGAGATAGGAGACAGACGCTGGGATAACACCGACCTGGACAAGCGCACTGACGTACAAATTACTTACCTTCGGTAATGATGTATTTGGTAGAGACTATTCTAGATGCAGATTAATTCACGTAGAATTATCCCCAGGCGTGAGACTGGACCCGGAAACTTTTTTTGCCACAGCATCCCTGCGCGCCAGTGGGACGGCACCACGTGACTCCGCCCGATGTCCGTGACGTCAGCGTGGACACATAAGTCCCACCCCGGCGCACCTAAGTCCGTTTTCTTCGGAGAATTTTTCTGCGCCACCTACTACACCAACATCAGCGAAAAATGTGAGAATACTGAAACAGTGTGCGATAAGCCCCACTAAACAGAAGGGAAAGAAACAATGGTGAGGAACAGAACCATCCAGAATAGAGCCCAGCACGGAGGCATCAAGACCTGGACTGAAAGAACAGGGCACCACTATTGGAAAGCAATCCAGCAAACAAATACAACAGCCTCCCCAGGGCAGAAGCAGGTGAAAGTACACATCAGACCAAGAAGGCTGCAGCCACCACCTGGAACATAAAGGGCCACCAAGGTCAGAGCGTAGAGCAATGACCAGTCAGCCACATACAACACTAGTAGGGAGAAGGGGTCCCGAATACTTAAGTCGAGACCAACCAAGGCATCTCGGCCCTAAGACTGCCACGGGCAGAAATGCCATCAACAAAAGAAGAATTAGAAGAACGAGCGAACCCCACCCTGGAGGCCAGAGTGCAGGGGTTCAGAAGTGCCTATAAAGTCCAGAATGGAATAACAACCACAACAAGGCCAGCATCCCCCGAAGGAGGGGGTACGAGAGACATGCACAAAAGCCACCAGGAGGCAGGCGAATGCGGAAGACCCAGAGGGCTCTCGCAGGACAGGGAGGAAGGGAGGGCCGTGAAGGAATCTGCGGCTAGAATCGTCTCTACCAGATACATCATTACCGAAGGTAAGTAAATTGTACATCTGAGAGACTACTAGCCGCAGTTTTCTTCACGTAGAATAGATACCCTAGCCATACGCAAGGGGAAGGAGGGTCTGCGAGAGGCCCTCCCAGCTCAGGCGAACCCAATACCCCGACGGGGGCAAAAACGCCGGGACAGGGAATAACCCAGTCCTCCCCAACAGGAGATGAGCCACAGGGACAGGGGAAAGAGCCCCAGTCCTCTCCTCCCCCCAAGCAGACTAAGACCGCAGCGCAGCGCAGAACACCACTCCACAGGAAGTATGTCTCCACGAAAAGCGGCTGCCACGCCGTCACCGAGCAGGAGAAGGAAGGCCATACGGAAAAAAGGGCATCAGCCATTGCACCATGGACCTCCACCAGAAACCCCAGGCACAGGCAAGACAAGACAAGAGGAGACTAGCAGCTGATGCACCAGGGACCTCCAGCGGAAGCCCCCGGTACAGGCAGAACAAAGGCATAGGCATCGCGAAAGGAGACCATTAGCCAGCGTACCAGGGACCTCCAAAGAAAGCTCCCCAGGGGCAGGCAATAGAAAACAGCAGTCCATGTACCAGGGACCTCCACCAGAGCCTCGGGTACAGATAACGCATAAGGAGGCCAAGGAGGAAGAGCAACCCAGAGACTCAAAGGAGAGGAGCTGAAATGAAGGCAAGAGCTCACCCACTGGGAACACACCGGGTGAAGAGGGCGGTCGGACTTGTCCAACTGGATGTCAACAGCCACACCGAACAGCGCCTCGATAAGAAAGCGCGTGAAAAGAGCCAGAAGCAGGGGCCCAGGTCTCACACTAAGGCCCTTGGCCAGACCAGACCAGAACCACCGTCAGACGCCGCCAGGTACTTGACCAGTCACCGAACAAGTAGGACGAACGAAGTCGTCAACACAGGGAATAACCCTTCTAGACACCAGACAGGGGACCAGGCCAACAGCAAACCAGAGGCAGAACGGCACCAGACAAAAGACCAGACCAAGAACAAACCAGAGGCAGAACACCGCCCCACGCCGCAGCCATCCAAGAAACGCACCAGCAGCATACAGCAATACCAAGATAGGAGAGGTACCCGCAAGGGGAAGACCGCCCTTCCCAGCATAAGACAGGCTATCCAATAGCCACAAATACCCCACGTAGGGAAGGACACGGCCCAGGAAGTATTGGAACTACTCTCAGGGAAGAAATCCCGCTTCAGAGACCCAAGTAGAAACCCTGCGGCAAACCCCACAGAAGGCTTAGCAAGCAGCAAAAAGAACACTCTTGCCAACGGGGGCTGAAACCCAACTAAAGAGGTAGGCCAGCTCAGGGCTTGGAGTGCAAAGAATCTCTCACAGAAAATGTAAAGTTCACCCCACGCCAGGTTCCAGGAGCAGTGGGATAACACCTCCCACTAAGACCCGGAGGATCAACAAATCACCCACTGAGGAGGAGGAGGACAAAGCACGCAAAAAGACACTGGATGGCTGATTCCGCCAGAGTATTAAAACAGCAGGGTCCCGTCAAAGGGAAGGTCGACCAGACGCACCTTAAGAGATTCAGGAAAAATAGCCTTGCATAGCCAAGCATGGCGACGGAGAGCCACAGAAGTAGCCATAGCACAGCCAGTAGCATCGGTGACGTCCAAAGACGCACGAAGAATAAATGCGGTCAACTCTTTACCATCCAACACAAGGGCCTGCAGATCACCCTCATGAGAGACACAAGAAAGCAGAGACTCCACCGAACCCCACAGACTAGAAGTAGTCCTGCTCAACACACACAAGGTGTTAAGCGCTCTCAAGGCAGCGTTGGATGAAGGAAAGACATTACACCCCCATGAATCTAACCACCAGGCCTCTCGAGACAGAGGGAACAACACTACAGGCAAGCACGGAAAGGTAGTATGCAGTAGAGCGTCTTGAGTAGAGGGGTGGAAAGAAAAAGACCGGGTCATGTGGAGCAGGCCGATGGCGGTGCAGAAGCGCCTGAGGAACTGGAGCGCCCGTGGCAGGGCGCCCCCAGACCCCTCTAAGAGTATCATGGAGTGACGCCTCAAAAGGAAGAAAACCACTCTCGGCGACCAGAGTCCCAGTGGGGAACCCCCAAGACGTGGTCTGTAGATAATAGAGTGACAGGCTCACCCATCCTCAAAATACCAGCAGCCGTGGAAATAGCAGGAACAAAGGCAACACTAGCCCGCAGGTGCCCCCCGCGAAAGGAGGATAAGGCTTTCGAGATGAACTGAAGGACCTACCAGCCGGTGAGCCACACCCTAGGGGCCATGGCAAAAGACGATGTCGCAGACGAAACCGGCGGTTCCTTGCTTATGAGGCAGGGGACGGACGCTGAGAGGACACCGACCTGGATAAGCGCGCCGACAGCAACTTCATCCAGGGCCCCCGCCACGACTTAGGCTGGAGGTGCTGGCCTGCGTCGCAGCTTTCCGAGTCCCGGTGCCCACTCAGACACCACACGCAAACTAGGTGAAGGTCTGTCGGCGACATGGGACGCGCACAAGAGGGACACGGCTTGAAGCCCGAAGGCATTCGCACACGGTTCCGAATGTGAAAAAAGAAAGGGATAGAAGGCCTGAAACCAGGTCAGAACTCAACCGGATCAGTGTTGCACGTGGAAAGAGAAAAAACTGACGTAGGTGCACCGGGGTGGAACTTGTGTCCTCGCTGACGTCAAGGACGCGGAGGACATTGGACGGAGTCACATGGTGCCGTCCCCCCAGCGCGCAGGGATGCTGTGGCAAAAAAGTTTCCGGATCCAGTCTCACGCCTGGGGATAATTCTACGTGAAGGAATCTGCAGCTAGTGGTCTATCAGATAGCAACTTTATCCGGCGCTCCCGCCGTGGCTTAGGGTGATGGCAGGCGTCGCAACTCTCCGAGTCGTGGTGCTCACCCAGGCACCACAGGCAGATTGGGTTAGGGTCCGTCGCCGACATGAGATGTGCACAGGAGGTACACGTCTTGAAGCCTGAAGGCATTCGCACACTGTTCCACTTAACACCAAAGAGTGTAAAAGAATAGAAGGCCCGAAACAGGCCAGGACACAATCCGGATCCGAATTGTATGCGTACAAGAGAAAAAACTAACATAGGCGCGCCGGGGTAGGACGTCTATCCTCACTTACGTCACAAACGCGGACAACGTCAGCGCGGAGTCACGTGATGCCGTCCCCCCGGCGCGAGGGATGCTGTGGCAAAAAAGTTTGACGGATCCAGTCTCGCGCCTGGGGACAATTCTACGTTCAGGAATCTGCAGCTAGTTATGTCCATTGTATAAAGAAATCATCAATGTTCTGCGTTTCAAACTATGCTAATAGAGTGGAACATGGTTGAATAAGATCAGCTTTTATTTCATAATGTACTTACTACAGTCTATTTTAATAGCAGAAGTTGAGCCAATACGTATTTTGCCCTATAAACCTAGGGCTTTTTAAAGGCTAGGTAGAGAAGAACAAGCTACTTACCTTGAATAAAGCTGTATCTGGTAGAAAGAGGATCAAGCCACAGATTTCTTACTTCAATTCCTCCCCGGGCGCCAGACTGGATCTGGAAGGAAAATGCTACTTCCCAGTATGCATCTATTCTTGGCAGGTAGAGCTGAAGATTCATACACTGTGCAATGTACGCCATCTGGTGTTGGGCTCGGATAATTGCACTTTTATTTTTGTCTTCGAAGAAGTCTTTCTAGTCACGAGATAGGTGACTCCTCCTTAGGGTGACAGTGCGCATAGGCATCAAATCCATCTTCAGATAGTTTTTCACCATAAAGGGTGATGATGGGGTTAGTAAAAATAGAAAATAGAGGTCCATGTGTGATGTATCTAAGTAAAATAGTACTGCAACAGATAGAGGTATCCGAGTGGGCGTATAGCACAAGTTACTTACCTTCGGTAAAGATAGATCTGTAGGAAACATTAGTAGTGATAGATTCCTTACCTTAGAATTACCCCCAGGCGTCAGACTGGATCCGGAAAGTTTTTCTTCAGCTGTACCCCTGCACGGCGGTAGGTGTCATCGTGCTGCTACACGTGTGTCGGGACTACTTTGCTGGAGCTACTTAGATGCACCCACAAGCGCGGACGTCAGTTCTGTACACTACTTTCCGTGCCAGGAACGTAGAGCCATGCAAGAAACTGAACACTGGTGCCATGATACTAGGGCCCTGAAAGGGATGACCTTAACCCTAGAAATCAGTTCACAAAACGGGGAGGATGGGTGGGGCGGTAAGGAATCTATCACTAACTAATGTTTCTTACAGATATATTGTTACCGAAGGTAAGTAACTTGTGTATCTGAAAGAAACACATAGTGATAGATTCCTTACCTTAGAATAGATACTCCAGCAATACCAATCCCAGTGGTGGGTCTGCGAACCAAGATCACAAAAGAAAGTCCTGGAGAACTTAACGGCCAAAGAAGCCGTCTCTCCGGACTTGGCTGTCCAGGAAGTATGCTTGGTAAACGTGTGCAGCCAAGCCCACATAGCTTCCTGACAGATGTCATGCAAGGGATCTCCCCGTCCCAAAGCAGTAGTGACTGCCGTCGCCCAGGTAGAATGGGTGCGTAGCCCCACTGGGGGCTCCTTTTTAGCCAAAGAATAACAAGCCTTAATGCACAGAACGACCCACCGAGATACGGTCCGTTTATGCACGGCCCAACCTTTCTTAGCGCCCAGGTAGCCAACCAAGAGCTGGCCATTCACCCGGAACTGTTGTGTGCGGTTCAGATAGAAAGAGTGCACATTTAGGGTCCGGACAGTGGAGCCTCTCTTCCTCTTTTGAGGGATACGGAGGCGGAAAGAAGGTGGGCAAAGGTATGGTCTGCCAGAAGGGAAAGGCAGTGACAACCTTTGGCAGAAAAGATGAACGAGTCCGCAGAACAACTTTGTCCGGATCGACTGAGAGGAATGGAGGTTTTGAAGAAAGAGCCTGGAGCTCACTCACTTCTGGCAGAGGTGGTGGCTCTCAGGAAAACAGTCTTTAAAGTGAGAAGACTAAGAGGACAGTTGTGAAGTGGCTCGAATAGGTCAGAACCAGGTTCAAGTCCCACTGAGGCATTATGAAAGGAACAGGAGAGAAAAGATGAGTAATGCCTTTTAAGAATCTATTTACAACAGGGGACTTGAAAAGGGAAGGCTGATCTGGAAGCCATAAAAAGGCTGCAATGGCAGAGAGATAGTCCTTGACAGTGCCCAGAGCAGAGCCCTGCTGGGCCAAAGAAAGGAGAAAAAGGAGGACATCTGAAAGAGGGGCAGAAATGGGATCCACAGCCATGCCACAAATGTATTCCACATTCAGGTGTACCGTTTTAGTGGAGGGATGCCTGACTGGCAAGATAACATCACAAACTTCGGAAGGCAGGTCAAAAGACGTCAACTACCACCTCTGAATCTCCACGCAAGGAGGTGGAGGCTGGACAGGTTCGGGTGGAGGACCCTCTCCTGCTGCTGCTACAGAAGATCCTCCTAAAGAGGCAGTCGGAGCGGCGGACCGATCGCCATGCTGAGTAGTTCGGGATACCATAGTCTTCGAGCCCAGTCCGGAACCACAAGAATGACTTGGGCCCGGTCACGCTTGATCTTCTTCAGCACTCTGGGAAGAAGTGGTATTGTCGTGTTCTAATCTAGGACCCCGATCAATACTGTGACCTTATGCCCCTATACGGCTATAATCCATTCATACCTCTATAATGGCATAAACGATCAAGAGCGATATTTCAGAAACTCGTCTCTGGCCTAACACGATCAGAGCCACAATTCAGAATCTCTTCCTCTGCAGCTCATTACAGCAGATGACACAGCAGAAGCCACTATCTTAGATTCCTAGATTACACTCTGAGTTCTTCAACAAGATAAAACTCAGCAACCTGGGAAAGCCCTGCTTGCTATGTTTTGATTAGTAATAGAACTCTAATGAGCACTGAGAGACGATCACTTCCTAGTGACATCTTTATTGACGTCTTATGTCCAAAAACGTACGTCAAACAAGGCACCTTTCAGGTATAAATATTACCAACGTTGCCTTAAGCAAACGCTGGCTCAACGACATCGATGATCGCGATGGTGTGGTGAACACAGGAGCAGAACAGCTGTCCCTTACAGAGCCCAGCAGATGCAAGCTGCCCACGGACGCTGCCCCTCCTCCTCCTTAACGCGCTGAGAGAGACGCTGTCTTTTCTCTTGCCGAGAAAATCCAGCTCCGGCGTTTCCAGCCCACTCTTGCGAGTGACTGGGATATCGAGTCCTGGAAGGAGATACAAGACCTCCAACATTCTATTCCAGAGGTATGGTGTTGACTAAACCCTTAGAGAGAATTCTTGAAGCAAACCTTGGCAAAACCAACTTAACTAAAACTGCTACTTACTTACTCCCTCCCACGTATTAGGCTTAGGTCAGGTACACTGGGGTAGGCGTAGTTAGAAGCACCAGTTGAGTACGTTAGTCAAATGTATATATGAATGTATATATTTTATTCATTTTAACCATTGTATGGCTAAAAACCATATCAATGCTTTTACAGTATTATTTCTCATTTTACTGTACTCACTTTTCATAATAACTAGTCTTGCAATTGTGGCAATTCATTTCTCTTGCATGAGAAGAAAGACTGTTCAATAAATAATACCTTTTTATTGAAAACGCCCGTCTCTATATTCTCTGCATCTTGGTGAAAGTAATCTGCACAACTGACCGAGTAAAATAACTGTCTATTGTTTCACACGACTCTAGAGATTGACTCTTATTCTAAGGAGCAAAGTTGTCATGTTTATGTGGTTGTTGGAAAACTGAATCCCTTCTTGTCTGTACCAGGGAAGCTGATCACTTCCTATTCAGTCAAGAAAGTTTCCAGTGACCTCTGAGCTAGTTGGTAACAAACCCAATTAAGTTTAGCATAGTCCGTAGAGACCTGGAAGACCGCACTTCTACGTCTATACTACTGTTTATGTTATTCCAATGCGCAGGGCCTATAGGGAAAATAGGAACTACACTACAGTATAGGCGGAAAGGCGTATAGTAGACCGCAACTCCACTTGCGACGAAAAGCGTGGCCTAGCGAGTGCCGTCTTGGAAATTCCAACGCAGAGAACGGATGACATACCGCGTTCTATTCGGTGGGGAATAGATCTAACCAAGGCTCTCCTCATTGCTGAAAGAGACCTTGCGCCACGTCCGAGTTCAGACACCATTCGTGACCCATCATGCACCGGCAGCTGAGTTTGTCCACCCTGGCGTTCAGAGAACCTGCCAGGTGTTGAACCACCAGGGAAATCCTCGGATGTTCCAGCCATGTCCAGGGGCACAGAGCCTCCTGACATAGGGTTCACGACCTCACCCCGCCCTGTCTGTTGCAGTACCACATGGCGGTGGTGTGGTCTGTGAATACCTGTACTACTCTCCCCACAACAGAGGGAAGAAATGCCTTCAGTGCAAGTCGGATCATCTGAAGCTCCAGAAGGTTGTTATGGATTCGGGACTCCGCCAGAGACCAGAGGCCCCTGATGTCCGCCTCTCCCATGTGGCCGTCCCATCCCAGGAGGGACGTGTCCGTCACCACTGTGTGCTCTGGTCTGGGAAGGGAGAGGGATCTGCCATTGACCTAATCACGATTTGTGAGCCACCACTGCAATTGTCGTGCAGTGCCCTCCGAGATCTGGACATGATCCGACAGGTTGCCCTGATGCTGTGCCCACTGGAACTTCAGGTCCCACTGAGCATATGCCATCTATTTACAAAAAGGGGGTGGTGATGAACAGAGTGTCTGAGTTAAACAGACCACTCTTACCCAGTCCAAAGATCAGGGCTTGATCCATCACCGTTATTTATCTCACTGCCCCATCCCAGCTCAGAACCTGGCTATATGCAAATCAGTCTGTCCCTGGCCCAGTGCATCATGGGAACAGGGCAGACTAAACTACCAAGCCAATTCTTCACCAGAAAGGAGACAAGCTACCGGGGACCGGTTTCTGGCATTTCAGCCTTCTTCGGCCCGGCTTGCTTGAATCCTGATGGAGCAGTGAGAAAGGGACTCATGTCTGAGTATACCCTGCCACACCTATAGTGGCCAAAAACGATTTACAAAAAGGGGGTGGTGATGAACAGAGTGTCTGAGTTAAACAGACCACTCTTACCCAGTCCAAAGATCAGGGCTTGATCCATCACCGTTATTTATCTCACTGCCCCATCCCAGCTCAGAACCTGGCTATATGCAAATCAGTCTGTCCCTGGCCCAGTGCATCATGGGAACAGGGCAGACTAAACTACCAAGCCAATTCTTCACCAGAAAGGAGACAAGCTACCGGGGACCGGTTTCTGGCATTTCAGCCTTCTTCGGCCCGGCTTGCTTGAATCCTGATGGAGCAGTGAGAAAGGGACTCATGTCTGAGTATACCCTGCCACACCTATAGTGGCCAAAAACGATTTACAAAAAGGGGGTGGTGATGAACAGAGTGTCTGAGTTAAACAGACCACTCTTACCCAGTCCAAAGATCAGGGCTTGATCCATCACCGTTATTTATCTCACTGCCCCATCCCAGCTCAGAACCTGGCTATATGCAAATCAGTCTGTCCCTGGCCCAGTGCATCATGGGAACAGGGCAGACTAAACTACCAAGCCAATTCTTCACCAGAAAGGAGACAAGCTACCGGGGACCATGCCTGGCATCTGGCATGATCCACTAGCAGGATGCAGGAGGCCATCAGGCCCAGTAGCCGAAGGGTCATCCTGACCGAAACCCGGGATAGAGGCTGAAAGATCGGAATCGTAGCCTAAATATCCTGGACTGCTGCTCGGGAGGATAAACCTGAAACTGCACAGAGTCCAGAACCGCTCCAACTAAGAGGAGCTTCTGAGAGGGAATCAGGTGCGACTTCAGCACGTTGATGGAAAACCCCAGCAAATGCAGGAGGTCGGCCATAGTCTGGAGGTGGGAGGCGACTACCTGGGGCGAGCCTGCCTTCAACAACCAGTCGTCGAGATTGGGGAAGACTGGAACCCCCGATCTGCTCAGATGAGCTGCAACAACCGCCATCACTTTCGTAAACACCTGAGGGGCGCTGGAAAGGCCGAAGGGGAGCACAGTAAACTGAAAATGCTCATGGCCTACCGTGAACTGCAGGTAACGCCGGTAGGCCGGCTGGACGGGGATGTGGAAATAAGCACGATGCAAGTCCAACGCTACCATCCAGTCTCCAGGGTCGAGAGCGGAGCAAGTGTCAACATCTTGAACTTCTCCTTCCAGGGGAAGCCATTGACGTCCCTGAGGTCCAAGATAGGACGCAGGCCCTTGTCCATCTTGGGGACCAGAAAGTAGTGTGACTAGCAACCAAGACCCACTTCTGGCCCAGGAACGCGCTCGATGGCCCCCTTGGCCAAGAGGGCTGTGACTTCCTGCTGAAGAAGAGCAAGATGGTCCTCCGACATGCAGTGGTACCGAGGTGGCATGGCTGGAGGGGTAGCTTCGAAGGGGAGGGAGTAGCCCCTTCGGGCTATTTGCAGCACCCACCTGTCCGAAGTGATGTTGCACCAGTGGTAGAGATGATGGCGTATTCTGCCTCCCACTGCCATTTGATGGGCCTGAAAGGTCGAACTAGGAAGGCTTTGAAGTGGATGCTGCAGGGGTGGAGGTGGACTGATCCACCCGCTGGCCCCAGAACAGCCTCGGCGGTTCCCACGTCCGGTCAGAGGTTGTTGCGCCGGACTGTGGCTCTGGAATGAACGTGTTGAGGCACCCCATAAGTGGCTACGAAAGGAGCGAAAAGCAGAAGGCGGAGGAGGCCGAGTGACTTGGCCGTAGCCCGTGAGTCCTTAAAGCGCTCCAACGCACTATCCGCTTTGTTGCCAAAAAGGCGAATGCCATCAAAGGGCATGTCCATCAAGGTGTTCTGGACATCCCCCGAGAAGCCAGTTGTTCTCAGCCAGGAGTGGCCCCGAAGTTCCACTGTTGTGGAAATCGCCCTGCCTTGGGAGTCGGCGGTATCAAGCCCACAACGGATGGTGAACTTAGCTGCGTCCCTCCCAGCTGAAATAGCTTGGGCAAGTACTGACTGGGCCTCTCCGGACAGTTGGGCAGCACCTGTGCAACCGTGTCCCAAACAGAGTGGGAGTAACGGCCGAAGAGGCATGCAGTGTTCACCGACCGCAGCCCTAAGCTGGCAGATGAAAACAGCTTCTTGGATTCCCTATCTGGAGGTGCGGAAGGGAATGCGCTCGGAGATGCAGAGGCTTGGACAACCAAGATCTCTGGGGTGGGGTGTTGGGAGAGAAAGATGGGGTCGCCCGGAGCCAGGTGATGGCGTTGGGTCATGTTCCTGTCCACAGGAGCACCTGTGTTGGGCCTAGACCAAGAACCCAAAAGAACGTCAGACAGTGCATCATTGAAAGGCAGAAAGGGCTCCGAAGAGGTTGCCGCCAGTTGAAGCACTTCATTTAGGATGTTAGTCATGATGGCCACTGTAAGGAGTTCGAGGTGGAGAATCTCGTCCGCCCTACGCAACACCACTGCATAACTTGCTCCCTCCTCCGTAGCCACGGAAGGAGGAGACAGCATGCCCAGGTCAGGCGAGGTGTCTAGACCACTGGCATCCCACAAATCCTCTGCCCAGTCCAGATCATCACCACACTGTTGTGTGAGAGGGTCCTCAGACCCCACCCAGTCCCCCCCTCCTCCGAAGTCTGTGAAACAGGCTGAAAATAAGGAGGACGGACGTAGGGGTAGAAAGGCCCCATTGGCGTCGATTGACGCCGTACCGGCGCTGCATCCAGTTCAGGGCTGAAACCAGGGACGATGTCGGCAGTAGCAATGGACGTCGTCGGAGGTAGTGCCGGAGGCGGGGTCGACACCGGTAGAGGTGTTATCAGGTCAACCGGTGTCGCCCGGGATCGAGCCCGGATCCAGGGGGGTCCTGCGGCACCGGTGGTGCCGGGGCCGACGGCAGCGCTGGGGCCGAAGGCACTGGCGTCGGAAGAACAAAACCCCCAGTCGGGCCCAAAGGCGCGCCGGCAAGCCAGACGGCCCAAAGAGTCGGGCCATGGCAGCAAGAAACTCTTACACCTGAGCAGGCGTCGCCGACAGACCCAGAAAAGTTGGGTAGGCCAGCGGCGACATCGCAGGCTCCGCCAGAGCTGCAGGGGTGGCACCACCCACACCCTCAGCCGCGAAGGGAAGTCAACGAGCGACGGGGCTTCTTCTACTTCTTTTTGGAATGCTTCGACTTACCTGACCCCGAGTGCGAAGACTTAGATCCAGAGAAACGATGGTGACTGCTCCGGGACCGGTCCCTCGACCTCCCGCGGGACCGGGACCTTGAGTGGCACAGAGCCGACTGACTTCCAGAAACTTTCGGGGACCACTCCGGTATAGTCTTCGGCGCCATGGCCCGGCAGTCGGGGCACAATTGGGAGTCGTTGACGCACCCCAGGCAGTAGAGGCACACGTGGTGCAGGTTCGTCACCGACATCATGCGGTGACAGTCCCTGCAGTTCTTGAAGCCGGGCATCCCTATGACACAAGGAGTCGATCGACTAAGAAATTAGGTAAAAGGCCTCGAAAAAGCTCAGTCAAAAAGTGACTGGGGTACTTGCTCTTCCCAGATCTGCGCTTGCTGGTGCGGAAAAAGAAAGAACCTATGTCAGCGCGTGTGGGAGCGGCTAAGTAGCTCCAAATGAGCCGCACGACGACGCCTACCGACGCGCAGGGGGTACTGCTGACGAAAAACTTTCCAGATTCAATCTGAAGCCTGGGGGTAATTATAAGATAAGGAATCAATCACCACGTGTTTTTCAGATTGAATCTACAGCTCTACATGCCAAAAACAGATGCATGATGGTAAGTAGCATTTTCCATTCAAGGCATATGAGCTGTAGATAAAATACTGTGCATAGACTATACAGCAGTTCTCCCTTAGCGGTGGCTACCTGTATCTTTTGCAGTGGTTTTTAAAAGTGTTCTTAATACAGCCTGGCCCACACTAGCTTGTTTGGCTTGCATATCCACACAATAGTGTTTTGTGAAAGTGTGCAGTGTAGACCAAGTTGCTGCTTTGCAGATGTCATCTAGGGGAATATTCCCTAAGAATGCCATAGAAGCCCCTAGTTTACGTGTGGAATGAGATCTAGGGGAATGGTAAATGAGCGTTTGGCTTTAAGGTAGCATATTTGGATACATTTAAAAATCCACCTTGCAATCCCCGCTTGAGATGGGATTGCCCTTATGAGGTGGGGAGACAGCTACAAAGAGTGGTGTATTCTTTCTAAATTATTTTGTTCTTTTAATGTAGTAGAGTATTGCTCTTTTAACGTCTAACGTGTGAAGAGCGTGTTCTGCCACTGAGTCTGGGAGAGGGAAAAAAAACTGGGAGTTCGACAGACTGGTTAAGGTGGAAGGTTTGTTCGCCCTAGGTTGGCAGACGTGGGTCCCTTTCTCACTTTGCCACTGGATTCAAGCTGGCCTGGCTGATGAAGGGTGGTACCCAGAGACCGGTCCGAGGAAGCTTGTTTCCGGTTCAGGGAAGACCTGGATTGGTAGTTCGGGCTTGACTGTTCCCATGAGGGACAGCGTCAAGACTGATTTGCATATAGCTGGTCTGAACTGAGGTGGGGAAGTGAGCTAAAGAACGATGATGGATTAAACCCAGATCTGTGACTGGGGGTGAGTTTCTTAAAATTTTCAGTGCTCCGTCCATCATCTCCTTGCGTTTGCTTTAAGGTGGAAGGCAGACACAACTGTAGGTAAAGTTAGGGTTTGTTCTAAGAACCACTATGTTATGATGGATTTGCAAAAATGATTTTTGTATGGTTAATGCATGGAGTTCACTAACTCTTCTAAGAGATGTGATAGCGACTAGGAAGGCTACTTTCGAAGTGAAGAACTGTAATTCACATTTGTTCTGAGGTTCAAATGGGGGACCCATTGGTTTGATAAGGACAACATTTAGATTCCACACTGGAGATGGTGGAACTGCGTGGAATAATTCTTTTAAGTCCTTCCATAAATGCTTTGATAGCGGGTACTTGAAACAAAGACAAGTGTTATCTGTTTTGGAGAGAAGCTGCTATTGCAGCGAGATGAGTCTTTAGATGTATATGCTAGGTTACATCGTTGTAGGTGGAAGAGATAACCAATAATATTCTGAATAGAAGCATCTAGTCACAATCGTTTCCACTTTGCTGCGTAGCATGCTTTGGTGGTAGGACGTCTCGCTTCTTTAATGATGTTCATGGTGGGAGATTGAGGTAGTCAAACTCTAAGACTTCAGGGGCCAGATCGCAAGGTTGAGTAGACTAGGATCTGGATGCCTTATCGCTCCATGGTTCTGAGTAAGAAGCTTGGGTGAGAGGCAGACCTTTTGATGCAGAACTACTGATAGTTCCAAGAGGGTTGTAAACAATGGTTGCCGAGCCCATGTTGGAGCAACTAGGATCAATGTGAGGGAATGCTGTTTGAGTTTCCGAACCACTAACGGAATGAGCGGGAGAGGTGGAAAAGTGTAAGGAAAATGCTACTTACCAGTATGCATCTGTTCTTGGCATGTAGAGCTGCAGAATCCTACATTTAGCAATAGATCGCCACCTGGTGTTGGGCTCGGATGATTGCAGGTTGTTGTTGTCTTCTTGGAAGAAGTCTTTTGTAGTCACGAGATAGGTGACTCCTCCCTTGGACAATACTGCGCATGGTCCTCGACTCCATCCTCAGATTGTTTTTCACCATGATGGGAAATGATGGAGTTAGTAGAAGTAAAGAGAAAAAGATGTCCATGCGTGTGCATCTAAGTAAGATGAATACTGGAACGGATACAAGTCCCGGGGAGGCGGGAGGGCATGTAGGATTCTGCAGCTCTACATGCCAAGAACAGATGCATACTGGTAAGTAGCATTTTCCGTTCAAAGCATATGAGCTGCAGATCCTACATTTAGCAACGATTGTGCAGCAGTGTCTCCCCTAGCGGTGGTCGCTTGTATCCGTTGCAGCATACTGAAAGAGTGTTTTAACGACAGCTTGGCCTACTGCAGCTTGCTGCTTGGCTTGCAAATCAACACAATAGTGTTTAGTGAAGGTGTGTATTGTAGACCATGTTGCTACCTTGCATATATCCTCTAATCGTATGTTTCCTAAGAAAGCCATAGAGGCTCCTAGTTTGCGAGTGGAGTGTGCTTTAGGAGGAACTGTTAGTGTACGTTTAGCCTTGTGATAGCCTATTTGAATACACTTAACAATCCATCTAGCAATACCTCCTTTAGAGATAGAATTGCCTTTGTGTGGGGGAGAAAAGGATACAAATAGTTGTTTTGTTTTTCTGAATGATTTAGTCCTGTCTGTGTAATATAGTAGAGCTCTTCTAACATCTAGGGTGTGCAAAGCTCTTTCTGCAACAGAGTCCGGTTTTTGAAAAAACACTGATAACTCTACTGATTGGTTTAGGTGAAAAGGAGTAATCACTTTTGGTAGAAATTTTGGATTGGGTCTAAGAACCACTTTGTTAGGATGTATTTGAAAAAATGGTTCTTCTGTTGTGAATGCTTGGATTTCACTAACTCTTCTGAGAGAGGTAATGGCAACAAGGAAAGCAGTTTTCCATGTTAGAAATTGTAGTTCACATTTATGTAACGGTTCAAAAGGGGATCCCATGAGTCTTGTAAGGACCACATTTAGGTTCCATACTGGAGCAGGTGGTAACCTGGGTGGGATTATTCTTTTAATCCTTCCATAAATGCTTTTATTGCAGGTACTCTAAATAGAGATAGATGTTGCCTATTTTGTAAGTACGCTGCAATAGCTGCTAGATGCAGGAGGATGGAAGAGTAAGCCAAATTGGACCTTTGTAAATGTAGAAGGTAGCAAATGATATTTTGGATGGAAACGTCCAAAGGATCAATGTGATTTTTGTTACAGTATATTGCAAATCGTTTCCACTTAGCAGCATAGCATGCTCTGGTAGTGGGTCTTCTAGCTTCTTTAATTATATTCATACAGTCTGGTGGTAGATTTAAGTAACCAAACTCTAGGACTTCAGGAGCCATATCGCCAAATTCAGTTGGCTTGGTTCTGGGTGTCTTATTTCTCCATGGTTCTGTGTTAACAGGGATGGCGTGAGCTGTAATTTCTGATGTGGAACCATTGAGAGATCTAGTAGCGTGGTGAACCACGGTTGATGTGCCCATGTAGGGGCCACTAGTATCAGTTTGAGGGACTGTTGTCTGAGCTTGCGTACCACTAGTGGAATGAGTGGGAGAGGCGGAAAAGCGTACGCAAATCTGCCTGACCAATTCATCCATATTGCATTCCCCTCCGACCGTGGGTGTGAAAACCTGGCGGCGAAGGTTGGGCATTTTGAGTTCTCCTGGGTGGCAAACCGGTCTATTTGTGGATGCCCCCACATTTGAAAGAATGGTTGAAGTACTTGTGGGTGCAACTCTCATTCGTGAATCTGTTGTGATTGACGACTCAACAGATCTGCTATCTGGTTGTGGATCCCTGGAAGGTGTTCTACTGTCAGATGTATGTTTTGAGGGATGGCCCATCTCCAAATGCTCTGTGCAAGTTGGGACAGTTGCAGAGAGTGTGTCCCCCCTGTTTTTGTATGTAGTACATGGCTGTCATATTGTCCGTTCGGACTAGGACAGCTTTGTTTTGGATTTGTACTTGAAAAGTTTTGAGTGCTAGGAAAATTGCTAGCAGCTCTAAGTGGTTGATGTGGAACTGTTTCTGTTGATTGTTCCACTGACCTTGTGTGGTATAATGCAGGAGATGGGCTCCCTAACCTGTGAGGGATGAGTCTGTCGTGAGCACTACTTGTGGAACAGGTTCTAGGAACGGCCGTCCCTTTGTCAAATTTTTGGTGTTCCACCATTGCAGAGAGCGATATGTACGGCTGTCCACCAACACCAGGTCTGTGAGCTGACCTTGAGCCTGATTCCACTGTTGTGCTAGGCATTCCTGTAGTGGACGCATTTGCAGTCTTGCATGGGGAACTATGAAGATGCAAGATGCCATCATCCCTATTAGTTTCATGAACACTCTGGCTTGTAGAGAGTGCTGGCATTGAAAAAGGGAGACTAAGTTCTGAATACTTTGAATCCTGGCTTGACTGGGATAGGCTTGAGCTACTGATTTGTTTATAGTAGCTCCTAGATATTGATGAACGTGCGAAGGCTCTAGGTGCGACTTGGTGTAGTTTATTGTAAACCCTAAGTTGTGCAGTGTTTGAATTGTTTGCTTTGTGTGTTGTGCACACTGGTTGTACGATCTTGCTTTTATGAGCCAGCCGTCCAGGTAGGGGAAGACATGTATTTGTTGTCTTCTGAGATGTGCTGCCACTACTGCCAAGCACTTTGTAAACACTTGTGGTGCTGTTGTAACCCCGAATGGAAGGACTTTGAACTGATAGTGTTGTCCTTGTATGACAAACCTTAAATACTTCCTGTGCGCAGGATGTATTGGAATGTGAAAATAGGCGTCCTCTAGGTCTAGTGTGGACAGAAAATCTCCCTGTTGTAGTAATGGGAGTACCTGTTGTAAAGTGATCATGTGAAAATGATCTGATTGAATGTAGTGATTGAGTGGCCGGAGGTCTAGAATTGGTCTTAAGGTCCCGTCCTTCTTTGGAATTAGGAAGTACAGGGAGTAGACTCCTGTTCCTTGTTCTTCTAATGGAACTACCTGAATAGCATCCTTTTGTAGGAGTGCTATAACTTCCTGTTGAAGCAGAGTTATGTGTTCTGCAGACATTGGACGCTGCCTGGGTGGTATGTTTGGGGGGGTTGCTGTGAGTTCTAGGCAGTAGCCATGTTGGATAATTTGTCTTACCCACCTGTCTGTTGTGATGGAGTTCCAGACAGGTAGGAACTGTGAAAGTCTGCCCCCCACAGGAGTGGAATGCTGTAGGGGAGGCAGAGGGAAGTCATTGTTTAGGAGTGGAAGAGGAGCGGTTGTTGTTACTACCTCTACCTCTTCTAAAAAATCCTCTATTAGAGGAGGTCTGCGTGTGTGTTTTAAAAGATGATGTGTCTGCGCCGGTCTGCTTGGAGCCTCCTCTATAAGAGGAGCGGCGAAAGGAACCTCTAGCTTGGGTGTATTGTAACGCCCCCATAGACTTAGCGGTATCTGTGTCTTTCTTCATCTTTTCTAATGTGTTATCTACCTCCGGCCTGAACAATTGGTTCTGATTAAAGGGCTGGTTTAGAATGGTAGTTTGTACCTCTGGTTTAAAACCTGAGATGCGTAACCATGCGTGACGCCTGAGAATTACACTAGTGTTCACTGCTCTGGATGCTGTGTCAGCTACATCTAGTGCACATGTAATTGAGGCATTTGAAATTAATTTGCCTTCTTGTAAAAGTTCTGCTGCTAGATCTTTGTGTTGATCTGGTAGGTGTTCCAGTAACTTTTCTAGTTGATCATAATGAGCCCTGTTGTAGCGTAAGAGCAAAGCCTGTGTGTTTGCTATGCTCCATATGTTTGTTGCTTGTGCAGCAATTCGTTTCCCTGACGCATCAATGATCTTGGACTCTTTGTCAGGCGGGGGTGTGTCCCCAGAAGTTTGAGGATTGGCCCTTTTGTGCGCATTAGACACTACCAAGGAGTCTAGTGGCAGATGACCCTTAATGTATACTGGATCAGCTGGTGCTGGCCTATACTTTTTCTCTATTCTAGGATTTAACACCCTACACCTTACTGGATCTTTAAAAATCTCTGGAGCATGTTTTAGGACTCCCTTAATCATTGGTAATATTTGGGTAGACCTTTGTGACTGTTCGAAAGTGTCTAACAAGAAATCCTCCTCAATGTCATCAGAGTGCATGGGAACCCCATTGTAAAGTGCAGCTCTGTTTCACAAATGGTTAAAACCAAAACTGTCCTCTGTAGGGGAAGGTTTTGTTGGGTAGTACTGAGGATCAGGGATGTCTGGTGCATTATTTGGTGAAAAATGTAATGCATCCTCATCATCCTTAGGGTATTCTGCGTTAACATCCTCATCTAAAGGGTATGTATGTGGTTCTGTAACATTATCCCCCCCACCCAAATCATACTCCTCATCAGTGTGGTGTGATGATGCAGGAGAGTGAATAGGAGTAGTTATAGGTTCTACATAAGGAGTAACAGGAGAGGAAGAAGGTGAAGGAGAGGAAGGGTGCATTGGAGAAGTTGCACAGTCCTTTTTTGCAGGGACCACAGGTGTAAGTGGTGTGTCTGCTGGTCTCTTCTTATAAGGGATTGTTTCCACATGTCCAGTTTTTGGATTAATCTGGACTCTTTTCTGTCTAGGATCTGGTCTAAACAGTTCTTCCTCTTCTATAATCTTCTTCGGCGTCGATATAGAGGTTGTTTAGTACTTTTTGCCTTATGAGGAGTAGTTAAGTATTTTGGTGCCGAATGTTGTTTAGCCTTATCTGGGGTATTCGGTACCGGCATTAGAGGTTTCGGCATGGATACAGGTTTTGCTGGGCCTGTGGCGCCGGAAACTGGCTTCCCCTCGAAGCTTTCAGGTTTGGTACAGTTTTTGTCTTTGGCGCCGATGGTACTGGTGCCGAAGTGTCTTTGGGCGCCAAAGTGTTTTCTATGTTTGGTGCCGAAGGATGTTTCGGTGCCAACAGAGGAGGTGTAACTGGCACATGGTGTTTCTTTGGTGCCGAGGCACCGGAAGGCGTATTGTCTTTTCTCGGAGCCGGGCCCGAAGGCGGGCGTTAGAGGGTAAATGTCGGTCTCGACTGGGCCCCATGGGCGGAGTGCTGACCGTTGCCTTCTGTTTGATTAATGTCTGTTGTGCAGGGGCAGATGTACTCACGGGTTGTCAAGACGGGATCGAATCGTCCGAATCCTCTGCCCCGATATGATCTGTAGATAAGGCAAGTCCTCCTCTGCGCCGAGTGGAGCCTCGTCCTCGGAGATATCTTCGATTGGATATTCGTCCTCAGAGACGTCTTCTTAGACTATCTCCTCTTCAAAGATGGCCTCCGGTGCTGGTGCTGATCTTCTCATTTCGTGTCGACGGGCCCTCTGATCTCGAATTGTTTTCTTCGATCGGAAGGAAGCACAGGCTGTGCAGGTCGACTCGTCGTGTTCTGGCGAGAGACAGAGGTTGCAAACCTCGTGATGGTCGCTATGAGGGAATTTTGCTCGACATACCGGGCATCTCTTGAATGGAGTTCTTTCCATGAGGCGTAGGCCCCACGGCGCCGATGGGCCCAACGGCCCGCGTCGACGCACCGGAATGTAGCTGGTGATGTCGAAATCTATTCGATGTTGAAAGAAGTTTGTTTGAAGTTTCTCGCTTCGAAAGAGTAGAAAAAGTATTTTTCTAGCCGGAGCGGAAAACTTTCATCCGAACCCAGTGGCGGAAAAAAACAATCTGAGGATGGAGTCGATGACCATGCGCAGTATTGTCCAAGGGAGGAGTCACCTATCTCGTGACTACAGAAGACTTCTTCCAAGAAGACAACAACAACCTGCAATCATCCGAGCACAACACCAGGTGGCAATCTATTGCTAAATGTAGGATCGGCAGCACATATGCCTCGAACACAAATTTGCCTGATCAGTTCATCCATAGCGCATTGCCTTTGGACAATTGGTGTGGATACTTTGGCGCGAAGCTTGGGCATTATGCATTTTCATGTGTGGCGAACTGATCTATTTCTGGGTGGCCCCACATGTGAAAGAATGGAAGAAGAACTTGAGGATGAAGTTCCCATTCGTGGATCTGCTTTCTTTGACGACTGAATTATTAACAACAGGGGGTACCCGATAAACCAATAGGCATCTGGGTAAATATAGCTAACTACAGACAAGGGGATGCCAACGGTATTTTTTAAAAAGAAAGATTATTTGCAGGGACAGATACTACTAATTATCTATCTCAACACATTCTAAATTGTACTGTATCAATCTATCATATTATAACGTTCATCTAGTGGCTTTTAACACCAACTGAAAAGAAGGAACACACAAACAATTATGATTTGTAACTTTCTTTTAGAAATCCTTTTTCATTTTATCATCATATGTACAAATCAACTCGTCACACAATATTTAATCTTGTGTGAAAGCACTTTTCAAGATCCAAGAAACAAAATTTCATCTTGTTAACCCTTAATCCATGGGTTGTGTATGAAGCCCAATAATTTATATACAAGGAAAATACTGGCAATGTCTTTTCTTGGCCTTATTTCCTTTTCGAACACCAAAGTAACAAGGAGCATAAAAAGCAATAATCAGTGTCTTTATGGCTTCTAATCAAAATAATACTCCTAGGGATTATATCCAAGAAATTTCAAAATCAAAGAGGTGTCGAAATTGGTGATAACGGTCGACGCGTTTCGGCCTGTCAAGCAGTTTCAGGCCTCATCAGGACAATGGGCAACAAAAATCCTAATAGTAAACCACAGCATAGTTTCACAAATCTTCCAAGCCAATTTCAGCTAGGGTGACCAGGGGCTATAGTCTTGTTACCGGAAATCAATTGCACCAGGTAAACGAGGATGGAATTCCTTTGCTAGGCACAGCCTGTGCTTATCTGAATCACATATGTCTCACCAAACTGGTAATCAAAACGCCTTGCTAAACGCTTGCATGCTTCTTCAAAGTTTCACCGTGTCCGCCGGAGGATTATGACGAACACAAGTATTCAAACCAACGCCCGAGTCTTCTACTACTCGGCGCTCAAACCAGCTTCCATTGACGACTGAGCAGATCTGCAATTTGATTGTGTACTCCTGGGAGGTGTTCCGCAAGGAGATATATGTTTAGCGGAATGGCCCATCTCTAAATGCTTTGAGCTAGGTGTGAAAGCTGCAGAGAGTGTGCCCCACCCAGTTTCTGTATGTAGTACATTGATGTCATGTTTTCGGAAACGGACAAGGACAGCTTTGCCTAGCAGATTGAGTTGAAGATTTGAAGATGAGCTCCCCAGCCTGTGAGGGATGCTCCTGTTAGCACTATTTGTGGAACCGGGTCAAGGAAAGGCCGCCCTTTTGAAAGGTTTTGTGTGTTCCACCACTGCAGAGAGTGATGTGTGCGGCTGTCCACCAACACCATATCTGTTAGCTGACCTTGTGCCTGGTTCCACTGACGTGCCAAACACTCCTGTAAGGGATGCATTTGGAGTCTTGCATAAGGGACGATGCAAATGCAAGAGGCCATCATCCCGATATTAGCTGCATGAACACTCGAGCTGGTAATGAGTGTTGAGGCTGAAATTTTTTACATTAGAGCTGCATGATGCTTATCCTGGCTGGGATGGGGTATGCTAGGGATTTTGAACTGTCTGGTGTAGGTCCTAGATATTTTTGTGTGCTGGACGGTTGGAGGTGGGATTTGGTGAGGTTCACCATGAATCCCAAGTCGTGAAGCAGATGGATTATTTTGTGTGTGTGTGTGCTGCACACAGCTGCTGTGTGACTTGGCTTTTATGAGCCAGTCGCCCAGATAATGGAACACATGAATAAGTTGTCTTCGTAAATGAGCCGCCACTACGGCAAATCACTTGGGGAAGCTGGGTGCTGTAGTCACCCCGAACGGGAGGACTTTGAATTGGTAGTGTTGACCGTCTACCACAAATCTGAGATATTTCCTGTGAGCGGGGTGAATGGCAATATAAAAGAAGGCGTCCTTTAAATCCAGAGTGGAGAGAAAGTCGCCTTGTTGAAGAAGTGGGAGCACCTATTGGAGAGTGACCATGTGGAAGTGTTCTGACTGAATGTAGAGGTTTAAAGGTCTGAGGCCCAGTATTGGCCTGAGAGCCGTCCTTTTTGGGAATTAGAAAATAGAAGGAGTAAATCCCTGTGCCTCAATGAGGCAAGGGGACTGGTTCTATTGCATGTTTTTGTAATAGAGAGACAGCCTCTTGTTTGAGAAGAGTCAGATGTTCTGAGGACATTGGGCGTTGTCTGGGAGGGATATTTGGGGGAGTAGAGGTGAGTTCCAGGCAATAACCATACTGGATAATTTGCCTTACCCACTTGTGTGTTGGAATGGAATTCCAGACAGGTAGGAACTGTGAGAGACGTCCCCCGACAGGAGTGGAATGATCGGGGGAAGTGAAGAGAAGTCACTGCTTGGTGGTAGGTGAGTTACAGGTGTTGCTACCGCAACCTCTTCCCTTACCGTTGTTACCCCTGTACCCTCCTCGAAAATATCCTCTGGATGAGGTGGTTTGATTGGGACTTTTGTATGATGAAGAGGGTGCTCTGAGCTAGTAGTTTTGGAGCCAGCCCTGTAAAAGGAGCGACGTAATGAACCTCTAGAAGAAGGTCATTGCAAGGCCCCCATAGACTTGGCAGTCTCAGTATCTTTTTTCATCTTTTCTAAAGATTTATCGACTGTGGGCCAAAAAAGCTGTTCTTGGTCAAAAAGCTGATTAAGAATAGTGGATTGCACCTCCTGCTTGAATCTGGAGATTCTGAGCCAGGCGTGCCTGCGTAATAAAACACTGGTATTAATAGCAGGAGACGCTGTATCGGCCGCATCGAGGGCACATTTGATAGATGTGTTGGTTATTAACTTACCCTCCTGTATAAGGTCGTTAGCTTTGTTCTTATACTAGTCAGGATGATGTTGCATAAGCTTTTCAAGCTCATCATAGTGAGCTCTGTTATATCTGGCCAACAATGCTTGGGTATTGGCAATCCGCCAATGACTTACCGCTTGGGACGTGATAAGTTTCCCTGATGCGTCTATCAGTTTCGATTCCTTAACAGGAGGAGGGGCATCGCCAGTGCTTTGTGAATTAACCCTCTTCCGTGCTTTAGACACCACAAGAGAATCTAAAGGGACCTGACCTCTGAGGTAGATTGGGTCATTGGGAGGTGCCATATATTTTTTGTCCACCCTGGGGTTGAGGATCCTGGCTTTGACTGGGTCTTTAAACACTTCTGGTGCATGTTTCAGCATGCCTTTTAGCATTGGCAGGGTGTGTGTAGACTTTTGTGAGGGTGCAAATGTTTCTAATAAGTCTTTTTCTAAGGGATCAGTGTACTCGCACTCCATGGTATTGTGCAGCCCTATTAATGTAGGAGTTACTTACCTTCGGTAACGATTTATCTGGTAGAGACGTTGTCTAGCCGCAGATTCTTTAACTTAGAATATCCGCAGGCATCAGACTGGATCCGGAAAAAAGATTGCAGCAGCACCTCTGCGCGTCGGCGCCACACGACCGCGCCCTGATGTCGTCCACATACGTGACGTCAGCGAGGTCATACAAGTCCCTCCCGGTGCGCTGACGTCCGTTTTCTTCAGAGAAACTTTTCAGCAGCACAACGTTGAGCCACCAACAAAACTGTGAAAGTATGGGAAAAGTGTGCAAGGGATAAAAAATCCGTAAAACAAAGAAGGCAGATGGTGTAAAAGCAAAGTGGGACAAAGCTGTGAGAAAGAGACCCGCAAAGCAAAGCGTAAAACCTTCCCAAAGTGCGACCAACAAGGGAAGCACATCTCAACAGACAAGAATACACCATTATTACCCTGTAGAACTGTGCCGTCCCACAAGGACGGGGCACACAAGAACAACAATCCACTGCAAGACGGTACGAAAAGACTGGCACTTCCTCCATAGAAATGGAAGTCTGCAATACAGCCCAGCAGCACTCCAAAGAAGACGCCTATCGAGGAGACAAGAACTCCGAGTCAATGGAGAAGGCGGGAGGGAGGAAAGGCAGCAGGAGAAGAAGATGATCTCCTGATGAAGATGAATTCAAAAGGCACCATTGGACAGGAAAGAAGCCACTTGGAGGGAGTCAGTCGCATGTCGCAATTCTGAAATGGGTGCAACAATGTGAGCACCCTCAAAAGAAAACCAATGGCAACTAAAAGGAGGCAAATGGACTAGCTCACCTGGCAAGGTCTTCGCAGAACGGGGAGGATGGGTGGGCGTTAAGGAATCTGAGGCTAGACAACGTCTCTACCAGATACATTGTTACCGAAGGTAAGTAACTCGTACGTCTGATAGAGACATCTAGCCGCAGATTCCTTAACTTAGAATAGATACCACAGCCATACCCCAAGGGGGAGGTGGGTGTGCGACAGAACAGCAGAAAGTGCCCAAAGCACTAAGCCAGCAACTGAGTGACAGACAATGGGGAAGGCTGTGGCGGAACAGCCAGATAGTACCCCAAATAGATCAGAAGAGCAAAAGAGAACGGGAGACAAGGTGTTCCAAAAATGCCAGAATGGAACTACACCATACCCGTATAAATATGAGATGTAGAAACGGCACCAGCTATATACCAGAACAAAAAGAGAGAGAGAGAGAGAGAGAGAAAGAGAGCAAGCGAGAGTCCAGAGCGAAGAGGAAGAAGGACTACTCTCAGCTTGATGGGGCACTATGTGGACACCAACCAAAGGTTGAGGGAAACATGAAGAGATGCAACTAGCGCCTATCAGGCTAGCCCATGGAAGGAAAGCCGGAGAGGCAACAGTCAGGAACCAAAGGGCAAGAGGTAGGAACTGAGGGATGTCTTAAAAGTACAGGCGGGATCAAGAAACAAGCCAAGTGCACACCTAATCACCAAAGGAGGGACATGGCGAACAGTATCAACCTGAAGCACGCTGATGCGGGCCACCACTTAAACACGCACAGAGCAGACAGCCACAGAGACAACAAGGTGGCGCAGCTAAAATGAGCATAGGACCGCCCAACCAGGCAGCTTGAAGACGAAGGTGAGAACCAACTCATGAAAAACAGATGCAGGGTGCAGAACCTGGAATGGCCGGCAACAGAAGAGCTGTCCCGCAGGCACAGCCGATATAGTGTAGGGCGATACCCAATGAAAGGAGCATATCCGAGGGAAGTGGCAGCAGATGCATCCGAGTACCACAAGGACCTGCTAAGAGGAACACGTATAAATGTAGAAAAGAATTATAGACTTCTACATCACATTTTCAGAGTACGAGCCAAAATGAAACTTCTTCCAGATGAGAATTATCGTTCAGCATCTGAACACCAAGAAGGGAGCAGCGTAAGCTGGGGGACCCCCCTCCCAGGAAGCGAGGCAACTAAGTGCATTTAAGTGTACTGAAAGAGACACTGCCGCGTAGAAGAAAGGCAATCCTGAATACAGCACAGAAAAGCTCCCTGACACATGGAGACATAGGACCAGATCTCGCAGCAGCGAAGCAAGGTGAAGATGTAGAAAGAAGGGTACCCATGGCAACCTGTAGATATATATCAGAAAAGGGTCACGAGCCACGACCTAGCAACATGGGTGTTGTAGGAGGAACACACCTAGTGCATTAATGGCAGGCAGTAGCCGCATTTCAAGCGTGATAACACTCTGAAAACCTCCAAAGGAGGAGAATGAGGGACATATGCAACACGACTCATGGTGTATAGAGGATAGCACCAAAGTCACAACATTGAACACCATACAATGGTAAGAAAAGAGCACATGGGGACGTATAGAGCCCAAAAGGATCTCCAGGCCCACATGGAATAAAGCAGAGCTATACAATAGCATACAAGTACCCCACTTAGAGTATGACACACCCCCAAACAATGGGGAACACCTATTAGGGCAAACCACAGTCAGGGGACCAGACACAACAACCTGTGGAACACCGCCACAGTAGGCTTACTGCCAGATAAAACCCATAATGCATCTGAAGGATGCTAAATGAAAGGACAACCACACTAGAACATGTGAAAAGAAGACCTGGAAAATACAGGCTTAAGGGGGAGGGCAAAAGCCCGCAAGTAGGCGCTGAACAGCCGATTCGGCGTGAGCATGAAACAATAGGACCCGATCAAAGGGTAGATCAACAAGGCGCTCCCGGATATTCTCCGGGTAGATGCTATCCCGCAACCAAGCATGGCGCCGTAAGGCAACCGAACCAGCCACAGCTCGGCCTAAGGAATCAGCAGTATCCAAGGCAGAGGGGAATGTAAATTCAGCAAGGTCACGGCCATCCCGGAGAAGACGAAGGAGGTCAACACGAGCCCCTTCAGAGGTGGCTGAAAGAAGAGACTCCAGAGAGTCATACAGGGCAGAGGTAGCCCGAGCCAAACACACACACTATTCAGTTAACAAAGGGCGGACTAGTGGCGGCGAAGATGTTACAACCCCACGACTCTAGCCATCTGCACTCCCGGGAGAGAGGAAGCATTAACTGAGGCGAGGCAGGGAAGGCAGATTGCAGAACAAACCCCTGCACATCTGGGTGAACAAATAAGCAAACTGGATGATGTGGAGCAGGACGGTGGTGGTGAAAGACAGAACGAGCCACCGGAAACTGGCCAAGCCCAGGTGCCCAAAAAGGTGTCATAAAGAGAAGCTTCAAAGGGCAGAAGCGGCAGGGGTGCTATGGTTCGTAGAGGGGTACCCAGCCACGTCGCACTCTGACAACGCCATATCATTTGGTGCCGGGGCGAACCCACCGTCGAGTAAGTAGCGGAGGCCCCGAGGATGCCCCAAGGACAGGAGAAGACCCAAGGAAGGCCTGCAGGGACGCGGCATAAGCCTCTATTAGGGTCCGAGTCACCCCTGTGCCCAGAAAAGGTGGATAAGGGAGGGGCGACTCCCAGGGGCGCACGTCCGGAAGGCTCCGGGAACTAGTGCCCCCGACAAAAGAGGGAAGTGAGGTAGAGGACCTCTGCGACATGCGCCGCGACTTACCCAGAAGGGGCGAGCGATGCCCCCGGGCCCCAGAGGGCGACCGACGCTGCAACTGGAAACCACTACCAGAGGGGCCTGCCACCGGTGAGGCCACCGGAGGTCGAGACGACTCCGACCGGGACAGGTGAGCCGAAAGGAGCTTCATCCGGCGCTTCCGACGGGACTTCGGCTTGAGGTGTTGGCATGAGTCACAATCCGTCTAGTTGTGGTGTTCGCCCAGACACCACATACAGATAAGGTGTGTGTCCGTCACGGACATTTGCTGCGAACAGGAGGTACACGTTTTAAAGCCCAAAGGCATCGCACACTGTTCCAGAGGGCATGAAAACAGGCAAGAGGAACCGCTTTCTCCGGATCCGCGTTGAACGCGTAAAAGAAGGAAACTGACGTCAGCGCACCAGGAGGGACTTATATAACCTCGCTGACGTCACGTACGTGGACGACGTCAGGGCGGGGTCGCGTGGTGCCATCCCCAGGCGCGCAGTGGGGCTGCTGCTGCTGCAAAAAAATCTTGATCCATTCTGATGCAAGAGGATATTCTAAGTTAAGGAACCTGCTGCTAGATGTAATGTAATGTAATGTATAGGCATTTATATAGCGCACTACTTACCCGGAGGGTCCCAAGGCGCTTCGACCGCTGCGAAACCCTTCCTGGCTTCCCTGAGAGATGGTCCCTTAATGGGTATCTCCAGGGTGAGACCAGGCATCCCCGGCGGTCTGGTGGGGCCGTTAGTGAAGATGAGGCAAGTTAACGCCCAGAGTTGCCGAGTGTGATCGCTGATCAGAGTGGGCATCGAGGCGAGAGAATTATCGAGTCCGCTGACCCTGGTCCAGAAACCTGCCGCGCTGGGAATCGAACCCTGGTCCCGGGCCGTCCTCTGCTCTCGGGTCTGCCGCCTCTAACCAGTGAGCCACACTACTTCACTACTAGATGTCTCTATCAGATTAATTGTGCAAACCCAATGTTATCATCTGGCGGTGATGGCCTAGAAGGATAGAGGTCCAGGACATTGTGTGGATCTGGATCGGTATTATAATCATCCCAAGGATCTCTATCGTGTGGGATTGTATGTGCGGCGACATCCCTATCTGCATCTGTGGTCCCATACCCACCCATATCATCATCTTTATCCTCTTGTGGTTGAGGTGACAATGTATGTTGAGGGGAGAGTGATGAAGAAATTAACAAATTTGAATCCGGTGGAGAAGGAGAGGAAGGTGGAGAAGTATTAGGGCCTATTTCCTTCTGTTTCATGGGTTTCCATAGTCTTGTTAATGGTCCAGTTTCCTCTTTTTAGGAGGTTTGGTGGTAACATGACCAGTTTCTGGGTCAGTGTGTAGAGTTTTTTGCTTTGGATTGGAAAAATCTGGCAGACTGTCAGTCAAAAGTCAGTCAAAATACTCTTTATTCGATTTTTGTTAAAATCATAAAAGGACAACATACAAATACAGTTTAAAACATCAATTGATCTAGTTACTGAATTATACCATGTTAACTTCATTTTTCCAAAAATTACAAAAGTTAAAAGTTATTACAGTAGTTAAAAATCTCCATTTAAAACCAAGTTTGGATTAAAATAAGGCTTTCTTAGGTAATCTTTTCTTCCTTGATCTGAATGCAGCTGTTAAATAACAGGCAACACTGAACATAATATGGGTATCTGGTAACATTTCAAGAAAAATTAAAGCTGGCCTTATTTGAATGAAGCCAGCAGCCCTTAAGACAGGAAGTAAATATTTTACCCTCTCCCTAGTGTAGAAACCACAGAAAAATGTAAAATGGAGGGTGTCTTGTACTGAGAACTGATCACAATCACAGGGTGGTCCATCTTCAGGTTTTGACCACACAGGAAAATTTCCTAATGAATAATGAATTAGATTCAGCCTGAATTTTGTAAGTAGGAGTCTATGGAGTGGGTTGGTCACATTTTTTAAGTACGGTTCCAGGGAGGGAGAGGTCGTTAAAACTATATGCGCCCTTACCTAGGGTTTCCTCAGTTCCGACTCCTCTCTTGCCATACAAGCCCTCTACAGGAATGCCTGCTTGACCCATCCAATATCTTCCCTTCTGATGTTAATTGGGTCATTAAAAAGTTCCGGTTTTCCCAGCGTAGCAAAAGTAGATCTAATATATTTCAGCCAGGGTATTCTCATGGCATTATCCCTCGAGATAACATCCTTAAGGATGGCATGGTTTAACGTTAACTCAGAGTTCAGCCATGTTTTAGACCAGAAAAGAAGTGGGGCTAGTTTTAATTTATCAACAATGTAGGGTAAGCCCATTTCTTCATGAATAGAGAAGGTGGGTGTGGAATTTGGAACAGATAGAATTTTCCTAATGATACCATTTTCCACCCTCTGTATTTTTACCAGGTTTGTATATCCCCACATGGCGGACCCATACATAGCAATTGGGACACACTTGCTGTTATATATTTTAATCACTGCCTCCATCGGTTTTGCTCCTAGTCTTTTTGTGAAGGCCAGCAAGGCTGAAGATGAACGTGCTAGACTAAGACTCTTAGCTTTGATCTGGGGAACCCAGGACCCTCTTTGATCAAAAAGGACCCCCAGATATGGAAAAACTGGTACCCTAGAAAGAGTCTTGCCCTTGCAGGTAAAGGATTTTTTGTGCAGCATATTAACTTTACGTCCTATGATCATGGTATGGGACTTAGTTACATTAATTTTCAAATCTAAGTTCTCCATGAAGGAGCCAAAGCGGTCCAGGAGGGCCTGTAAACCGATACCGGTTCGTGCAATTAGAACGGCGTCATCCGCGTATAGGAGGGCTGGTATCTGTTCACCTCCTATACGCGGTACATCAGCCATTCCTGCTTCTAGGTGTTTCCCCAGCCCATTTAAGTAGATGGTAAAGAGAAGGGGGGCCAGGATACAGCGCTGGCGCACCCCCTTCTCAGATTTAAAACTGTCCGAACACCTTCCATCCCTAGTGACCCTTATTTTGGCATTAAGGTCCTGATGTAACCTAGCGATAAAAGCTACCAGGTGTTCTTCTATGCCTATCTCAAGAAGGAGAGTCCATAGCTTACTCCTATTCACCAAGTCGAAAGCCGAGGAGAGGTCCATAAAAGCCAGGTATACTGACCCCTCCCCGGCCACCGTATACTTGGAGACCAAGAGGTGAAGATTGGAACATTGTTCAATCGTCCCTCTATTTTCACGGAACCCATATTGGATATTTGAGAGCCCCCCGCACTGTTCTAAATTATCCCTCAGTTTGACCAATAAGACTCTACCTAAGATTTTAAAGGTGGAGTCAATAAGGGAAATCGGGCGGTAGCACCCTGGGTCCTCCCGGTTTCCCTTCTTGAAAATAGGTACGATAATGGATGTTGCCCATGTTTCAGGGAGGGTTCCTTCGTTTGTTACTCTGAACACTCTAGCCAATACTTTGCTCCAGAGTGTCGGGCAATATCTAAAAAAATCCACCGGCACTCCATCGGGGCCTGGTGCCTTGTTTTTTGTAGATTCCATTATGGCTTTATAAACCTCCTCTTCAGTGAACTCTACTGTGGCTGAACAATGGTCCATGTCTGTGGTTTCATTTCGATCGCCTCCATATATATTACTAAAATGCTGTACCCATTTCTCGTCAGGAATTACACAATCTGTAACCAAATTATCGTCCCCCGTAACCAAATTATCGTCCCCCCGAGAAGAAAGAATGATTAATAATGTCCCAGAATTGTTTGCTGTTTTTAAGGACATCTATATTAAGGAGGTCATTCCAAGCATTATTTTTAATCTCGTTTTTCCTTGCCTTAAGGTTTGCTTTATAGGCCTGCCTCAAGTTTGAAATTAGTTCTCTATCTCTATCCTTAGCCTTAAGGGCCTGTTTCAAATCTCTATGGGACCGTGAGCATTTGGTATCAAACCATTTGTAAGGCTTTATCGGGTGCTGTGATAAAGGTTTTGTGAGTTCCCTGGCGGTTTGTGCACAGATAAAGTTAAAAGCTGTAATAATTTGGAGATTTGAAGTAGTTTGGTCCATATAAATTTCTAGTGGTCCCTCAATTTTGGGCAACATTGGGTGTCCATAAACTTTTCCTCCACAACCTTGCCCCATTTAAGCCTTCTGCCCTGATCACTGGGCACCGCCATGGTGCAAACCCGGGATTGTCCCACTCGTTTACGCCATAAGTCACTCCAGTGTATCTCAATCTGGCAGACTGTTTGGGTACAATATATTTTTTGGTGCCGAAGGCTTAGGGTCAGTATGTTCTTTCGACTTTTGGAATCTATGAAAGTTCCAATACTGGAGTAAATCGCTGTTAGCATGAGCTGAAGCCATTTTGGTTATGGCAGTCATTTTAGTTGGCCATATGCTCGCAATGTGCTTCTCCCCTCTTCACTGTTGCCTGCCCTTGTATTTCGCTTGAGTGATCAACTATAATTAACTCTTACAGCACTAAGCCAGAGCCTTGCGCTTGCTCAGAAAGGCCTGTAGCTGCCAGAATGCATCTGTCTTAGTGTGTAACTGTCAGGCTATTCCAACAGATGTAAGGTTTTTGTTACTCCTCCCACTCGGTTGACTAAGTAGTTTCCAGTTGTCCATATATGTGAATAGCTATTCTTGTGTATACTTGTACCGCCTCTTTTTGAGTCTTCATGCTTACTCAGCTATAAACTGGCCATAAAAGGCCCATGGTTTCTGTACTCCTTGAACTACCTCCTACAGTGGCCTGAGGGTACTGTATTGACGTAGTCTCCCTCATGAGAGGTTAATAAATCTATTTTCTTTGATATTACAGCCTCCGTGCCAATCTCTATTTTGTTAGTCTAAGGACAAAGAAGGGCGAACCCCTGCACCAGTGGGCCCCCGAAAGGTTCACTCCCACACTGTGATCATTAAGTACAGACCCTAAAAAAATGAAATTAGCGAGGCTGGATATGTGGTTTGTTGGCATTGTTAAACAGATAAGGCTTCGCCATCAAAGACACTGCTGCCCAAGTGTGAGCTATACATTGCTCGTTGGTACTGCTCTATCAGCCAGTTGTGCAGGTAAGAAAAGCTATGAATGGTGTTTTTGAGCAGGTGCACCGTCACTATTGCTAGATAATGTGCAAGTAATTTGGGCCGTATGACTCCATACTTTGAACTGGCAGTATTGTGCTGTTAGTCCACTTACCATACAGTGCAGACCAGTGGTAGGGAGCTGGAAGTATGGGGATGTGGAAGAAGGTGCGCTTGAGGACAGTCACAAAGTTCCCTTTTTGGAGCAGCATGAGGATGTCCTTTACGGTAGTCATGTTGAAGTGCTCTGACAGATGCAGTGGTTTAGTGGCTGAGATGTAGGATCAGCAGCAGAGCCATGTCCTATTTGGGATGAAGACATTTGCCGCACTGGAAAGAGGGCACCAGTTCAATGGTTTCTTTGCTTAAGAGGGAAGTGCAAGCACTTGAAGCCAGTCAGATGGTTGAGACTAAAGTCTTGGCAGATGAGGTGGTATGTTTGATGGTGTGGAACTCCAGGCTGTACCCCTGCTGTACCATTGACAGCACCCATTTTTTTGGAGGGGGGTCAGAAGCAGAGGCGCCCTTGCTGGATCTATCTCTCCACTTGCCTCTATCATTGCCATGGTATCCACCCCTCTGGGTCCTAAAATGTTTGTTGCTGGAGGTACCCTTGCCTCTGGGGAGGCGTAGGTGTTTTTGCTCTTTCTCCGACCTGTTTATGGAATGCAGACCTGGCTGCTGAGGTCTGTAAGGTAGACACTGCTTTGACAGTCTCCTTGGCCGTAATTTCTTTTCACCAGTATTAAAATGAGCTTTTGGATTAACAGAAGCTTGCCACTGAAGCACAAGTTACTACTTGTGTAACGATATATCTGTAAGAGACATTAGTTACTGATAGATTCCTTACCTTAGAATATCCCCAGGCGTCAGACTGGATCCGGAAATTTTTGCGTAGCAATACCCCTGCGCGTCGGTAGGTGTCGTCCGCGGCCGTCGTCGTTAGCGCCGGAATGACGTCGTTGGAGTACTTAGACGCCGCCCATGCGCGCTGACGCCAGTTCTGATACACAGCTTTTCCGCTCCAGATACGCAGAGCCATGATAGAACCAACACTGGTGCCATGAAACTAGGGCCCTGAAAGGGGATGACCGTAACCCTAGATATCGGTTCGCAGAACGGGGAGGATGGGTGGGTCGGTAAGGAATCTATCACTAACTAATGTCTCTTACAGATATATCGTTACACAAGTAGCAACTTGTGCATCTGAAAGAGACACGTTAGTGATAGATTCCTTACCTTAGAATAGATACCCTAGCAATACCAACCCCGGTGGTGGGCCTGCGAACCAATAATCACACCAGAAAGTCGTGGAGGACGGAACGGCCTAAGAAGCCATCCCTCCGGACTTGGCTGTCCAGGCAGTAGTGTCTTGCAAACGTGTGCAGCGAGGCCCACGTAGCTGCCAGGCAAATGTCCTGCAAGGGCACTCCTCGGCCCAGGGCAGTTGTAGTCGCCGTGGCCCGAGTAGAATGAGCCCGCAATCCAGCAGGGGGCTCCTTTTTGGCCATGGAGTAACATGCCTGGATACACAAGATGATCCACCGCGAGATGGTCCTCTTGTGCACCGCCTTTCCCTTCTTAGCGCCCACGTAACCAACAAAGAGTTGGTCATCCACCCGGAACTGGCGTGTGTGATCTAGATAATAAGAGCACACGTTTTGGGTCCAGACGGTGGAGCCTCTCTTCCTCTTTCGAGGGATGCGGAGGCGGAAAGAAGGTGGGCAAGGTAATGGACTGCCTGATGTGGAAGGCCGTGACAACCTTGGGCAGGAAAGAGGGTCTCGTCCGCAATACAACCTTGTCCGGATGGACAGATAGGAAAGAAGGTGTAGAAGAAAGAGCCTGGAGCTCACTCACTTTCCTGGCAGAGGTGATGGCCACCAGGAAAGCAGTCTTCAAAGTAAGAAGACGGAGAGGACAGTTATGGAGCGGCTCAAAGGGAGCACACATTAGGTAAGTAAGTACAAGATTCAAGTTCCACTGGTAACAGGAGGGAACATGTGTGTGATGCCCTTCAAAAACCTATTTACAATGGGGGACTTGAAAAAGGAAGGCTGATCAGGTAGCCGTAAGAAGGCGGAAAGGGCAGAAAGGTACTTCTTGAGAGTGCCCAGAGCAGAGCCCTGCTGGGCAAGAGAAAGAAGAAAGAGGAGAACCTCAGAAAGGGGTGCAGAGTGGGTCCACAGCCTTTGCTGTGACCATGCCACAAATCTGTTCCAACTGCAGGCGTATACCGACTTTGTGGAGGGACGCCTGGCTGCCAAAATGATATCCCAGACTTCGGGAGGCAAGTCAAATGGCCTCAACTGCCGCCGCTCAATCTCCAAGCTTGTAGGTGGAGACTGGACAGGTTCGGGTGCAGAACCGTCCCCTGCTGCTGCGACAGAAGGTCCTCCCGAAGAGGCAGACAAATCGGGGGATCGACTGACATGCTGAGTAGCTCGGGATACCAGTATCTTCGTGCCCAGTCCGGAGCCACCAGAATAACCTGGGCCCGGTCGCGCCTGATCTTCTTCAGCACTCTGGGCAGAAGTTGTACAGGCAGAAAGGCGTACAATAGACCGCAACTCAACTCGCGACGAAAAGCGTCTCCGAGCGAGTGCCGCCTTGGGAATTCCAACGCGCAGAACTGATGACATTGCGCGTTCTTTTCTGTGGCGAATATATCTAACCAAGGCTCTCCCCGTTGCTGAAAGAGGCCTTGCGCCACGTCCGAGTTCAGATGCCATTCGTGATCCATCATGCACCGACGGCTGAGTTCGTCCGCCCTGGCATTCAGAGAGCCTGCCAGGTGTTGAACCACCAGGGTCACGCCCTGATGTTCCAGCCACTGCCAGAGGCGCAGAGCCTCCCGGCATAGGGTCCACAACCCCACCCCGCCCTGTTTGTTGCAGTACCACATGGCGGTGGTGTTGTCTGTGAACACCTGCACTACACTCCCCCGGACAGAGGGGAGGAATGCCTTCAGTGCTAGACTAATCGCCCACACCTCCAAAAGGTTGATATGGAGCTGGGACTCCGCCGGAGACCAGAGGCCTCTGATCTCCGCCTCTCCCATGTGGCCTCCCCAGCCCTGGAGGGAGGCATCCGTCACAACTACGTGCTCCGGGTGGGGTAGGGAGAGGGATCTGCCACTGACCCAATCGCGGTCCGTGAGCCACCACTGCAGTTGTCTCGCAGTGCCCTCCGAGATCAAGACATGATCGGACAAGTTGCCCTGATGCTGGGCCCACTGAAACTTCAGGTCCCACTGCAGAGCCCGCATCCACCACCTGGCGTGATGCACCAGAAGGATGCAGGAGGCCATCAGCCCCAGAAGCCGCAGCGTCAACCTGACCGAGACTCGGGATAAAGGCTGAAAGATTGGAATCAGAGCCTGTATATCCCGAACCCGCTGTTCGGGTGGGTAGACCCGAAACTGCGCAGAGTCTAGAACCGCTCCGATGAAAAAGAGCTTCTGAGAGGGACACCGGTGCGACTTCAGCACGTTGATGGGGAACCCCAGCAAGTGCAGGAGGTCAGCCGTAGTCTGGAGGTGGCCGACTACTGTCTGGGGCGAGCCCGCCTTCAACAACCAGTCGTCGAGGTAGGGGAAGACTGACACCCCTAACCTGCGCAGATGAGCTGCGACCACCGCCATCACCTTCGTGAACACCCGTGGGGCGCTGGTAAGGCTTAAGGGGAGCACGGTAAACTGAAAGTGCTTGTGGCCTACCGTGAACCGCAGGTAACGCCGGTCGGCCGGCAGGACGGGGATGTGAAAATAAGCGTCCTGCTAGTCCAACGCTACCAGCCAGTCTCCAGGGTAGCTTAGACCTGAGCCAAAGTCAGCATCTTGAACTTCTCCTTTCGGAGGAAGCCGTTGACGTTCCGTAGGTCCAAGATAGGGCGTAGGCCCCCTTTGCCCTTCTTGGGTACCTGAAAGTAGTGGGAGTAACAACCACACCCTACTTCGGGCCCAGGAACGCGCTAGATGGCCCCCTTGGCCAAGAGGGCCGTGACTTCCTCTTGCAGAAGCTGCAAGTGATCCCCCGACACGCGGTGGAATTGCGGTGGCATGGCTGGAGGGGTCGCCTCGAAGGGGAGGGAGTAGCCCCTGCGGACGATCTGCAGCACCCACCTGTCTGACGTGACAGTGCGCCAGTGGGAGAGGTGATGGCGAACCCTGCCTCCCACAGGCGTCACATGGGTCTGAAAACTCGGAAGGTTTTGAGGCAGGTGCTGCAGAGGGAGGTGTGGACTGGCCTCACCGTTGTCCCCGACCGCCGCCACGGCAGTGTCCACGGCCGCCACCGCGCTGTTGAACATTCTGCAGTGCTTGGCTGTCAGTACGTGTGGGGGCACCCCTTCCTTGGCCACGAAAGGAGCGAAAGGCACCCGTTTGCTGGCGTGTGGCCGAGAGGCCCAAGGACTTGGTCGTAGCCCTGGAGTCCTTAAAACGCTCAAGCGCATGGTCTGCCTTGTCGCCAAAGAGGCAACGGCCATCGAACGGCATGTCCAGAAGTGTGGCCTGGACATCGGCTGAAAAGTTGGCGGACCTCAACCAGGCGTGGCGTCGAACCACCACTGTCGTTGCCATCGCCCTGCCCAGTGAGTCCGTGGTATCCAGCCCACACCGGATGGAATATCGCGCTGCATCTCGGCCCTCCACAAGGGTTTGGGCGAGTTTAGCTCGGACCTCCTCCGGACATTGCGGCAGCACGTCCGCGACCGCTTCCCACAGGGTGTGGGTGTAGCGGCCCAAGAGACAGGCGGTATTGACAGACCGCAGCCCTAAGTTTAGGGACGAGAACACTTTCTTCCCGAACTGTTCATATCTCTTGGATTCCCGATCGGGCGGGCAGACGGGAATGCGGTCTGGGAAGTGGAGGCCTGGATAACCAGGCTCTTGGGGGTGGGATGGGTGGACAAAAAGCAAGGGTCGCCTGGGGCCGGGCGGTAGCGTCTGGCCACGTTCCTATCCACAGGCGGACCTGTAGCGGGCTTGGACCAAGTGCCCACAAGAACTTCACACAAGGCCTCATTGAACTGCAGCAGAGGCTCGCTGGAGCTTGACTGCGGTTTGAGGACCTCAGTGAGGAGGTTAGTCCTCACAGCCGCGACGGGGAGCTCAAGGTTTAAGGCCTTGGCCGCCCTTGTCAACACTACACTGTAAGTAGACTCCTCCTCCGAAGCCACGGTTGGAGGGGAGACAAATCCAGTGTCTGGCGAAGTGTCAATACCACTGGCCTCCCCAAGCTCATATGTCCAGTCCTGTTGAGACTGGCACTCCAGTGCCAGAGGGTCCTCAGACCCCTCCCAATTTCCCTCGTCACCCGTCTCTTGTAAAACAGGATTAACAGACGGGGCCTCCTCATGGAAATAAAAATCTCCAAAGGCCGTCGGAAGCCGGCGCCAGAGTCGGACCGAAGGGAACATTGGGGACGGCGTCCACAGTGGGCGCCGGGGGCGACACCCGTGGGGCCGGTGCCGTCGACGACCCGGATCCGGAAGCGGATCCGGTGAGGTCCTGCGGCGCCGGCGGCCGAAGCACCCGACCCGCTAGGGCCTCCAGGTGGGACCGTTGGGCCCGGAGGCGCCACGGAACCAGACTGAGGAGGGAGGGACTTCATGGCCATGAGGTACCACTCGATCTCTCCCGGCGTCGCGCCGTGCCCAGGGACCCGAAGGTGTGGGGCAGGCGGCGACGCTTGCGACCCCCTCGGAGCCGCGTGTGCGGTGTCGCCCGAACCTCCGGCCGCATCGTGCGAGCGTCGGGGTGGGTCGGAGGAACGCTGACGTCTCTCCGACCTCTCATGCCTCTTACCTGAGGACTTGGATCCTAACGACCGATGTCCACTCCCGGAGCTGCGATGACTCCGACCCCGTGACTGGTCCCTCGACCTCTCGTGGGACCAGGACCTGGAACGGCGCGGGCCGACTGCCGGAGCTCGAGTCGCTTGCAGGACCGCTCCCGTCTAGCTTTAGACGTCAGGGCCCGGCAGTCGGAGCAGGTGCGGTCGTCGTGGTCGAGGCCTAAACACTTCAGGCACCGGCGATGGGGGTCCGTAACCGACATCAGTCAGTCGCACTTCAAACATGGTTTGAACCCGGGTATCCCTACCCGCACCGATAGAGTCGAAGACTTGAGGAAAGAAATGATCAAAAAGTTTAGTCAAAAAATTACTAGGGGTAGAGCTTCTCCGGATCTGCGCTAGCTGGCGCGGAAAAAAGAAGAACTGACGTCATCGCGCATGGGCGGCGTCTAAGTACTCAGACTACGTCATTCCGGCGCTAACGACGCTGACGGACTCGGAGCCGCGGACGACGCCTACCGACGCGCAAAAATTTCCGGATCCAGTCTGACGCCTGGGGATATTCTAAGGTAAGGAATCTATCACTAACGTGTCTCTTTCAGATAGGCTCTTTTAGGAGCTGCTGCTCTACCTCCTGCCTGAAGCTGGGGATCCTCAGCCAGGCGAGTCTCTGTAGCAGGATGTAGGTGTTCATTTAACAAGAGGCAGCATTGGCACCTGTTAGTGCTAGAGATTATCTTGCCTTCTGCCATCAGGTGTTTGACTAGCTCCTCCATTTCATCCTACTGATGGCAGTTGTACCTAGAGAGTATTCCAACCCAATTAGCAATGATTAATTTCCCCCCCAACCCCAAGTCATGCGCTTGCCAGCAATATTGATCCTCTTACTCTCCTTATCTGGGACAGGTGCATCCTTTGTTGCATGGGTGTCTTATCTTAGCGGTATGGACCACTAGAAATCTCTACCAAGTGGAGGTACTTAACTGACCTTTCAGACCTGGACAGTCTCCAAGAAATTGCCCACTGTGTAACCACATGATACACAGTGGTGTATTCAGGAGGGGAAGTTAATTGGGTAGGGGGATACATATCTGTCTGGGTTATCAGGGGGAGCTTAGGAGCGCGTAGGCTTTTTTGTGGCTTCATACTGTGGGATGACTTTGGCTGGGGGCTTGCTCGTAGCGGGGGTGGAATGGGGATCTGGTGTGTTGTTCTTTCTCGAGCTTTGGCTCTGAAGCGTTGGAGGACACAGCTCCCCTCCTTTAGTGATGGAAAGATCTTCATTGCCAAACAGGTCCAGTGTCTGGACTCCTGCTGCTGCATTTTATGGGCCCACTGGCAATCGAGTATGTGATGGATAGTCTATTTGCATCAAAACTCTTTTCATGCTGAGCAGGTCAGCTTGTTGTGCTCGAGTGACAAGAACAAGTTGCACAGCCTATACTAGTCTGGCCAGGGGTACTTGGCACTGCACTTGGGGCAAAACTGGAAGAGTGCTCCTACCAGAATATCCCCGCAGTCAGTCTCAAAATACGACCTGATTTCTCAAAGAAGCTGACTTGAAACCAGCTTCAAGGAGAGCCCTCTCGGTCGCTGTCTGGTGAAGATGTTACGCCATTGGAATATAAGGTCACGTCCGCTGGCACCTATCTACAGAAAGGTTCGTGTAACTGGTGTCGAATTTCTGACTGCAGTCACCAATGGTCCCTATAAACCAGGGCCGGTCAAGGAGCAGGTACTCGAATGCCTGAATCAGAAGTCGGACAAGAACAATTTGAGATTACATTTCTGTCTTGGCGCAGTGTTGACAGGTGTATGGAAATCATTTGTATCTACAGACCACATGCTATGAACATGGGGATTTGAAAGTGGCCCTGGTACTCACCATCGCTTACAGATTCAGGCAGAGGCTTCTTCATTTCAATTTGGTTCCGTACAGAGCCCTCGGGGAAAACATATGAATTGGGGATTTTGATGCTCAGCAGCCCTGCTACGGCAGCCATCACTCCGTTCAAGTTCTGCAAAGTAAGAAGTAAGTTCAGAAGAAAGATAAAGGCAGATACTTAATTAAAAAACACCAAGGAAAAGATGGATAAACACAAATCAGAAATGGTGTAAAGGGTAGTTAGTTCCATGAGCTGTCTTACAATGGCAAAGGATAAATGCCCCAATTTCCACACAGTATCCAAAAAAGCTCCACTGTAGGCCAGCATGAGCTGAAACTACAACCACAGAAGCTACATTTTGTAAGTTAAATACATAAAGGAGAATCTGGCCATAGTAGTATCGTGCCAAAATCCCCTGATTCATTTCACTTCACACCTACCTTGGCTGCGGCAGTGGATACAGTAAGCATAACGGATACTTCACTTCCTGTGCCTTTCTCCCATGAGACTCCTTGCCCCGCTGTTGCGGCCAACACCACTTTCTCTGCATGCTCTGGGAAGACATCCATATGATCAAAAGGATTCTTTTCTGGAAATGCTAAAACAAAATCCAGCAATACACAAGTTTTAGTCAGTGCACGTATCAAAAAGCACGCCCTCTTGATTTTGTCCGATTTACAATATGCACTAATCATGATAGCAGCATCTCCTTTTTGCCTGGTGCACTTTTAGTGAACATGATTAGTTTCCACAATGTCTTGCATGCCTAGCTTTTCTGGAGGAGATAACATTTCTTTGGTGGGTGGGGGGCGGGGGTTTGGGAGTTATGATCACACTAGTTTGGAGAACAACCAACTATTCAGTCACTATGCAAAGAATTCTGCAGCTCATCTCTGGATTTCTATTGAAACAGATTCCAGTCAGAGTGCCTCTCGTGACCAAAGGAGGGGGAACAGGTAGTGTCAGTTTGCTTATGGAGGTCACTCCTTTTTCTGGTAACTCCAGGTGGAGAATTAGAGCACTGGATGCTAGCACACTGGTCCTGCATTTTTAAAGATCTCCAATACAGGTTTTTCCAGATAGATTGCCAATATATTACCATAAGACAACAGGAGCTACTGAAAAAGATGCCCAGTTGGATGGTGGGAATTATTGGCAGGATCAGCATAGAGGATTTCCATCAATCATTGCTGCCAATCTAAAATGTGAATAATGGCTACCTTACAACTGCACTAATATAACTAGAGCACTGGCTTTACAATGTATACTTCATAACTTTAAATCATTTTAATCAATACTAACTTTGAAAATTCAAGTTATAAGTATGACGTCAAATATAAATGCTAATTGACATGCATCTCTGATCCAATTGCCAAATCACCTGCTGAATAGCACTAATGTTGCTGAGAAGTTTGTGCCCTGAGGAAGCGGCAAGGTACAATTTATGAAATCTGAAAAAGGGCGTTGGTAAATTAGCATTTTGGGAAAAAAGTACAATGGACTAGATCAAATATATGAAATAAGTAATTGAAAATTTAAACTGCCACACCGTGAATCATAATTACTGTCTAGTGCCCATAAAAGCAGGCACAGCCCCAGCACTTTAGTACACAGCTGGACTTACCACAGACTATAGGAGGGAGGTCCTGCTGTCTGTGGAAGAGTATGAGGCTGAACTACTGCCACTTGGAGATAAGATTAGAAGTAATCCTTAAAGAGTCAGAACAGGTCACAGGGACAAAAACAAGAAAAAGGACTTCAGTGGAAGAAACATCTAACCAGAAGTCAAATGCACCAAAAGCTGGGGCAACTGCCATCTGTGCTTGTGTGTCCTAGGAGCTCTGAGGGCTCGAAGGGTCACCAAAAGTTAGATATTCAGCCCTTGGTAAAGTGGGTACAGTACTAGTTGTAGTAAGCAAAGGACAGAAGTATCAGTCTCAGTGGAGCCCTCCATTTCTTGGTCACAAAGAACTCAAACTAGAATCTAGTGGGATGGCTTGGATCACCTTTTACATACGTTTTCCCAAATGGGAATGTGGATCCACTGTTGCTAAACTAATGATGTACTTAGACTGAGTGTGCACTGGGTTCCTACCAAACAGGTAACCCAGGGCCTATGCACTTTCCCTAAATGGCATTGAAAACAAAACCCAACTGGCACTCTTTGCCACAGGTCAGTCCCTTGTAAATGATACCACAGGTACCAAGGGTATTGTGGCCAGGGAAGGCCTCTAAGGGTTGCAGCACTTCTAGTGCCACCCTTAGAGGCCTTGTACATTTATACACACCCCCCCCCCCCCCCGGCCTGTGCAGGCTGCATTTTGTGGTGCAGAACAAATTGAGGAGTCAACATGGCACACATCTATGTGTGTCATGCCCACAACCCAATGCCCTGGCATAGGTCAGACACCCCTCTTGCTGGGTGCACTATATCAGTGGTGAGGCTACAGGTGCATGAGCACTGTACCCCTACAGTGTCTAAGCCAATCCTTAGAAATTGTAAGTGCAGTAATGCCATTAAGAGTATATGGTGTTAGGAGTTTGTCATTACTAACTCCACAGTACCATAATGAGCTTCCCCAGGCCATTGCTGCTTCCAGCAACTAGCCCCCAATGGTTCTAACCCCTACTTTGGGTTGGTGAATCGGTTGCAAAACTAAGTGAGGAAGGGAGGTGTGCCCACCTTTGCCAACGCCACCCCTCAGAGGGGGAAGGCGAGGTGAAGCACAACTCTCAGTCCCCGCTATCTTGAGAATGGGTGGACCCAGCCAACCAGAGTGAGGCATACAGTCCCCCCCCTTCCACTGGAGGGTGGCATAACAGGAGGTGTACCCAACCCAAAGGAAGGGATCCATTGGTCCCAACCTTTACCTACATGTAACGCCTCTAATTCTAGTATGTAGGGGCAACCACTAACCTTGCCTACTCAGACAAGAACCAACCAAGAAGAAGAGAATAAGGACCTAAGAGCCGTGCTGAAACTAAGAGGAGGACTTGTCCCCAGCCCTACCGGCCTGTCCCCACTGTGAGAAGGTGGCCTGATATGCAGTGCTCACTATTCTAGTGAACACTATGTATCAGTCCAGCAACCCTTATTGATGATTGGTTGTAAGTCAACCTTATAGACCAGCTATCCTAGTAGCGTGGATACGAGCAGTCTAAGGCTAAAGACTCGAGAGGGCGTGTTAAGCCAGCTGTTTACCACACATATACCCCTTGAATACCCAGTGAAAGGACACCACACAAGTGTTATGAAAATAAACAAGATATTTATTAAGAATCACAACAGCCCTGTACTCTTTATGAGGACAGGGTACTAAGCACAAAACAAAACTCTTACGAAAATACTTAAGTTAGCACAGTATATACAAATGCCCGAGGGGCACGGAAAACCATATACTCTGAAAGTGGAATGCAAAATTACTAGCAGGTAAGTACAGTACTAATAGGCTTAGGAATCGCTAGGACTTGACTATAGAACCTTCAGATTACTTATAGGAGGCCTAGGGGACTCGGGTGCAGAGTGTGCACTCTCACGCGTGATGCGGGACAAAGTCTATGGTAGCTAGTAATGACAAAGTTAGTGTTCTCGGGCGAACCCGACCTGGTAGGAGGAAAACGAAAGTGGATCCTGACCCTTGGATAGTGAGGCTATGCTGGGGCACCGAAATGCCGAAGTTACCTAGCCCAGGGGCTGCAGCTGCATAGGTCTCAAAAGACGTCGGGAATCCTCGTAGACGGAACAGGAGCCTGGAAGAAAGAAGTTGCTGGCAGGCGACCAGTGAAGAAAGTTCGATGGATCCAAGCCTGGATCGAAGGAAGATGACACCTGAAAGCAGAGGGGACCAAGTTCGAGACTACTAGCCAGTAGTCAGGTGGCACCAGGAGGGCACCGGATGGTAGTCACCTCGACTAGGTGAGTGGGTGACGCTGTGCTCGCAGATCTCACGGACCAGGAGGCGTTGTCGGCGACCAGGATGGAGGAGCGAGCTGTCCCACGATGGATGAAGCTGTCGGCGTCGCTGGACCCAGGATTGGGCAACAAAGCCTTGGCAAATTCAAGCCCACGCGGTGGACTCAAAATGGCGTCTGGAGTGGACCAGGAGGGTCCGGGGTGCTTCTCTTGAAGAAGGAAGCAAGGGCCAGTCTGGAGCAACCAGACCAGCAGCAGTGATGTCGTCGGGCGTCGTGAAGAAGGCCACAAGCCAGCCGGCTAGTAGCCACACAGCGCGGTGAGCACGCAAAAGCAGAAGGGCCCCACGCAGATCGTGGAGATGCTGGAGGGCTGATCTTCGGTGCTGGAGCTGCTCAGGGTTGGGGCTGCTCGGACCCCAAAGCACTCACCAGTGGAGCACACGGTGGGCTTGTTGCAAAGAAGTCGTGCAGTCTTGGCGATCGTCGGTCCCTCGAGGTCTCGTCGCACTCACAGTTCTCAGCTTTGCTGTAGAGGTGAGTAGAGGTCAGAGGTGCCAGGGAAGCCGGGTCTCGCCGAGCTGGGTCGTCGGATTCGTGAAGTAGGACTTGCAGCAGACCGCAGTGTTCTTAGGATGGTGCCTGCGGATGCAGGGTGACTACTCCTTAGCCACAAGGGAGAATCTTGAAGAAGGAAATCTTGATGTCTTTCGCAGAAAGTCGTGTCTTGATTCCAAAGATGATCTAATTTGAACAGGGGGCCCGCTCCCATCTTTATACTAAAAAAGGGGGCTGACCCGGTGACTAGGTCCTGCCTATGGGTGGGACTAGGAGGGGGGTGGTTACACCCCTCTGCCATGCCGGACTTCCCCAGGCCAGGGGCTGGTGTGCCCCTGGAACTGGTTCAGACTGGCCTATGCGTAGTGAGCACCGGGGTGCCACTCAGCAGTCACCTTCCTGTAAAGCCCTGCCTACCCAGGATACACAAAACCATGTCTGGGACGGTGCTAGCACCGCCCCTGACAGGAAACCCTTTGTCCAGGCTCCCCTCGCTGGAAGGACTCCCAGCTGCAGGGGGTCAGACTCGTGTCTGTGGTGGCAGCATCCATTTTGTGGAGCTGAGGCTTCGTTTAACTTTAACCGGGGTTCACAGTTACACACATGTCGTGTCCCTCTAGAAGGGTGGAATGCTAACCCCGTCGCCAGAATTGGCGAGGGGTTAGTATTCCAATTCGTATGACACCTTACTCGACATGTTTTGATAAAGCAATACCAAAGATAGCATTTAACCGCGAGGATTATAATGCACTTAAGAGTATATGGTATGCAATATCATGGAACAGCTATTAGGACTTGATTCCGCAAGCTGCAGACAGGCTCAGCTCATGCCAGAGCACCATCTCACACGATTCCAAGCACTCTGCCTTCAGGATTGTCAAGGCCTGCCATAGGAGTGACTGATAGGAATCTGTGTGTCCATTTTAGGGTTAGATATAGGTATACTATATCTACAGCAAAGGGTGATTACACGACTTTGCCCCAGCTGTCATGCTGCCAGTTGTGTCAAATTTAGGAGGCCAGCCAGGGGTGGCATAATACATGCTTCAGCCCCTGGTAGGCCCTGGGTACACCTATGCCCTGAGTTACAGGGTCTGATAAGGTGGCCCAGTACCAATTGGAAATGTACCTAGGGTACATGGAATCCATTTTAAAGAGAGAGCAGTAGGCCTGGGGTCCTGATTGGCAGGGTCCCAGGTCGACTATGTCAAAAACCAGCTAAAACACAGGGCAAAAAGTTGGGGGCAACCATAGTCAGGAGGTACCTTCCTACACAACCCCCCCCCCCCCCCCCCAACGAAAGGAGATAAGGCTATCCTTGTCCAGGTAAGCCTCTATTACCTAAGTGGCCATATAAGGAAGGACCAGCTCTGGCTTGGTTTCCCCCTGTGTCATGGTCCACTAGGCAACCCCTCACCCTAAGGGTATCTGAGGGTCTCCACCATAGGGAATCTCTGCCTTTGGTGTGTCTTGGGAAAGAAGAAGGCTGATGCTGGGATGGAGTACTGAAGTGAGGCTCCTCTACCTTTGGGCTCAACTTCCTCCAATCACCATTCATCATGTGTGCCTTTCTTTCTTTAGCTGAGATGCACTGAGCTCTCAGGGTCAGCCTCTGGCTACCTAAAGCTGGAGGCTGAGTCCCTCTGTTTGGCTTACTGGAGGGACAGGTCAGGTCTGGGGTTTTTAGGCCCCATGTTTGGCTGTGCCCAACAGGGTCCAGCTGTGGGAGGTCCCTAACTACTTTTAAGGGGGATCCCTCAGGAGTCTGTTTTATTTTCACTTGGCTAGGTTTACCAGCTTCAGTGATCCTAATCTGCTGATTAAGGGGTTCATTTGGACAGGGGGCCCTTTGGGGTCCACCACTGGCCTCCCTGACCTCTTCAGCCCTGGGCTGACTGAGGCAGGGTAGAGAGGTGCAGGTTACCTGCTCCAGACTGGGTCCCACCTGGGAAGGGTCCACTGCCATCAGGGGCTCTGCCAGGCTCGGCCTGACTACCTCTGGGGAAGTTCCTTCAACAGGGGTAGAGTCAGTTCCCTGAGGAGGCTGGCTCTCACCTAGTGTCTGGGAGGGGGAAGACTCTTCTTCCTCCTCAATGCTCTCTGTTTGAGTGGAGTGATCCATTGTTTCAGGCTTCACAACCTCACTATCTGTTTGAGTAGAGGCTGAGACCATTTCAACCTTGCCAACCTTTTCAGGAGGGCACTCAGTTTGTGTTTGGGCTGTGACTGTCACAGCCCTCCTATCCTGTTCTGGAAAGTCTGTCTGAGCCTGGGCAGTGGCTACCACTGCCCTTCCAACCTTTTCAGGGAGGAATGGTGCTTGGACTGGGGCTGTAGCTATTACTGCCCCACTAACCTGTCTGGATAGGCCTATCATTCTGGAGTGAGTTTCTTGCTCCACCTCAGCCCATGCTGAGAGTTCCAGGTCATTCCCCAGTAAGCAATCTACAGGTAGGTTATCTGTCACTGCCACTCTCATGGGCCCTGTGACATTACCCCAGCTGAGCTTGACTACTGCCATGGGATGCCTTCTCTTCACTCCATGAATGTCTGTCACCTGATAAGTAAAACCAGGGGTCAGTTGAGCAGAGGGGACCAGATGGTCAATCACCATGGTGATGCTGGCCCCTGTGTCTCTGAATGCCTCAACTTTCTGATCATTCACTATGACCTCTTGTCTATACTTTCCCAAAATGTGGGGTCCAGTAGTGAAGTTGGCAAACCCCATGCCAGTCTCACAGACAAGAGTGTGGTCAGGGGACCTGGCTAGGCCATAGTCCTCCTGAGTGCCCAAAGTAATGCCCACCACATTCTTGGGGGCACTCCCACCACCGGGGGGATTACCACTAGTGGTAACAGGAGGTCTGGGAGTGTTACTTGGGGGTATGTTTTCCTTATTGCTATTTTTAGGGCACTTGGCATCACTTTTGTAATGGCCCACCTGTTTACAGGTATGGCAATAAGGTTTCTTCTGTTCTGAAGGTGTGTTCTGGGACCCACCACCCTTGTTGGAGTTTTGGGGCCCTGGGGAAGTCTTCTCTGTGGATTTATCCCCACCCTTCTCTTGAGGCTTGGTTGATTCCTTCTTTTGGTCACCACCCTGGTTCTTAGGCCTGACCCTGGTTCTGACCCATTTGTCTGCCCTCTTACCCAATTCCTGTGGAGAGGTCAGATCAGAGTCTACCAGGTGCTGGTGTAATAACTGGTTCTGACAATTATTTAAGATTTGCTCCCTCATAATTAGATTGTACAATCCTTTAAAATCAGTAACCTTACTACCCAGTAGCCAGCCTTCAAAAGCCTTAGTGGCACAATCAACAAAGTCAGACCAATCTTGAGACTGAGTTTTCTGGGTGTCTCTGAACAGCATCCTGTACTGCTCAGTGGTTAAACCAAACCCATCAAACAGTGTATTTTTCAAGATTTGGTAATTGTTAGCATCCTCAACTCTAGTAGTGAGGAGCTTATCTCTACCTTTACCATCAAAGGAGAGCCACAAGATAGCTGCCCACTGACTTTGGGGAACACCCTGCAGGCCCTCTCCAAAGCAGTAATCCATTTGTGGATGTCATCCCCTTGTTTAAAGGGGGGCACTATCTTATTCAGGTGCTTTGTATCAAAACTCCTTTCCCTATTGCTAGGTATATTGCTGCCACCAGTGGGGACTACCCCACTTAACTGTTGCTCTCTAGCAAAGGCAAGTCTCTCTTTGGCCAGGGCAAGTTCTTCCCTTTCAATCCTCAGTTTGACTGCCCTTTCTTCAGCTTCATACACTCTCCTCTGAGGGGAAGTCATCCCTCTGTGAGAAGAGTTGTGAGAGCCATTGGTTCGAAGGGATCTGTTAGAGCCTCTTGATAGAGACCTAACTCGTCCATTCCCAATGTTAAGCTGACCTGAGAGGGGTCCCAGGGTTCCCCTAGTACCATTCTCATGCCTGCTTAAGTTGGACCTGGTTAGTCTGCTGACTTCTACCTGTCCCTTGTCTGCCTCATCCCCTGACAACTCATCCTCATCCTCCTCCTCAGCATCATCTGCCTCCTGGAGGGGATGGTCATGGTTATCAAAGGGTCCCTGTAAGGAGGGCATACTCCCATCTGGATTAGAAGGGCCTGGGTTACCAGCCCTACTGGCATCATAAGCCTCTAAGAGGCCAATCAGAAAGGAAGTTGTGGGGTTAGACCCCTGTCTTATCTTCCTGGAGGTACACACCTGTCTCAACTCCCTGAAGCTAAGAACAGTATATCTGGAAGTGGGGACCTGTGGAGGGTCCACTGACACAAGGGGAGACTCAGAGTTTCCTCCTTTGTCTGACATACTGTTTCTAGTGTGGTGTAAGTGATGCACCTACCTACACTATGTGTTTGCCTACTGATCCCTTGCTAAGAGTTGCAGCCAAGGTGTGCTAAGCCTTGAGGAGCTGCAACAGCTGGTTCAGTAGAACTCAGAGTATTCTAAGCTTAGTTATATGTACCTAACAGTACTTATGTGATCTTTCAACAAGATATTCTTAGGATACGTGTGGTAAAACAACAGCAAGCTCAAATCCCAACCGCTGCTCACCAATGTGAGAAGGTGGCCTGATATGCAGTGCTCACTATTCTAGTGAACACTATGTATCAGTCCAGCAACCCTTATTGATGATTGGTTGTAAGTCAACCTTATAGACCAGCTATCCTAGTAGCATGGATACGAGCAGTCTTCGGGCTAAACTCTAGAGGGCGTGTTAAGCCAGCTGTTATACCATCACATATACCCCTTGAATACCCAGTGAAAGGACACCACACAAGTGTTATGAAAATAAACAAGATATTTATTAAGAATCACAACAGCCCTGTACTCTTTATGAGGACAGGGTACTAAGCACAAAACAAAACTCTTACGAAAATACTTAAGTTAGCACAGTATATACAAATGCCCGAGGGGCACGGAAAACCATATACTCTGAAAGTGGAATGCGAAATTACTAGCAGGTAAGTACAGTACTATTAGGCTTAGGAATTGCTAGGACTTGACTATAGAACCTTCAGATTACTTATAGGAGGCCTAGGGGACTCGGGTGCAGAGTGTGCACGCTCACGCGTGATGCGGGACAAAGTCTATGGTAGCTAGTAATGACAAAGTTAGTGTTCTCGGGCGAACCCGACCTGGTAGGAGGAAAACGAAAGTGGATCCTGACCCTTGGATAGTGAGGCTATGCTGGGGCATCGAAATGCCGAAGTTACCTAGCCCAGGGGCTGCAGCTGCATAGGTCTCAAAAGACGTCGGGAATCCTCGTAGACGGACCAGGAGCCTGGAAGAAAGAAGTTGCTGGCAGGCGACCAGTGAAGAAAGTTCGATGGATCGAAGCCTGGATCGAAGGAAGATGACACCTGAAAGCAGAGGGGACCAAGTTCGAGACTACTAGCCAGTAGTCAGGTGGCACCAGGAGGGCACCGGATGGTAGGCACCTCGACTAGGTGAGTGGGTGACGCTGTGCTCGCAGATCTCACGGACCAGGAGGCGTTGTCGGCGACCAGGATGGAGGAGCGAGCTGTCCCACGATGGATGAAGCTGTCGGCGTCGCTGGACCCAGGATTGGGCAACAAAGCCTTGGCAAATTCAAGCCCACGCGGTGGACTCAAAATGGCGTCTGGAGTGGACCAGGAGGGTCCGGGGTGCTTCTCTTGAAGAAGGAAGCAAGGGGCCAGTCTGGAGCAACCAGACCAGCAGCAGTGATGTCGTCGGGCGTCGTGAAGAAGGCCACAAGCCAGCCGGCTAGTAGCCACACAGCGCGGTGAGCACGCAAAAGCAGAAGGGCCCCACGCAGATCGTGGAGATGCTGGAGGGCTGATCTTCGGTGCTGGAGCTGCTCAGGGTTGGGGCTTCTCGGACCCCAAAGCACTCACCAGTGTAGCACACGGTGGGCTTGTTGCAAAGAAGTCGTGCAGCCTTGGCGATCGTCGGTCCCTCGAGGTCTCGTCGCACTCACAGTTCTCAGCTTTGCTGTAGAGGTGAGTAGAGGTCAGAGGTGCCAGGAAAGCCGGGTCTCGTCGAGCTGGGTCGTCGGATTCGTGAAGAAGGACTTGCAGCAGACCGCAGTGTTCTTAGGATGGTGCCTGCGGATGCAGGGTGACTACTCCTTAGCCACAAGGGAGAATCTTGAAGAAGGAAATCTTGATGTCTTTCGCAGAAAGTCGTGTCTTGATTCCAAAGATGATCTAATTTGAACAGGGGGCCCGCTCCCATCTTTATACTAAAAAAGGGGGCTGACCCGGTGACTAGGTCCTGCCTATGGGTGGGACTAGTAGGGGGGTGGTTACACCCCTCTGCCATGCCGGACTTCCCCAGGCCAGGGGCTGGTGTGCCCCTGGAACTGGTTCAGACTGGCCTATGCGTAGTGAGCACCGGGGTGCCACTCAGCAGTCACCTTCCTGTAAAGCCCTGCCTACCCAGGATACACAAAACCATGTCTGGGACGGTGCTAGCACCGCCTCTGACAGGAAACCCTTTGTCCAGGCTCCCCTCGCTGCAAGGACTCCCAGCTGCAGGGGGTCAGACTCGTGTCTGTGGTAGCAGCATCCATTTTGTGGAGCTGAGGCTTCGTTTAACTTTAACCGGGGTTCACAGTTACACACATGTCGTGTCCCTCTAGAAGGGTGGAATGCTAACCCCGTCGCCAGAATTGGCGAGGGGTTAGTATTCCAATTCGTATGACACCTTACTCGACATGTTTTGATAAAGCAATACCAAAGATAGCATATAACCGCGAGGATTATAATGCACTTAAGAGTATATGGTATGCAATATCATGGAACAGCTATTAGGACTTGATTCCGCAAGCTGCAGACAGGCTCAGCTCATGCCAGAGCACCATCTCACACGATTCCAAGCACTCTGCCTTCAGGATTGTCAAGGCCTGCCATAGGAGTGACTGATAGGAATCTGTGTGTCCATTTTAGGGTTAGATATAGGTATACTATATCTACAGCAAAGGGTGATTACACTACTTCGCCCCAGCTGTCATGCAGCCAGTTGTGTCAAATTTAGGAGGCCAGCCAGGGGTGGCATAATACATGCTTCAGCCCCTGGTAGGCCCTGGGTACACCTATGCCCTGAGTTACAGGGTCTGATAAGGTGGCCCAGTACCAATTGGAAATGTACCTAGGGTACATGGAATCCATTTTAAAGAGAGAGCAGTAGGCCTGGGGTCCTGATTGGCAGGGTCCCAGGTCGACTATGTCAAAAAACCAGCTAAAACACAGGGCAAAAAGTTGGGGGCAACCATAGTCAGGAGGTACCTTCCTACACCCACCTCAAACATGCTCCAGCAAAATCCTGGTGTGTCCTGCAGCCAGCAACCTCAAGAAACTAGAGGACTTGCCCTGCCTGCCACAAGAAAGACGGTCTCTCGTAAGCACCGGATTTGCTCACCCAGCTACTCTGGCTCTGGCCAAATCCGCGAGGCTGCAACACTCTGCACCCGTCAACTACAGCCAGAGTTTGAGTTGCCCACACTATGAGGTCATCTCCCCGGTGATTCTGACCTGAGATCTGGTGATGTCTGACCTGCCTTGAATCTCCCTAGAGAGAAGCCTGCAGCCTCTTTCTGAGAGTGCATCCTTGACCGGGGGGATCCCTGGTTCTAACCCCAGAATACCAACTCCCAAGAACTTGTACTAACCTGTAAACCGATTGTGAGAAAGTGCCCTCTTTCTTGCATGGTATGCCCCCACTTATTGCTGAATTGCTGATGTTCTTTGACTGAGTGTGCCCTGGGCTCCTGCTAATCAGGTACCCAGGGCCTATGTTCCTTCCCTAAAATTGCATTGAAGCCTAAATCCAATTGGCATCTCTGGACACATGACAGTCCCTGGTAAATGGTACCACATGTACCCAGGGCACTGTGACCAGAGAAGGCCTTTAAGGCTGTCTTGGTGAAGAACAAAGTGAAGAGTCGACATGGCGGCACACATCCCTGTGTGCCATGCCCACAAACCACTGCCCTGGCATACATCAGTCACTCCTCTAGCTGGGTGCCTTATGCCAGTGGTGAGGGTACAGGTGCATGAGCCCCCTACCCCTATAGTGCCCAAGTACATTCCTGGGCACTGTAAGTGCAGTGCTGCCATTAAGAGTATATGGTGCTAGGAGTTTGTCATTACAAACTCCACAACACCATAATGGCTACACTGAAAACTGGGAAGTTTGGTATCAAACTTCTCAGCATATTAAAACCACACTGATGCCAGTGTGGGATTTAATGTAAAATGTACAACAGAGATGCCCCCTGAAAAATGACCAACTCCTAATGACCTGACTGAGTGGCTGCTTAGGCTGCCACCAACAGACATGTTTCTGGACCCCTGGGTCGAGAGCCCGCTGCTCTCGGGGGCCGGCAACAATGCACATCCTGGGAAAAGGTGCCAAGCCTCCTCCCCGAGGAAGGGCAGGGTTCACTAGAAGGGAAACTTCAAAGGCATGCCGCCCTTGTGAGCCTCCCCAGGCCATTTGCTGACTTCAGCAACTGGTCCCCACTGGTTCTACCCCCTACTTTGGGCGGGAGAGCCGGCGGGAAAAACAAGTGAGGGAAAGAGGTGTGCTCACCTCTGCCAACTCCACCCCTCAGGTAGGGGAGGGCGAGGTGAAGCACAAGAAAACAAGTTACTTACCTGTAACTTTGGTTCCCGAGTATTGGTAACTTTCATAGATTCCCATGCTTTTTATCATTCCCCGTCGTCGGAATGGGAGCCTCGGTAAATAAAAAATATCAGAACCATAGGTACAAAAGAGAAAATTAGGCCTAGGCCTCATCTCATTTTGTAGCATATCACCCTCTTTGTGTAAAAGAGCCCAAATTTCCGCAAGAACCAATCAGAATAGCCTCACCCCATAGAACCTTCCTGAGAGAGCCTCAGAGCCTCAGATTTTCGTAGCCGTTGTGAAAACAGCCACTATCTCAGTAAAAAGGCCGAGCTTTCCCAGGGGAGGAGGGTGGGCGCATGGGAATCTATGAAAGTTACCAATACTGGGGAACCAAAGTTACAGGTAAGTAACTTGTTTTCTTACCCCAGTATTGGAACTTTCATAGATTCCCATGCTTTGTATCAGAATAGCTAGCAGTAAGTCACCAAAGCACATTTTGTTACATAAATATTATTGCATGACACCATAGCAATGCTCTAAGTAACAATGAAAAATGTTATCATAGAAAAAGAAGCATCACCGATACAAAATGTGCTACACAGGAAGGCGGGATTGTAGGGAAAGCTCACCACTCATTGAAAAAGATTCCTTAGGACTGCTTGCCCAACAGCAGAGTCGTCCTGACCTGTAGACTCCAGGAAGTATTGCTTCGTGAAGGTAGGAGTACTGCTCCACGTCGCTGCCCTGCAGATGTCTTTGATAGGGACTCCAGAAAAAAGAGCCACCGAAGATGCCACTGATCTTGTGGCATGTGCACGGGCTTTTCTTTCAAGGGGCTTGCCCGCTCCTTGATGGCAGAACTGAATAGCGCTGGAGATCCAGCGGGAAATGCTGGTTTTGGTTAGAGGAAATCCCTTCCGCGGTGCACTGCAAGACACAAACAGTTGTGAGGATTTTCTAAAGGACTTCGTGCGCTCTAAATAAAATGTCAAACACCTCTGAACGTCCAAAGAATGCAATGATCTTTCTGCCGGAGTAGTAGGCCGTGGAAAGAATGATTTCAAAATCAAAGGTTCATTCAGATGGAATTCAGAGGGAACCTTAGGGATGAACTTTGGATTCGTCCGAAGGATGAGGACATCTTTCTTGAATTGAAGGAACGGTTCTACTATTGACAGCGCCTGAAGTTCACTAACTCTCCTAGCAGATGTCAGTGCTAAAAGGAGGGCTAGCTTCCAAGAAAGGAATTTAAGATCTGTTCCGTAGCTGAGCCAACACCAGATTAAGTTGCCAAATTGGCGGCGGAGGGCGGACTGGAGGATACATCCGAAACAGGCCCTTTAAGAAATGCTTGACAATTCTAGCAGACTACAGAGAACGACCTGAAGATGTCCGCCGGAATCTTGAGATGGCTGCTAGATGAAATTTTACCGAAGAATGAGCCAATCCAGATTGAGCCAGTGATAGGATATATGGTAAAATTTGATGTGAAGCTAACTTGTAAGGGTGGGGATGTTGTCTCTGACACCATAGGCAGAATCTCTTCCATTTTGCTTTATACGTATTGTTAGTGCTTGGTGCTCGAGCCCGAGACAAAACCTCCCTACACTCTTTGGGGAGATTCAGATGTTGGATTTCCCTGTATTCAGGAGCCACGCTGTCAAGTGAAGCGAAGTCAGATCCGGATGCAGCACCTGACTCTGAGACTTCGATAACAGGGACGGAACTAGTCGCAGGCGAATGGGATGATCCTGGGAGAGCAGGAGGAGTTCCGTGTACCAGAACTGCCGGGGCCACTCCGGTGCAATCAGAATCATTTTGCACGGTTCCACTTTGATCTTTCTGAGTAACCTCGGTATTAGGGGTATTGGCAAAAAAGCGTAAAAGAATGCGCCGTACCAGGCAATCGAAAGTGCGTTCCCCAAGGATCCCGGATGGTGATCCTTGCTTGCGTAGAACCAGCATTTGGTGTTCTCCGGAGACGCAAATAGGTCTATGGTCGGGGTCCCCCAGACCGAGAACACATCCTCTAGAATGGACTGATCTAACTCCCATTCGTGATTGGCTGCTTTTTGATGACTTAGTGCATCCGCTGTGACATTGAGCGAACCTGACAGGTGTTCTGCTGTCAGAGTGACCTTGTGAAGAATTTCCCAATCCCAAATTTGTTGAGCTTCCTTTGAAAGAGTTAGGAACCTTGTCCCCCCCTGCTTGTTGATATAGTGCATGGCCGTTGTATTGTCCGTCACAGCACTAGATGATTTCGAGTCCTCGGGAGAAAAGCTTGCAAAGCAAATCGGATGGCAGTCAGCTCCAATATATTGCTGTGGTACTGGTGTTGCTGTGGATCACAGTGTCCACTGACTTGCAGCTCCTGGAGTACTGCTCCCCAGCCTTCTAACGAGGCATCCGTGGTTAGGACCATAGGAGACGGAGGAAGCCTGAAAGTCAGACCCTCTGCGATGTTGCTTCTCACTATCCATCATTCGCATGCCTCCTTCATCTCTGGTGTTACCAACATTTTGTCGTTGAAAGAGCCTTCTGCTTGGCGCCAATGTTTGTCGAGTTGCTCTTGTAGAGGACGCATTCGCAGCCTGCAATGCGGAATCAATGGTATACAAGATGAAATCGATCCGAGCAGAGACTTTTAGAGCCGTACTGACAGGGATCTCCTCTTTAGCACTTGGCGAGCCGAGAGCATTAACTTGTTCTGACGTTCGTCTGAAGGATAAGCTTTGCACTGTTCCGAGTCCAGAATGGCCCCTAGGAACTTTGTTGACCTGGACGGTTGCAGAACTGACTTGCTCTTGTTGAGTTAAAGGCCCAGGTGATCGAACAATTGAATGCAAGTTGCAATGGCCTTGGAAGTTCCCTGGAAAGAAGGAGCTTTGACTAGCCAGTCGTCCAGGTAAGGGAAAACTTCCAGAGATTGCTTCCCGAGGAAAGCTGCCACAGGGGCCAACACCTTTGTAAATATTCTTGGTGCAGATCGAAGACCAAACGGAAGCACTTTGAATTGGAAATGGTTCTCGCCTTCTGTGAAGCGCAAATATTGTCTGTGAGCTGGCTTGATCGGTACGTGGAAGTAGGCATCTTCTAAATCCAGAATCGCCATGAAGTCCCCAGGGTTCAGTAGAAAAAGATTGTCCCGGAGAGTGAAAGTCCTGAAGGACAGTTTGATGAGATACGTGTTGAACTCCCGTAGATCTAATATGGGGCGCCAAGTCTTTGTAGTCTTGCGAACCAGGAAGAACCTAGAATAAAAACCTTTTCCTCTCTGCGAGAGAGGTACCGGTTCTATTGCCCCCTTGATGAAAAGTTGGTGGGCTTCGAGACGTAGCAGTCCCAGATGTTGTGATCGACTGGCGCCTGGAGCTCTGGTTGGAGGAAGATCTTGAAATTCCAACGTATGGATCTTTTACTACATGGATTACAAAAACGATTATAACTACCTAACTCTTTTACTTAATAACATTTTTTTTTACTGTAAAATGTTTTGTATTGGTTTTAATTAACTATGCATAATAAACTTACCATACCAACGTATGGCCACTCTGAACAATATTCAGGACCCACTGGTCTGATGTTATAATTCTCCAGCTGTCTAGACAAAGAGATATCCTGCCCCCCACTGATGTCCTCGGTGAGGAAGGAGCAGTAGTAAGAGCCAGGAGACCGCTATTGCCTCTTGGAAGTGTCGTGTCCTTGACGATTCGGACGCCCTCTCTGAGACTGTCGAGAGAAAGAAGACGACTGGCCCTGGCATTGGTTAGAATACTGCGGTTTGTATGATTGTGAGGATTGCGAAGAATATCTCTGTTGGCTGCCACCCCTATAAGAGGAGAAGCCTTTTCCTCTTGCACCTCTGAATGGGACCTTACGGTAATTTAAAGACCCCAAGGACTTCGCTGTGTCTGTGTACTTTTTAATACTTTGAAGGGCCTCATCAACATGCTTCCCAAAAAGCATTTCTCTATCAAATGGAAGGTCCAGGATCTTGTTTTGGACTTCTTGGCGAAACCAGGTCGCTTGCCCACAATCAGCCCTGTCGTTGTAAGACAGCTGAACCAGCCAGAGCACGAAAGGCCGTAGAAGCTATGTCCATAGTGTGAGAAGTTGGCCTGATATATGATGCTCACTAATTCTAGTGATCACCTTGTATCAGTCCGAACAACCCTTATGGTGATTGGTTGTAAGTCAACCTTATAGACCAGCTATCCTAATGGTAGCATGGACAAAGCAGTCTTAGGCTAAACTCTATTGGCATGTGAAGCCAGCTGTTTCACCACATATAACCCCTTGAATACCAAGTGAAAGGACACCACACAGGTAGTTATGAAAATAAACAAGTATTTATTAACTAACATACACCTCTGAACTCTTTATGAGGTCAGAGGGCTAAGCACATGACAAACTCTTAGGAAAAATACGTTTAAGTTGCACGATTTACAATGGTGCCCTAGGGGCACGACAAACCATATACTAGAAACAATGGAATGCGAGGAAAGAAAATACTGTAAGAAGATCCAGAGGCTGGAGGATAGCTGGGACTACGCTACTAACTAGGTAAGTAAGGAGCAGGAGGCCCACGGGACTCACGTGCAGAGTGGAAACTCTCACGCGGGATGCGTACCAACGTCTATGGATGCTACAGTTTAAAGAGTTACGGATTCCGGACGAACCCGGCTGGATGGAGGAAAAACAACAGTGGACCTGAACGCTAGGATAGTGAACACTGACTTCAGCACCTAGAAGCTTTAGTTACCTAACCCACAGGCTGCGGGTGCATAGGGCTGAAGTGGTGTCGGGTTTGCTGCGTTGATCCCGATGAAGCCTGAAACAAGTAGTTGCTGGCAGGCGGCCAGATGGAGGAGTCCGGTGGTTCCAAGGATGGAACTAGGAAGAAGTCCTGAAAGGGAAGGGGACAGAGTCTCGGTCACTAGCCAGTGACGGTGCTGGAACCAGGAGGGAACCAGGTGCTGTCGCCGCAATCAGGTGGAAGAAGGGTCGCTTCTCTCTGTAGCTGCGCGGACCAGGAGCTGTTCTTTACGACCAGGCTGGAGGCACGAGCTGTCCCACGTAGTCTGCTGCTGTTGGCGGTGTTGGATCGTCGATCTGGTCAACAGGCCTTGGCAAGTGCAAGCCACGCGGTGGAACAAAGATGGCGTCTGGTGCGGACCAGGAGGGTCCAGGGTGCTTCTCTTTTACAAGGAAGCAAGGGGGGGACCAGACCAGCAGTGTTGAAATCTTCAGGTCGTCGTCTCAGAGGTCACTAGCCAGCCGGCAAGTGACCAGACAACAGGAAAAGCAGCAACCAGGCAAAAGGGCCCCACGCAGATCTCGTGGATGCTGGGGGGCTGGTCTTTGATGCAGGAGCTGCGTCGGTGTGGGGCTTCTCAGACCCCAGTGCACTCACTCGAGGATCCCTCGGAGGTCGTGCTGGAAGCGCTGTGCAGGTTTCTTCAAGATGGCCGTCTCCAAGTTGCTCGTCGCACCCAAGGGTCCTAGCTGTGCTGTGGATGTGGGTAGAGGTCAGAGGAGTCTGGAGTTCCGGGTCTCGTCTAGCTGGGTCGTCGGGTTCCAGGAAGGGAGGACTTGCAGCAAACCGCACAGGAGCTTGATGGTGCCTGCGAAGCAGCATGGTCACTCTCTGACCATAGGGGAGATTCTTCAGTCTTCTGATGTTCAGGAGGGCGAAGGTCAAGAGTTCTTCGTGGAAGTTGTCAAGATTAATCTAATCTGGAATGGGACCAGCTCCTACCTTTATTCAGCTAAAGGGGGCTGCACTACGACTAGGTCCCTCCCCTGGGTGGGACCAGGAAGGGGGGTGGTTACACCCCCTATCCTTTGTCCGGTCTTGCGCCAGCTCTGGGGCTGGAGTGCCCCAGGAACTGGTTTAGACCGGAGTATGCACAGGGACACCTTGTGTGCCCCAGGCATGTCTCATTCCTTTCAGCCCTGCCCTACCTAATACACAAAATCCTGTCTGGGGTGGTGCTAGCATCTCCCTAGGCAGGAAACCCTTTGTCCAAGCCTTCCTCGCTGGAAGGACTCCCAGCAGCAGGAGGTCAGACTTGTGTCTGTGGTGGCAGCATCTATTTTGTGATGCTGAGGCTCGAGTTAACTTTAACCGGGTTTCACAGTTACATACATGTCGTGTCCCTCTAGAAGGGTGGAATGCTACCCCCGTCGCCAGAATTGGCGAGGGGGTAGTATTCCAATTCGTATGACACCTTACTCGACATGTTTTGATAATGCTATACCAAAGTTAGCATTTGACCGTGAGGTTCATAATGCACTTAAGAGTATATGGTATAGCGTTATCATGGAACAGCTATTAGGACTTGGTTCCGCAAGCTGCAAACGGGCTCAGCTCATGCCAGAGCACCATCTCACATAATTCCAAGCACTCTGCCTTCAGGATTGATAAGGCCTGCCATAGGAGTGACTGATAGGAATATATGTGTCAATTTTAGGTTTAGATATAGGTAACTATATCTAAAGCAAAGAGTGATTACACCACCTGGCCCCAGCTGTCGTGCAGCCAGTTGTGTCTGTTTAGATGGCCAGCCAGGGGTGGCATAATACATGCTTCAGCCCCTGGTAGGCCCTGTGTACACCTATGCCCTGGATACCTAAGGTATGCTGTACAGGGACTGATAAGGTGGCCCAGTACCAATTGGTAAATGCACCTAAGGTACATGGTTGTCAATTTAGAGAGAGAACAGCTAGGCTGTGGGTCTGATTTGCAGGCCCACAGCCAGGGAAAGTCGTAAACCAGTGAAGCAAAAAGCAAAAATCGGGGGTGACCATAGGATTGCAGACCCTTCTCTCCTACACATAGCACAATCTATGACCTCTGACGATCTTTCTCCCTCCACGAGAACCTTTCTGGCTTCCTCTTTTGATGATTCTGGCAGCTGTTCTATAAACGGGGCCAAATCATACCACATCTGGCGATCGTACCTGCCCAAGATGGCCAGAGCATTAGCCGCTCGAACGAGGAGACTGGCCATAGAGGAGAATCTCTTGCCCACATTGTCCAAGCGCCTCCCTTCCTTGTCCGGGGGTGTAGTACTGGCGTGGAAGGATTCTTGGATTTGCTTTGTGCCGCTTGTGATATTACAGAATCCGGCTTAGGTTGTCCAAGTAGGCACGCTGGACTGCCTTCAGGGGCCTTATATTTCTTCTCCAGCCGGGGAAGAACAGGAATGACAGTGGCCGGATTCTGCATGAAATTGATCCCTTCTGACCATATGTGTTCTATTATAGGAATCGATCTGACTGACTTTTTGTATGGCTCTTTAAAGTCATAAAGGAAACAGTCTGATTGCACTGTTGTGATTGGCAGACCAAATCTTTTAGATGCCCTCTCCACGAGGCCATGGAAACCCCCAATGTCAGCTGGAGGAGAAGTAGCAGTGTCCTGTCCTGTGGCATCTGGATCTTGAAGGCCACTATCATCACAATCCAAGTCAGGGTCATTTATAGGATCGTCCTGAACGTCATCATCTGAAGACACATCATGCACAACTTTTCTGGATTTCTCTCTGGGTTCAGGTTCCACAGCCCGTGGGACCACCGTTGTCACAATGATTGTAGATGTCGGAGGTACAGTTGGAGAAGGAGGGCGTTCCGTTTGTACTGCTGGTTGAGTCGGAAATCTATTTCTATAGTCTTGCAACATCAATTGCAAATCCGAAACCAGAGAGGCTGGCATGGCCACCATGTCCTGACCCAAGCCTCGAGAAGGTTGTTCCTGCTTAACATACTGGTGTTCGTAGTACTCCTCAGTATCTGTATCTTGACATTTCACATTCAAATCCGATGGACTGTAGGCATCCCCATAACGGATATCGTCACCCTCTTCATCAGACTCGTCATCCAGCAGCATATTAGGAGGCAAAGGTGTAACTCGCCTTGGAGAAGTCATCTCCGGTGTCATCTGCCGTTTCCGTGTGGAAATCTGCATTTTTTGAATAGTCGACGATGTCGTCGACAGTCGTCGTCGAAAGAAACGACGAAGCCATCGTCGTCGGATTCGTCGACGGAATCGTCGACGCTGGAAAGGTCTTAGTCGACGGAATTTTCATAGTCTACGATGGATTTATCGTCGACGAGCTAGTCGTCATCAACATCACAGCCGTCGTCGTCGACGTAGTTCTCGTCGTCGAAGCGGCCGTCGACAGTATCTTAGTTGACATGATCGTCGATGTCGAGAAGGTAGCCATCGTCGACGAACAGGAAGGCATTTTAAATGTCGACGCAGTCATTAAAGGTGTCGTCGACACAGCCGCCGTCGACGGTCCAGTCGACGGAGCCATCGGAACACTCAAATCCTTATGAGAGACAGTCGTCGACGTACCTGCTGATTTCGTCGTCGACGGATGCTGTTTCTTGTCATGTTTTGTCTCGAGTGTCCTTCGAGAGTTTCTTACTGTCCTTCTCTTTCTGGGATGTTTGTGAAGGAACAGAAACCTCCTTTCTCACCTTCTTGGCTGTGTCCTTCTCAGCAGCCTACCCCAGCCTCTCATTTTCACCTCGGTGTGGAGATTTAATGGGACTAACCCTTCCAGACCTATCAGAGATCCTTTGGTGGGCTTTGACAGGGGGCTCAGATGAAGTAGAGGGAGGAGACCTACCCCTCTTTTTAGATCTTCTGGAGGAAGTTACAGATGTAGAATCCTCCTCATCTGAAGACAGTACTTCCTTCCGTGCCTTCATCTTCTCTAGCCAGGTCAACAATCGGCCCTCCCTGTCTCTCAAAGTCTTTGTTGAAAAGGTCCTACAGATTTTGCAATCTGTGGATTTGTGGTCAGGATACAAGCAATAAATGCAGTCCTCATGCTTGTCTTCCACAAAAAGCCTCTTTTTCGCACAGGTAGCACAGGCCCTGAATAAAGCCTTCTTCTCCTTGTCGGACATTGTAGATTTTGAAGAAAAAAGTTGAAGAATAAAGTTGAATAGAAAGAAAAACTGACTCCCTTGCACAACGTGTGGTAGAAAATCTGAGGCTCTCTCAGGAAGGTTCTATGGGGTGAGGCTATTCGGATTGGTTCTTGCGCAAATTTGGGCTCTTTGACACAAAGAGGGTGATATGCTACAAAATGAGATGAGGCCTAGGCCTAATTTTCTCTTTTGTACCTATGGTTCTGATGTTTTTTATTTACAGAGGCTCCCATTCCGACGACGGGGAATGATACAAAGCATGGGAATCTATGAAAGTTCCAATACTGGGGTAACTCCGAGTCCCAGCCATCTTGAGGATGGGGGTAACCTAGCCAACCAGGGACAGGATCCTGCCCTCCCACTGGAGGGTGGTACGGTAGGGGGTGTACCCACCCCAGGGAAGGGACCCTTTGGTTTCTGCCCTTACCTACATGTAACACCCCTAAATCTGGTATTTAGGGGGCACCCTGAACCTTGCTTCCTCAGATTCAGACAAAAACAAGAAAGAAGATAAGAAGAGCCGTGCAGAGCTAACAAGAGGACGACGCCCACTGACTTGGCCCCAGCCCTACCGGCCTGTCTCCCACTCGAACCTGCTCCTGCAAAATCCTGGTGTGTCCTACAGCCAGCAATCCCAAGAAACCTGGAGGACCTGTTTGTCTTCACTTCTAAAAACTGCATCTTCTGTGAACACCGGATTTGTTCAGACTGCAGCTTATGGCACCAGCCAGAGACCGCAATTCTAGCCCACTCTGCATCCGCCGAACCCGGCCCGAGCGGATAAACACAACGAGATCACCCCGGTGATCCGGACCCGAATCCGGAGACCCCTGGCCTGACTTAAGCCTCCAGCCGACACCGGCAGTCTAAATCTGAAGGCCCCCCTAACCGCGATCAGGAGCTGGTAAGAAGATCTGACCACAAAAGGCACCCCTGCACCCGACGCTGTGAGAAAGTGCCATTGGTATGACCCCACTTGTTTCTGAACTGCTGATGTGCTTTGACTGAGTGTGCCCTGGGTTCCTGCCAACCAGGTACCCAGGGCATGTGTTCCTTCCCTAAAACTGTGTTAAAACTAAAACCCAATTGGCACCTCTGGCCACCTGTCAGCCCCTAGTAAATGGTAACCTAGGTACCCAGGGCATGGTGACTTGCGAAGACCCCTGAGGGCTGCAGCACTTATTGTGCCACCCTCAGGGGCCCTGTACCCTGGAACCCACTCACTGAATTTGCAGGCTGAGTGCCTAAGTACAGAGGTAAAACAAGAGTCGACATGGCACCCATCCCTGCATGCCATACCCACAGAACCCACTGTCCTGGCATACTTCAGTCACCCCTCTAGCTGGGTGCCCTATGCCGGAGGTGAGGGCACAGGTGCATGAGCCCTGTGCCCCCACAGTACCCAGGGCCATTCCTGGGCACTGTAAGTGCAGTGATGCAATTAAGAGTATATGGTGCTGGGAGGTTGTCATTACGAACTCCACAGCACCCTAATGGCTACACTGAAGACTCACAAGTTTGGTATCAAACTTCTCAGCACATTAAACCCGCACTGATGGCAGTGTGGGATTTAATGTAAAATGCACCAGAGGGCATCTTAGAGATACCCCCTGAAAACCTAACCTACAATCCACGTCTGGGCTGAGTGGCTGCAGAGGCTGCCACACAGCAGACATGTTGCTGGACCCCTGGGTAGGAGAGCCCCGCTCTCCTGGGCCTGCAACAATGCACATCCTGGGCGAGGTGCGAGGTCTCCTACCCCAGGATGGACAGGGGGAAGCTTCAAAGGTATGCCGCCTCTGTGAGCTTCCCCAGACTATTTGCTGTACCCAGCAACCAGCCCCCCCCCCGTCCTGAACCCCACTCTGGCAGGAAGACTGGCGGGAAAAACTACGTCAGGAAGGGGGGTGTCTCAACCTTTGCCAACTCCACCCCTCAGGTGGAGGAGGCGAGGTGAAGCACGACCCCAGGCTCCGGCCAACTTGTAGATGGGGAGCCCTACCAAAACCGAGCTAGGCTCCTGCCCCCCTCCCACAGGAGAGGAGCAGGCTAGGGGGTGTACTCAGCCCAGGATAGGGACCCATTGGTCCTTGTCCTAGCCCTTGTAACACCCCTAAATTTAGTATTTAGGGGCTCACTGAACCTCCCTTCCTCAGATTCGGATACCAAGAAGAAGAAAGAAGACCAAGAAGACGACCCGCCGTGCAGCTGCTAACAACAGGACAACACCAACTGACTTGGCCCCAGCCCTACCGGCCTGTTGCTCCTGGAACCTGCTCCTGCCTAAACCTGGTGACTCCCGCGGACAGCCACCTTGGGACACACCGAGGACCTGCCTGCCTGGACCCCCTTGGAGATTGGAACTCCCACCAGCAGAGGCTCTGCTGCAACAAACCACCTGGTGCCAGCCAGGAAACTCCGGACCAGCCCACTCTGCACCAGCTGAGCCCAGGCTGGGTACAACCGAAACAAGACCACGAGGACGTCCTCCCGGCGACTGGGACCCTAAGTCCAGTGCCCAAAGACCCTCCTCGACGAACCAGACGACGCCTGCAGACTCAGAACCAGGGCCCCCCCCAACCGCGACCAGCCGAGGGTAAGCTTTCCAATACCAAAAGACACCCCTGCACCCGGCACCCTACAGCCCCCTTTGCCTCCCTTTGGGGTACCTACCTGTGCTCCAACATCCCAACTTACCTCTCGAAGTGCTGGTTGCCCCTGGGGAGTCTCCGTCCCCGAGCCTTCAGCCATTGTTCCTTTTCAAGATCCTCATTGGATAACATTAAGCGCCCGACGGCTCAAAAGCACCCTGCACCTAGCCGCCCGACTGCCGCTAGCTGTGATCTCTTTGTCCTATCCTACTTCCCCCCCCCCCTTGCCCTGGGCAAGTGACATAATGCAAATTCACAACACACAGTAGGACGCCACCACTGCTTTACGTTATTTCCCCATGGCAATGACAGAAGTCCACTGTTTAGGTCACAGGACAGTTCCTAGATCTCACACGGACGGGGACAAGCCTTGGCTCCTACGCACCTGCTAGGTTATGCGTGATAGCAAGGCGAAAAATAAGTCAGGATACCAGTTTTCACATATATTTAGGCACTCAGAGAGGGGGCCCATGCCAAATTACCATGCAGAGGCCATTCCAACTCCAACAGCCATCCGTACATGGGCTGAAATAAATGGTTATGCATTTTATTATTTTAATTGATATATGTATGGTAAAAAAGCTTTCCGACATCCTATCTGTGGGCAGACAAATTCTAATATTTATGGCAATCACGATATAACAATGCAGGACAGGCTCTTATTAGCAATGTGTGGATTATTCTAACTCATCAGTTTTTGTTTTCGACTTTTCGCCCAAAGAAATTTACAAAATGAAAATATATTCACTTAAATTCATTATAATAAACTACTTTACCATGCTTACTACTTAAAAAGAAATAAAATAAAATGCACATGGCATTTACTATTCGCTTGGAAAAACAGTTGAGTACCAGATGCAGCTTGGCGACATAGAAGATGAAAGGCACTCAATATATGGGTTGTTCATCAATCTCAGTCCTAAAATCCAGGCACATATGTACCAAGGACTTCCGTTGATTCAGATAAAGTCAACTTTAACATCCCCAACATTTTTGTGTTAACGTGGTGGCATTCTAGTTCAACTAAAAACAGTGACTGCAGTAGAGAATGATCGTTTTCGGACACATGGAACTGGGAGCTTTCAAGAAAATACAGATCCTTAATTTTTCTTTTATGCATCTCAGTTAGTGACAGACAAAAAAAGGCACACAAAAACAAACAAAGTATCATTGCCACAGAGTGAAGCCTCTGCCTACTGACCTGGGATACAGACTCTTGGGATGAGTGGAATAACTGGTGAGAGAGCTCTATCATCATGCTCCACTTTTAGATCTGTCAGAAATGGGAAGCGCGTCGTCTCCTCTTCTAGCACACTCTCTGGAGAGGAGGCAGGGACGATGCTGTCTGGATTCTCATTCTCCTCATCGCTTTCCATCCTGGGAAAAGGGGTTAAGAATGTACTCTTTACATAGTCAATTCATTAGAGCAAGGAGGTTCTCAAAGAACAAACTGCTTACCTTTGGTAATGCTCTTTTTGGTGGAGACTATCTAACCATAAATTACTCATCTTTGGAAATTCCTGCCCTTTTGATTATTTCCCCAAGCGTCTGACTGCATATGGAAACCTTTGAGCAGTACATCTGTGTGCAGATAGGTGGTGCCATGCAGCACCAGAATGACCGTGTTCAGCTCCAGAAATGACGTGTGGAGCCAATATAGGAGACAATCCCGCACACTAACGCAAGTTACTTTCTAGGTAGTCATTACTCTCAGATGCTGAGCCAAAACAGCAAATTGCCATCCACCAGTGTGTAGATTCCTAAACTTGGGATATTTTTTGGGGCAGAGTCAGATTCACAGAATGGGGAGGATGGGAAGGTCGGTGAAGAATCTGCAGTTAGATACAGTTTGTCCCATAAAGAGCATTACTGAAGGTAAGCAACTTGTTCTTCTGACAGACTTCTTACTGCAGATTCCTCACATTTTGAATAGAAACCAAAGCAATACCTATTCAGAGTTGGGTCTGAAAATCGGGTCTAACCAAAATGCCCCTCTCGGAAAAACTGGTTGTCCAAACAGTAGTGCTTCTTGAGGGATGCCCACGCAGCACCTCACAAAAGTCCAGGACAGGCACACCACGTGCTATAATGCAGAGGTAGCAGCCTTGGCTCTGGTGGAATGAGCCTTTAATTAGCCCCAGGATCTGCTTTTTGGTTAATGCGTAGCAGAGTTTATGCAGATCAAGATCCAGTGAGAGATGGTCTTTTCAACTTAACTTTACCCTTCTTTGCTCCTGCTAACCCAACAAAGAGCAGATTGTCTACACAGTGTTCTCTGGTACAATCAATATAAAAGCTAAG